>NW_008345311.1:3329447-3364037 GCF_000622305.1 Nannospalax galili
GTTCAACCCCTATGGAAAGCAGTGTTGAGAACTCTTAAAAAACTACGAATGAACATACCATTTGACCCAGTTATACCACTCCTTGGCATATACCCAAAGAACTCATCCTATTGCAGACACACTTGTACATCCATGTTTGTTGCTGCCCTTTTCACAATAGCTAAGAGAGCAAACATCTAAGTGTTAGTAGCATTAAAAATGTAGGAAAACGCATATTATAAAATGAAATGGAGATCTTCTTTAAAGGGTAAAAACTCATTCAATTTTATGTCTTATAGGGTTTATACTGATTTCAATATTGTATAACTGTATTAATTCAACCGTGAACCTAAAAATTACAGCCACTTTTGAAAATGATGTATCCTTGCTCTGGAGTGTGTTACTGAATATGTTAAAGCTGTAATGAAATGCTTGTTCTAATCATGTGGTTTTTAAATTTAAAAGTTTTTTTAAAAATTTCTTCAAAGTATAAAAATTTGCTCCTTAATATTTAGTAGTTGTAAAAAACATTACCATTGAAATCTGCCTGATGACTTTATATCCATGCTCAGATACCAGGGATCTCAGAAAGTAATCAACTGTGACTAGTAATAATCAGATATATAGAGATTAGAAACACATGTGCAAACATCTTAGCATTAACTGCATTAAAAATGTTTTTTTCTGTATAAACTCTGTATTTTAATAATGAAATGGAGATCTTTTTTAAAAGTTAAAACCTCATTAAATTTTACGTCTTAGAGGATTTATACTGAGTACAATGTTGTATAACTGTATTAATTCAACTGTAAACCTAAAATTTTACAGCCAATTTTGAAAGAGATGCATCTTAGCTCTGGAAATTGTTATTGAATATGTCAATTTTAAAAAAGGTGCCTTATTGTCTTTGGTAACAAAGCAACAGTTCTGTTTCCAGAATCTCATCTTTCCACAAAAAAACAATTAATAATAAAAATAATAGTAAAAACCTTCACTGTATACTTTTTCTGTACCAAACATTATAAAATGATTTACATCTAATATCATACATATCTCATAATAACATTACAGATTTGATACCATTATTGCTAAAGTTTTATTGAACAGAAAACTGAACCACACAAAATCAAATAACTTGCACAAAGTTAATAGAAAATCAATGGGGGAGACAGGCTTCAAATCCAAACACAAAGGTGAACATGTTAAGGAGCAGAAACCCAAGCAGTAGAAATTTGAATGTTCCAAAAATTAATGCCCCATAATGAATCGTTTTCCATCAGTCTGTTCTGGTAGATGTCAAAGTACCATGCCCTAGTGGCTGGGTTTATAAGAAGCTGATGGGAGAAGTAAAGTTACAATATTTTTTTTGTTTGTTTGTTTAATGTATACTAGTTAAAATATCTGAACCTTTCCTTCAGTTACTATCTATTAGTTCACTCATTGATTTGTTTACTGCACATTTATTTAAATCATTCTTATGAACTTAAATATAAGGTCAGTCTGCAATTTGCCTCAAGGGCAGAGAAAGAAACAATTGAACGGTTAGAGACTCTTTTATGAATACTCCGTGGGTGCTTTTGATTTTCATGGCCAATAAATACTTTGATATGGTAATTTACTGTCTCTACTCGTACCCTTTGATCATAAGGGCACTAAAGTCTCCCTTCCTTAAGTAGTGATACATGAGCCTAACTAAAAACATGAGGACATTAGCCTTTTTCAATGAAGAAGTGGTGAAATATATTGAGTTTTATCCTGTCTATGTTTATCACACATCTTAGCTCTACCAACAAAAGCCTAAAGGTGTTGACGTAAGGTGTACAACGATGAGAATTCCTATTCATTTTGACACTCCAAAATTCCAAGTATGCTCATGAAGTTCTGTCATCTCACTTTTTTGCTTTAAGTAAAATAGCAAACTAATCATGTAAGCATCCATCCAAGCACCCCAAAATATATCCTTAAGCACCACCAGAAAACGTCTGTCACTTTCTTCTCATTCTCTTATTTTAGTGCCCCAATGGCCACTTGCCCAACTCAGAAGAATAGTTCTGAAAGCAAGAAGCTATTTTGATCATTAATTTTTAATTAGCTTCTATGTGCCAATCACTGCATTAGGTACTAAGAATGCAATTGATTCCAAAAAAACGGATAGTATTTCATTTAACAGGGACTATCTATACCACAAACTTAGTCAGTTTGGGCCAGTATAGCAGAATACCATAGATTGGGGAGTTTCAATAAGTACTTATGTTTCACAGTGCTGAGGACTGTGGCAGCATGGGATTGGTATGTGGCTCTATAGTATAGCACCTGCCTGACAAGTATAAGACTCTAGGTTCCATTCCCATCACAAAAAAATGGGCTGCTTTAGAGAACATATCTTTTGCTCACTGCATCCTCACAATGTACAGAGACATAAGGAGTCTAGTATAGTGGTACACAACTTTTATTCCAGCACTCTAGAGTCAGAGGCAGGCAGATCTCTGTGAGTTCTAGGCAAACCTGATTTACATGGTAAGTTCCAGGTCAACCAAGGTCACATTGTCTCATAAAAAAGAAAGAAGGAAAGGAAGGAAGGAAGTTACCTCTTGTGTCTCTTTCAAGGGAATCCCGTCATGAAGACCTACAGATTCATGACTTATCTTGAAAAGGCCCCCACCTCCTAATACCAACATATTAGATTAGAATTGTCACATATGAATTCTGAACAGACACACACAGTCTTTAACAACAACCAATGCAAAACACTACAAACTTATCAGAAGATAAGTATGATGTTTCTATTGATTTTTACTTCAGATTTTTTTTCAACTTCAGTTTTGTTTGTTCTTTCTCTGGCATTGAGATACAGTTTCGTGAACTGATCATCAGAACTCAGTTAATCAGCAACTCCAGTTTTTCACTATTTCCTCTGTCTGAAATATTCCACCAAACTGACATTGCTATTTATACATCAATAGTAACTGCTCTACTGGTTTAGACCCATTATGGAAATGAAAAAAGGATCCATGCCTTATTTTTTAATCCATGCTTTTACATATTTGTATCTTTTTCTTTGATCCTCTTTTCCACATTGACTTCATTTCATTTGTTTTGGTTCACTTTCTTTGTCCTCTATTTAGTACCCTTTAAAACTAGCTATTTCCCATGTTACTCTATGTTGAGGCCTGAGAGCATGTAATATTTTTTCTTTCCTTTTCTTTTTTGCTTTGCTGGAGATGGAATCCAGGTCCTTGTGCATGCTACACAAGCATTCTATCACTAAGCCTTAGTCCAAGCCCCCAAAATAAGATTCTTAATGAACTGTTCATATTTTCCAGACTTCCTAAATTCCAAACCTTCCATAGCTAACCAGAGAGACCTACATTAGTGATATCATCAAAGTCCTTCAAAGCCAGCCTGTCTTTTCTGGAATGTAGGAATTTTCTTTAGCAGTCAGACTGCTTAAAAACATCATTTTTTTTGTGTGTGTGTGTCATATGTTTTTCGTAGTCACCACGGTTTCTGAACAAACAGCCAGACTTGGTTATTTGGGCATGATAAAGCTTCTGTTTCTGGTTTTCACTAAGAGATTTTAGAAACTTCTCAGTTTTTCATGGCGTAAAAGATGTCCATAGTGCATCTGTGAAAGACTGTCCCTGGTCCTTGACCATCTTCTAGAAACAATGGAATGTGCTAAAACAAGCACTGGATTCAATTCAGCAAATCTAGACTCTCCTTCTCACTCTGACATTGATTTATTTACCAACTTCTGACAAATGATTTGCAACAGGCTGCAGGTAAGTTACATGCAAAATGGCCAAGCCATTCTAAGTAACAGTGTGGTTGTTTCTTGTTCATTATGTCTACAAATAGATTTCTGCAGCCTCTTTAATCAAGAAGATAGATTACAGTACCCACTTTATTCCATTTGAAAATCCTTGCAATGTTTATAGTTTCCCAGACAGCTTTTGTGTGGTGTTGGATAGAGTTACACTAAACAAACAAAACAAATAAAAGGCTGGCTACAGATGCTTCTGTTTTATATCCAGATACAGCTTAAATGAAGAAAAGCAGAGTTAACAGTAGTCAGTATCATGGAAACTGAGAATGCTGTGCTAACGGTGGGTAAACTAAAGGCACCATTGCCATTAAGGATCCAGAAGTGGAAATGTCTCTGAATAGATGATTTTCTTCTTTTAATTAAACAACTACTCCAGTAGCAGGAATCAAATTGCAGTTCCTTTAGACATTTAAATTCTTCCTTACATATTTCAGTGCTTGAACATCAGCTCTATGAATACCTAAAATGGGACTAAGTGAAAATTGAATAACGTTTGCTTGACATTGTCTTTGGCCTTTCTCTAATGTCAAAGATGGATTTGCATAATTATGCTGAAAACCAGGAAAATGTGCCCAGCAGGAGGCTTTCTGACTGGTGGTAGTTTTTATTTCTACTCCAGCTGTGACTCTTGAAATGAAGAAAATCTCCTTTCAGAAAATGAACAGAGGGCACACTTTCTTAGGCAGTGTATAGTAACTGCTTAAGGACAATTTGCTTTGCATACTGATTTCCCAGGTCTGATTAAGATAGGCCTGATAAGCAGCTGATTGAACAACCTTGTACTTGGTATGCAAAGGGTTTCAGAGAGGACAGAGCCCAAGAAGTGTTACCTCATAAACCTCTTCCTGATTAAAATTCTTTCGAGCTGGCCAGATGCTTGATAGAAGCAAACTTCTAAAGACAGTCACTCTAACAGGTGTGGGGCTCTGGTGCAATCCTGTCTTTCCAAGGTCACTGCAGTCATAAAATGTCTCTTTTGAAAGTGTCTACAAGGGAAAATGCTGAAGCCAATAAACGTTCTACTAAGGTCTTCAACCTTTATGCATTCCACCCGACCCTCAGTCATGCTCTATTTTCACACAAGCTTTTTTATTACAGTCTGCTTTCACAAAGATTTTGAAATCATTGAATCTTTTGGGCAATGAAGAAATCTTTTTAAACAGATTATCATGATTTTTAGCACACTCTATATAGCACTTCAGAGTTTAGTCTTTTTTCTACTTATAGCTGAAAATAAGATTGTTTTATTATAATTTTAATAACATGTAAATAATTGAGCTGTTATTATTATTAACTTAAAGAATGAAAGAGTAAATTGTTAAGCTCATGGAATGAAGCCATAAGGAAATGAGATGGCTTTGACTGCAGTCAACTCACACAGAAACACATTGCCAAGGAAGCAAGCTCACCTGGCACTTGTAAAATCATTGCATTTAGATCAGCAATGCAATGCAGTTTTCCAAAGCTGTGTTTTCATCCAGATCTAGCAATACATTTTGCACTGAGTTTTCAGGGTTTGCAAAGATTTATGTTTATCTTCACTCCTCCCAATGACCAAACTCACTTCTCCTGTTGCTGTTTTTGCTTTGTTTGCTTTTCTTAAATCTGAGATGGAGGTCTTACAATGTCCTAGGGGACACTTGAAGTCATGAGCTCAGCAGATCTTTCACCTCAGTCTCCTGAGTAGCTGCAGCTGCAGACACATGCTGCTATGCCCACCTCTAAAAGGATTTCTTTTCTATTGCTGTTATACTGCAAAATTTATAAATTCACGACACATCCTGTATTATGTCATGGGGAAAAGCACAGATGAGAAGTGGATCTTTCCTGTTCACTTGCACTACTTATTAAGTTCAAACTCTGCTTGTTTCTTTGTTTAGTTTTACTGCTTATACGACATTACCAAGCACAATCTGCATGTGTAGCTTTGACAGCATTATCCTGTCTTATAAAGAGAGAATCTCTAAAAGACTTCAAATGCCTCTGAACAGAGCGTACCTTCCACAGCTTATTTCTAGTTCTGACTGGAGGTTGTAGCTTACACAGTTTGCTAAGTAGCAATTTGCCTTATAAACACAACATGCAGATGGACTGATTCAGAATTTCTGACCTTTCAAAAGGAAAATGTCTAGCTTCTGAGGCAAAAGGGCAATCAGAAACAAAACCCACATCCATTTTAAACAGATTATTATGGCTATTAACACTGTATTTATATAGCACTTCACAGTTTACAGAGCCTTTTTATAATCATTATCTCATTTGACAGACCACACCTGTAGGACAGATGTCTATTAATATAGGCATATGACATGTAGAAATTCAGGTACAGAAATGTTAACTGACTTACCCAAAGTTGCAATGTGAATTTGTATGCATAAGAATTAATTGCCTTTTGTACTAGGCAAATGAGGAATGGGAGGTATACGAAGAACTCAAAATTGAGTCCTCTGTGAGGAAAATTTTAGAGGGGAAGTTTCTCATTATTATGTTAGCTAGTATTCTCAGTTAAAGGTAGTACAGATGAAACTGTGATATAGGTTGCTCAGTGAAATTGGCTTTATGGGGATGTGACAGGTCATACTCAATAATGAGCTAATGGTCCATATTATCTGCCACATAATCAATCTGCAGTATGGCCTAAGCACCAACAAAACACACCGAGCAAAGTGAGAATTTCTTTCAATTTCATGATTATTTCATGATAAACTGGGAAAACCAAAATCTGCCCCCAAGTGATACTTGATGACACATGTCTGTAGCTGAAGATACTTAGGGGACTAAGACAGTTGCATCACTTGGACCCAGCAGTTTGAGGTCAGTCTGGGTAACAGAGCAAGATCCTAGCTCAAAACAGATGGTAAAGCAAAGTAAAATAAAATAATAAAATAAAATAAAACATGTCCCTTAAGTCAGGAAGTAATTTTCTTATGGTTCTTATTTACCATTAGGCAGCCCAACAACAAACGTTGAAAATCATCTATTATGGAATATTAGCATTGAGAAATATCAAAGCTCCGATATTCTGAAATATCTATCAGGAATGATTTCCAAGATCTAAAATAGCCACGTTCTCTAATCTTTCTGAAGTCTAACAACAAATACCAATTAGCAAGAACATAGGGATCCTTTCTGATCCCCTTTCTGCACAATTGTTTTAAATGGATAAAATGAAATGAAGGCTACAGCATAATCCATATACAGTCTTTGAAAATCAAGAGATAGTTTTACCAAAATTTCACATTCCCTACAGATATTTTTAAGGTAACTTAATATTTTGTATTTTAAAGACTATTTCTATGGGGAGAAAAAACATTATTCGCCAAATTCTACTATTGGAAAATAGCTACTAAACCTGCGAACTCAAATGTTTAAATAATGCAATGCTTATTAGCATATAAATACAGATTAATTGTCCCTTTTTGACTCTAAGAGGTAATTGGGAATGTCTTCTATGTAAGTGGATTAAGGAATGTAAAAAATAATAATAATAATGTCTACTTGTCTTGAATTATAGCAAAGTGGACCAGTGCCCTGCATCACTCTGTAATACTACACATACTTAGGGTGCATAGCAGACAAAGCCAAAAATTAGTTGGAAATTAAAGACAAAAGTAAAATTGTGCTTGGCATCAAGTAGACCCTGAGATAAACCCCTGGGTTTATTTTTTGTTGAATTCAGTTTCCTTTTGAACTTGGACAAACCCATTCAGGAAATGTCATAGCCTGTATGTTCTAGAAATTTCTCAGAAATACATTCAATGACTTTTTCTGAGATTCAAAGAAAAATATTTCCACCTAACATTGCAATTTTCTCGTTCATACAAGATTAGAAAAGGTCTATCTTGGTTAAAAGAACATGTGCAAGAGATCAATGAGATATTAGCTTGTTTGATGATTATAAACATACATTTTTTTTAAATGCTGAGCTCATTTGTGTACATGACTTCTAAATCCATTAAAGTAAAAAATTCTCTTGAATAAGCAGCCTTCTTTTTGGCTGTGTATTGCCAAATACCTGTTTAGCTAATTTTAATTGTTTGGTTGAGTATCCAGAATGGCTATTCAAACTGCCAGTTTGTGGGTCATGTATGCACACACACATGGACACACACACACACACACACACACACACACACACACACAAAAAAAAATCCTTGCTATGCAAACTTCATATCCTATGTAGCTAGTTTTCAATATATTTGTTCTATGTTATAGTGACATCTATGGACTCTGTAGGAAAAATTCAGTTTTTTAGAAAAACTGTTTTGGCTACTTATAAGCAACTTAAAATATGACTCAACTAAATAGAATGAGAGTATTCTAATCTATTGTGTGTAAGTCAATAATTGACCTTTGAACCTTATCACTTAGCAAAAAAGTTCATTATGAAGCTCTTTCCCTTACCTACAATCAAAAGTAAAAGGGGAAACAAAACAATGAGCCAGACTTTATTGGTGAAGAATTAGGGTCTTTTCTTTAATAAAGTATGATCCTTATTGGAAAGCCAGTAAGGAAGTCTTCAAGCACACATGCATCTGTTTATGATAGTCTTTCAAAACTGTACATTATTGTAATTGCTATGTTCTTACTGCTGTAAACACTAGGGATACAGTAATGAATAACTTTTACCTTGGGCTTACCCTCAAGGAACTCACAATCAAAGGCAGAAGACAGAAATAAAGCATGCAATGAATGATAACACATGTTAAGTACTATGATAGGGATCTATTTTTCAGCATAAGCTCAATGCAATAACAAACCTCAAGATTTCAGTGGCTTAAGCCAGTAAACGTTTTTTGTTCATTCAAGTTAAAGTCCAAAGTAGTCAGAAATTTGACAGAGAGGCATCTATTCAAGCCAATCATTCAGGGACCCAATTTTCTTTAATTTTAAAATGCCTCCACCTTCAACACATGGTCTCTAAGCTCACCATAGAGAAGAAAGAGAAACTTTGGAGAAAATGTACCCATTTTTATTAGCCTCACCCAGAAGAGTCACTTCTGTTCACGTTCTACAGAAGACAACCCGTCATTCATGAAACTGAACTTATGTTTAGCATGCTTAGAGACACGTGGTTTAGCTGTTTCCCAAAAGCTTGGTGAATAATCAATAATAACTAGATGCAACAACTGATAACTGCACAACTTGTTGACTACAGATAACTAAAAAGCCAAGATTTTTTTTTTTTTTTGGTATTTTTGAGATAGGGTCTCCCTGTAGCCCCACCTGGCCTGGAACTCACTATGTAGAGCAGGCTGGTCTTGAACTCACAGAGATCTGCCTGCCTCGGACTCCCAAGTGCTGGGATCAAGAGTGTGCCCCAACATGCCCGGCCTGAAAGGCAAGAATTTTTAAATTCCTTTCAAATGTAACATTTAATGTAGAATTATGGCAACTACCAAAAAAGCAGGAAAACAGAGAACAGAGTAATTAGTAACTACTTTAACACATAATCAGTAAAACTAGAGTATGTAATGAGACTTATAATGATTTTTGATAGCTAGACTCTTTTTTTGTGTATGTGAGAGAAACAGGGTGTCATGTAGTCCAGGTTAGTCTCTACCTTGCTATGTAGTCAAGAGACTGTCCTTCTGCCTTGACTACTCTTCCTGCTTCCACTTCCCAAGTATTAGGATTATAGATGTGTGCTCTTGACACTTTTATCTAAACTCCAAGATTTCACTTCTTGCTTGAATCATTATTGATAACTAGATATAACCAATTTGATAAGCTATCTAATTAAAACAGGTATTACTAGAATAACTAAGTGAACCTAAAAATGAAGTATTCATTCCTCTCAAATCTAACATATCTCTTGTTGGAATAGTATGTTATTAATTGTTTTCATTCTCAATATCTGGTACAAAGTATTTTAAAGTATGAAAGATTTATTTTTAGCTCACAGTTTCAGAGGTTTCAGTATATATGGTTGCCTGGCTCTACTGTTTCTGGGTCATTGTAAAGCATAACATTATGGCAGAAAGGTATGATAGAGCATTTTTTCAACTCACAGTGATGAAGATGGTGATATAGGAATACAGCCAGGACAAGTATAGCTTACTAGGCCATGTCTTTAGCAACCTATTTCTCCTGACTATGGCCAACTTCTAGTCTCTGTCACCTCCCGCTAATATTTGAAACCACCAATAAATTAATCCATGGCTATAGTAAGAACACATGAGCCAACCACTTCCCCAGAGCCCTATCACTGAACCTGCTGTATCGGGAACCAAGCCTTCAAGACCTGAATCTGTTGGAGGACCCTTACTAATAATAAGTGATGATTACAAAAAGCTAGTGACAGGCTAAGAAATTACATAGTTAACTAACAGCAAACAAATAGGAGGTGTTAGACAAACTAAAACAAATAGAACAAGCATTCAAAATCAGTATCACACATTCCACTCAGTGCTATATCTTATTTATTATGAGTTAACATGGTTTTGATTATTAGCATTAATTTCCAACTTGACAACTAGAACGCAAGCCTTAGGGCACACCTGTGAGAGATTATCCAGATTAAGGTTGGCCTCTGAGACTGTGAGGGATGGTCTTATTTACATTAATTGATGTGGGAAAGCCCATCTTAATCGTAGGAGGGAATCCTGGGTGATGGGTCCTGTACTATATAAAATGACAAGGGCAAGCTGAACACTGGCATGTATTCACTTCATTGCATTCTGTTTTTGATTATGGCTGAGAATTGACCAGCTTCTTCAAGTTCCTACCACTGTGCCTTCACAGGGGTAACAGACTATAACTAGAACTTTGAACTAAATAAGCCCTTTTTCCCTTAAATTGCTTTTGCCAAGGTATTTTAGGACAACAACAGGAAAAGAAACTAAGACCATGGTTAACCAGATAAAACAATAGTTTACTAGTGACAACAAGAATAACTGGAATAAACTCCAGAATCGGTTTTTAAAAACTACACATTTCTGTCATTTTAATGTAGCATTTTCACTTTGTGAATGTGACTTCATTCTGGATATTCCTGTTATTACAGTATGTCTCCCATTAGGCTGCCCCATATTTCATTGTAAACTCTACCTGCTCCTATTTCATACTACCCTGATGGTGTTGAAGATCCATTTCATCACTGGATTATTTCCAAAATTTCTATCCCACTGTCATTTGGAGCCTAGGTGGTAGTAGACCATGAAAAACTGTTAAATTGTCGTGATTACACAAAAGGAGAAAAAGTTGCTGGAACACAGAATCTACCTGAGGCATGGAGAGAACCAAGTAATCACGTAGAAAGTAACTAGTTCAACAGTGGTAGTTGTAGAAAGTATATTTACAATTGGCAGAAACCCAAATCAAAGACAATTGAAGATAAATGGGAAAACGGTTTACATAAGCAGGAAGTCCAATACAGATCTGAATGGTGCCATAACCTCACTATTTCTACTGAGACATGGTTCTCCATATGACAGGAACAACTATTTATGACTTCCTTTATTTATGTAGATTTGTTGTCTAATAAGGCCATTTTCCTTTACCTCAACATTGATATTTTCGGAAAAGGAATGCATCTGCTCATCTTGGTCATATGCTCAAACCAGACCAGCAAGTGTAGTTAGAGAAGTGGAGTTCTATTTAAAGAAGGACCTGGGTCAGAAGTCAATTCTGTAGCATGTGACATAGAGCTTTGTGATGAGCCTTACCAGAGTCACAAAAAGGAGAAAGCTGGAGTGATGCATAGATAAAACAAGGCATATCAACTACAGGATCCATGTGCTTCTAATAAAATTTTCAGTGTGAAAACATCTAGGTTCAGATTTCTATTCAGATATTTTTCGGGGATTTGGCATCAATTTGAACTGGATTAGTTCTAGAATATTGCTTGCTGAAGAATATCAGTGCTGGTAGAAATTTTGTAATGGAGTCGTCTACAAATGGAGATAACAGTAGGAAATTTTGGGGTTGGAAGATACAAAAGTGAAAAATATTCAGTGTATAATGGAATATTCTTGCTCTGTATGTAATATATGCCAATGTAAGAGATGGATAATGACTATATATATCTTGCCATAACAGGTATAGAAATGCAGTCACTGCTCAAATATCTGGAAATAAGGTAGAGAACTGTTATGATGAGTAAAGTATCACAGATAGACATTGCAGATCCAAGAGATGAATTTGAGTCACAAATTGAGGATTTAATAGTCAAAGAAAAATAAGGAGCATGGCATTTTCTAAAGAATGCATATTTACGCAGACTATTTGGAGAGAATCCAGTTTCAAGGAGATGAAGCCTGATCTTAAATTTGTGATGTGTCTATGATCAAATCCAGAATTACAAAGGTAAACATAAAAACGGTATTTAGCACATTACGTTATGTACTGCATATCAACTGTTTAACATAAAAAGAGCTCGTATAAAGTATTCAGTGGTTCTAATGTTATCAATATCATGTGTGGTATGTGCATTGATGATTTGCTTTAATAATTTTCTAAGATATGAGACATGTTAATTAACAGAGAAAATATCTGAACCTACTTAAGTCTGATTCCAAAGTTTGTAGTCTCACCATTATATAACAGGCCTCATTTTTACTGTTGGTAATATCTCTTGGAACTTAGAAAGATAAGGCAATATTTGATATATTTCAATGAATATGCTGTGACCCTATGCAGAGGAAAATCTGAATTCCTTACAAGATGAGAAATCTGATAGTCAGAAGGTTAAATGGACATTTTTTGAGTTCTTCATTGAGCTGATGGTGCCCTGAAAGCTGTACAGAATGTGCAATTTATTACAAAACTCCACGATATTGTCCAAGTACACTCAAAATGTCACGCTGTTCCCATTTTTCTAATGAAATGCAATGCTCACAAATGAGTGGGAGGCTTCAAGGCTGTTACCAAGAGTAACGTATCTGACCTAGAGTGGTAGAATGTTGACCACCAGGTATGACATGGCCATTGCCCACTTAAACTCTCAGCAACTATGATTACCTGCAGATGTACAAAATATTGGGCTCTTTCATGGTCTCTACTGGAGGGAAAGTAGTTTATAAGACCCCCATACCTCCCTGAGGATATATAAGCAAATAATGATTTTTGTGAGGTTGACTTTTTACTTAGTGGTGTAGCTGTTCATCCATAAATTGCCCATACTGTGTAGACAACTCTTTACCAATGTTTCTGTAGGTAACTCCAGTTGAGCTCACTGGTTTGTCAGGCTGTACCTAGAATTATTTCTTTGATCTGTAACAACTGCCCTATCTGGATGAATATCTCCCCAGGAATAGTTCACACAAGTGGTGTCCACACTATATCTGTTGAGACTGAAAAGTTTTATGCTCATCTTCCTTCCAAATTTATATCAATTTCTGTCATCCACAGTCTAGGGAGTCACAGATGAGATGTATTTGTCACTGGTCATCAGTGCTAGGCACTGATGACACTGAAGCCTCAGTGATAGCTCTGGAACTATGGAGGAGATATTGGCAGTGGATAGTTGTTGCAGAAGAGAAGATCATTCTTTATTAAGGGTAGGGGCACTGGTAGGTTTCTCCTAATCCAGTGGAGAGTTCCATAGTCATTTACATGTGGGAAACACTAATTGGGCTTTGAGGGTTATCAAAAAATAAAAAAAAAAAACCATGAAGTTGGGAGGGAGCATGTTGGGGTAGATATAGGCATAATATAGAAGGAGGAAATTGGGGTAGGTATGATCATATTTCATTATATACATTACTAAATTCTTTAAAATAAAGAAAAAAATCACCACTTCAACCATCTCAAAGATAGTCTAATTGCACTTGAATATGAAGACAACTCCTTGACTTCATGTTTATTAAACCCACTCCTTGGTTTTGCATATGTGATTGGTTGTTTCTTGATAGTTAATATAGTCTAGCCAACATGCCTACTTACATATTTCTTGTGTTCACAGTACACTACAGATGGTTCTAGGAAGAAAATAAAAAAAATATATAGTAGTCAAAATACCTGGGAAATAGTATTTCAAATATTCAAGATATTTATCATTATTTATTAAAAAAATTGTAATAGGTTTTAATAAGCTCATATGTGTTATATATCTTTAGAAGACGTACCCAGAATGAAATCTATCCAAATGTATTTCATTAGAGATTATTTCTTATTCCTTTCTGATGACTACAAACAGATCTGACATAATTAGTGCATTTTTAGGCCAGGTGTGGTGGTGAACGCCTGTAATCCCAGTACTCTGGAAGCAGAGGCACGTGGATCTCTGTGAGTTCGAGGCCAGTCTGGTCTACATAGCGAGCTCCAGGCCAGTTGGGGCTACAGGGAGACCCTGTCTCAAAAAATAAATAAATAAAAATAAAATTGCTGCATTTTTATAAAACCTATCTTAGGAAATGATGGCTTGTGCTGGTGTAAGAATAGCTGTGACACAACTCAAAAGTTTTAAATTTTAACCCAGAGAAAGCTTGATGTGTGTGCTTTTTTTTTCAACAGGGAGCATGCCGGGGGAAAATGTCTTTCAACCTCAGGACCAGGATGTCTGAGAAGGGCTCTTTGAATTCTGGACTCACAGAACTGTATACCCTCCCTCATTCTTGCACTGAGCTAGAGACTGAATATCCTTGGATCTTGGAGGAGGTACCTGTTTCCTCACTGATTCAGAAGTTCTCTGCATTTCAGCCTTCATGACATTAACCTCGACCCTTGCCTAATTCTTACCAGAGCCTTTTCCCTAGAGATTATCAATGATTAAAATGATGAAGTATTATTCGTCAATGAAGTCACTTATGTTAATAGACTATAATAGAAATGATTTAACAAAATCCATCATCCATTCTATGATTTTACTTTCCATTTTACATATCTAGGTACTATTTGAACTTCTTAAATCCATAAACATAAAATGCTAAAAATAAAATAACTAAATAAGCCAGAATAAATGAGTACTACATGATTCCACCTACATGAGGTACATAGAGTATTCACAGAGACACGAAATAGAACTGTGGTTGCCAGGGAATGTGAGGAGGAGGAAGTGGGAGGTTAATGTTTAATGGGTACAGCGTTCTACCTTTGTAAGATGAAAAGAGTTTTGGAGATGGCTTGCACAACAATTTAAATGTGCTTAACATTACTGTGTACATGTAAAAATAGTTAAAGTGGTGAAGATGATAGAATCCACATTTTACCACAATTGTATCTTCCTCTTATCCTTTTGTTAAAGATCTGTCTCTCTTTTTTCTTCAATCTATTTTTCATTAACAACTAGCATGGTGAATCTGAGTACATTTCTTATTAAAGTAACAAGAGAATAAGCCAGTCTTTGGTATGATATGCAAATCTCTTCACACAACCCCACTATCTAACTTGACCTTCTAACAGTCCCATTCTGAACCTCTGATCAAGCCATACCAAATAGTTCCCATTTTTTTGAATGTAGTATTTCATTATTCTTGTCTCTGTCTAAAATGTCTTCTGAAAGTCCTTTGTATGCCTGCTGAGCACCTCTTTCTTCTCAACGAGACTTTAGTGTCTGCTCTGGGGGAGCTATTTTTGACAAAGTAGATCACTGCTTCTTTTGTCCCACATTCTACCTGAGAGGGCATGCTATCAAAGCAGGGAGCATGATACATTACAAAGGTTTGTTTTTATGTCTGCATCCCTCCGTAGACTGGGAAGACCTGAAGTGCTCTTTCTTGGTTATACACTGAGGGTTCAGAGCACAGTGCCTGCAACCCAGGAATTGGTCCATGAATGGTAGCTGAGGAAATAAAATGAACAAGTAAAAGTGCATCACAGGCCAGAGAATTTTTACCTACATGTCTACAACTGCCATTACTAAAAATTCTAGAAATCTTGAAGAAGCTCTGCATTTCTGGGCATGGTATCACACACTTAAAATCCCAGCCCTGGATAGACAGAGACAGAGGATCATGAGTTCAAGGCCAACTTGGGCTCCTAAGCAAGATTCTGTCTCAAAACCAGATAACCAAATAAGAAGGGGATGGAGGAGAAGCAGGGGGGGGGGATGAGGAGAAGGAGGAGAAGGAGGAGGAGGAAGAGAAGATACATTGCTCTCTGTTGTGTGTTGTGAGGGCAATACAAAAATCCACATATATCTGAGGATGGTAAAAAAAGGGATAGCTAGCCCCCAAATGCCTTAAAGACCTTGCCTTCCTGCCCCTGCAAGCCCTGGAGGAGATAATTTCTGATTCAGAGCTCAGAGAGTTTCACAAGGCTAGCTGAATAAGGATGCAAGGCATGGGTAGTATGCAGCACTGGAAGAAATTCACAAAGGTTCTCTTGTATTCAAACTAAACTTTATTTTGTGAAAATGTTATTGTACCATACATACTTCAAGCACATTCTGGATGAAGTAAGCTTAGGTGAACTGGTTCATAAATAGGGCTGTATTTTTGATATTGTTAATATGGAAAACTTGTTTCTCAGTTGAAAAACCAAGCAAACACTTGAAACTTAATATGGGTACCCCCTAAATTCTTTTTGGAAATGTGTTGAGTCTGTTAATGAAAATCTACAAATACCTGAAAACAAAGAGCTGTACTTATGGGGAAAGTGACTATGGCAATATGCAAATAAATATCACATGCATTTTGACTGTTCTGCAGTGCTCAAATAGTCCAGTTTTACAACTTCGTTAAATTCTATAATAAGGCAATTGAAATACAACAAAAAATGCAAGTTTCCATTTTAACCCAGTCACATATAGGGTTCACCATCCAATATAATCTATGCTGTATCATATAAAATGTCTGTGACTTGCTTCAGAACATAAGCAGCTTGGAAAAGTAATGCACATGCTCTCAAGTACTTTTAACAACAAAGTACCAGACCGTGAAAATGACATCCTGACTTACAATTTTTCATCAGGATAAAATATTTCCTGAAATGAAACAGTCTTCTGTAGGACCAGCTCTGTGTAAACAGATGCATCTGAAAATCCATATGGCCTAAATGGTTATTTCTGGCTATTCCCTTTTCCATGTCCAAATGTTTATGATATATTACCCAACAGTTGAAGGCCACAAGGCAGTATGCAGGATTTGAGAAGAAACAGTTCATTTACTGACACTACATATAAAAGTTGATGAAAGAGGCTTTCCTTAAAAAATACAGAAGAATCTAAAATTGCTTTTAAGAATTACCCATTTTCCAGTTAGAAAAAACAACCATGGATATCTGTCAAATACTAATGACAGTCTGTCAATCACATCACAATCCCACCCCCTCTTTGTTTTCAAGAGCTTGTCTTCTTATTGTAAAACTAGCTTTTAACTATTTCCAAAGCAACAGAATTATATTGCTGCTATGTGTGACTGAAATGTGTGACAGGCTGTTTGGATTGTAATTCCAAGGCCCCAGTTATGACCTACCAGCTAACACACTCTCCTCATTCAGTACAGCCTTGTGTCTACATAATGTCAAACAAATGGTAGGGCACTAAGCAAATAATGAGTTGATTCAGAAGGCTGAAGTATCTCACGTTGTGTTCCATCATAGGTTGGCAACCTGAAATTTCTTAGAGGCATAGTTCGCCTGCCCTGTGGCAGCTCTGGGATACTGAAAGACTGTCTGGGCCATTCTCCCACATCTTGTCTCAGTACACAGTACCCAGCATGCCGAACACCCTCATCTCATTCTTTCTGAGGTGAACTAAGTTCATCTATTTTTACTACTATTTTAAATATGTGCTTTATACTCCTTTAAAGAAACCGCTACACAGAAAGTAGCAATATTTTCTTAAATGCGCCCCTTGGAATATATTAGGTTATGACCAATTAAGAGAATTGCTCTGTATGTCTGGTGATTTAAGGCAAAGCTGGGTTCAAAGAAAACCATGTATTAAAGGGCCTGCAGAGAGGAGCAGATGATGGCCTGATGAGTTTAGGGAGCATAATATTGATTCTGAGGCCCAGATACTACTTTATAAGATGGGTAATGCTTGTCCTTCTTATATCTGAAACTTGTATCTCTAAATTCATACTTCATATTTCCCTCCAGTCTCCAACAAAACTCACATTTAATCACTGTCCATTCCCAACAATCTGTTTCTTCCTCTTACAACTTCTAGGACAGTTCTCACATTTAGAATCAGCAGGTTTACCGAATGCTACAGCAAGAATCACGGTTTGTCTTTACCATAGGGCTATAATATACTTGAACACAGAGACTACTGCTTCTTACGGATAGCTATGCAGTGCTAGGCACCTCTTCCTTTTTTGCTCTTGCTGGGTCCTTCTGCTTTCTCTTTTGCTTAATGACAGGATTAAGACCTTTTCTTTGTTTGGTTATTGTTGTGTTGTTGTTGCTGCCTTAAGAGATAGAGCCTCATTATGTAACTTAGGCTAGCCTGGTACTCGCTATGTGTCATGTACGCAGGTCCCAAATTCAAAATCCTCCTGCCTAAGCCTCCCGTGCCTTCTATGTGCTGAGATCATACGACTGTGCCACTAGGCTCTGCACAAAGGATCTTCTGACTGGTAAATCTTTAGCAACAAAATATCACTCTGCCTTCCCAACAGTCTTTCTTTCTACTACTCTTTTTTCCTAGTGGCATCATCCGTTTTCAAGACTGCAACGACTACGTGTAAAGATGGTCATTAAGAAATAGTCTCCAGCCTTCATTTTTCTCTCACAATTCCAGTCTTCTCAAAACGGACAAGTGGCCTGCATAGTTTGCTACCTTTTACAACTGACCTAAAAATGAAGTCTTCTGCTTGCTCTATTTCTTACTTGACATCCAGATTCCTGATAATGGAGTATAAATCCTCACATTATCCCTGATTCAGTTTATTTCCACAAATATGAATTGTGTGCTTACCATAAAATACTGAGTCCAGAAATCTTGCTTTAATCTTTAAATCTTTCATCTCATTTTCTGTGTGCAGTTGATCCCAAAATTCAGTAAGGTTTTCCTTGAAAGACAAAACATATTTGAGCCTTCCTCTGTATTCTCATTCCCAACCAGTCCAAAAGTCCCAGGATTGGAGCTTCTATGCCTATGCTATATTTCCTGATGGTCTACAAACAAGTATTTCTCTTCACATTGTACTAGTTTTCAAACATGGCTCATATCTACGACCCCATCACTCAAGAGGCCAATGCAGGAGGATCACAAGTTTCAGGGCAGCCAGGGCTAGAATGAGAATGTTTGTCAACAACAACTCTTCATCTAGTGATGAGGCCTTATAAAATTATCATCTATCCCTCTTGGCACATCCACTTGTGGAAGAAGTCATATGGTTGAGAGTTCTTCAGAGCAATATTTCTATCTGTCCAGAAGAAGGACACTGTCAGGCAGCAGTCATCCTGGTCCTCAGGCTCTTATAATCTTACACCTCCTCTTCCATGATGGTCCCTGAGCCTTAAGTGTAGGGGTCATGTTATAGATGTCACTACTGGAACCAGAGAAGGAGAGACTACACTCACTGACCTTCTGCCCATTGGGTCAGAAAGTCAGTCTGCCAATAATCATTTCTATGTTCAGAAATTATTGAAATGGGATATGTGTAACAGGAAGCAGCTGTAGGGTTGTGTAAATAGCAAGAGATGGAGAGTCAGGGGAGCTGTGCTCTGTCATCTAGTGGTCCTTTGATATCAGACAAGTTAGTGTGGATCACAGTTTCTTAAATAGGATCAGGAATGAGTATTGCATTACTTGGAGAATTATTGAAGAAGACATTACATGTGACTGCTAGTACTTGATAGACATTCAACAAACATCACATCTGAGAACTGATACTAAAATATGCAATTTGCATATCTAACACAAAATGTATTTTTACAAAAAGGAATCATTCAGTCCCTCAATAAATGTCTCATACATTTTTTTCCATAAAATTTATCTCTTTTTTTTGGTCTTTTTGAGACAGGGTCTCCCTGCAGCCCTAGCTGCCCTGGAACTCACTATGTAGACCAGGCTGGTCTTGAACTCACAGCGATCCACCTGCCTCTGCCTCCCAAGTGCTGGGACTACAGGCGTGCACAACCATGCCTGGCAAAATTTATCTTTTTAAGGGCTGCATGTATAGTTTAGTGGTAGAGAATCTATTTAGCATATGCAAGATACTAGTTTCAATCCCCATCACTAAGAAAAAAAGTGAAATTTAAAATTAGCTTTTTTACTTGTAAATAATGGTAAATTTTAAAACTTGCAAAATAAAACACCACACGGAACACCTCAGTACTCTTTTGTTCTCACTTGGTGTTGTTTGTTTATTGACACAACGTCTCACTCTGGAACTCAGGCCCTCCTCAAACTTGAGGCAAGCCTCCTGCCTCAGCCTCCCAACAAGTACTAAGATTATCAGCATGAGCTGCCACATTCTCTTTAACCACATTCTGTTACTGTTCACATTGTACCCAACTTGCTTAATTGTTTTTTGTTTGTTTGTTTGTTTTGTTTTTGTTTTTGATGCTTCTAAATTCCTGAATTGTTTCAGTGTGAGATACATGCAGCATGACTTACTGAGCCTAAAGATTCTGGTGTGTATTTCCTAGTTATAAAGCTATTCCCTTACATACCACAGTATACTTCACAACTGCAATAATATTATGGGTGTACTATTTCATTTAATTTCCCTCATATTTTATAGTTCTGGCTGTCAATTCAATAATTTCCTCCACATCATATTATCCTTCTTTTATTCAGGATCTAGTCTAAGACGACACATTTTGTTTAATTGTCATGTGACTTTAGCATCAGTTAATCTACAGCAGTTAGGCATCTTTTGTGATAATGGAAGTTCCATAATTTCTTAAATTGTAAAAAAAAATGTTTGATCAGAAGTATAGTATGAAAAGGCATGGTTCTGAAGCCAGACTGGCTGAATTAGACTCTTAGCTCTGCCTTCAAATAGCTTACTTAATGCCCCGGTGCCCCATGAAAAATGTGGTTGATAATGTTACTTAGTAAAACTGTAGGGATAGCCAGGCATGGTGTCTCATGCCTATAATTCTAGCATGTGAGAACTTGAGGAAAGAGGATTGATATGAGTTTTAGGCAAGCCTGGGCTATATAGTAAGTTTTAAGCTAATGTGAATTCCAGAGTGAGGCCATGTCTAGAAATAAAAAAAAAAAATGTTTCTATTGAAGTTGAAACACATTGACATATTTGAAGCATCTGTCACAGTGCTCAGCACAGAGTAAGCACTCAATGTTAGACATTAAAACTATATTTGTAATGCCAAATCAGAAGGAACTAGGTATATGACAAAGACCAAGTAACATTTACCACAGCGATTACACTCATAGAATTTTGTACTTAAAAATATCTTAAAGGGCTTGTGAGATAGGCTCAGCAAATATATGTACTTGCTGCCAAGGCCATCCCTGGGACCTACATAGTGGGAGGAGAATCCTCTGTATTCCACATGCATATGTTTGACATGCTTGCTTCCTCCAAATATATATATATATGTAAATAAACAAATTTTTATTGAGGACACTAAAAGCTCATCAGTTCTTAGCATGTTTTGTTTGCTTCTTTGATAGAAACCTGAGAATCTGGCAAAATGTGATGGAACCTCCCCAGGAAAACTACACTGTAGTGGAATGAATAGTGGCTTCCTACATGATAGAGTCACAGACTAATCCCCAGAATCTGTAAACATGACGTAACTGGAAAAAGAAAAAGAGCTTTCACAGATGCTGTTAATTCTGGGTCTTGAAATGAGAAGATCCTCTTGGATTGTCCAGGTGGGTCCTAAATCAAATGGCAAGTGTCATTAAAAGAAACACACAGTGAAAGCAGAGGAGGATGGAGGAGGAGGAGGAGGAGGAGGAGGAAACAATGGAGGCTGAGGAAACAACAGCGGAGGAGGAGGAGGAGACAACAATAGAGGAAGAGGAAGGGATTGAACTGATAAGGCTACCACAGGCTGGAAGAGGTAAGGGAAAGACACTCTCCTCCTCCTCAGGAAGCTTGACTCCGTTGGTACTTTGCTTTGGGTTTTTGGCTCCCAGTCCTGTGAGAGGAAGCAAATCTCTGTTTTTCCAGGTCACCAATTTTGTGCTCAATTGTAGAATCAAAGTGAACAAATACAAACTTACAGTCATTCCCAAAAGCGTAGGTTTCAGTTAGTCTGTAGACTTGGTTAAGAAAAATTACTCTTATTCTCTTTTATGATTTATTGATCTGGAACTAGAGAGTCAGGTAGGCCCATAGATAGATAGTGAAATTATGGATGGAAAGCTGCTGGTTGCAACCCAAAGACCCTGGTATGGCATGAGAAAGAGCTGAATCTCAGGGAATGCAGACATACCAGCTGAGCCTAGCAAATCAAAGGGCAGAGCTAGAAACCTCCCTGCTCTCCATCAGCCTTCCAGATTCTTGATTCCTAAAGAGCCCTGATTTTCCCCAGCCCAAGATTTGTAAACTAGAAAAAATAAACAGTCACACTGAAAGAATTAAACAAAGTACTTTTAAAAAGAAAATAATCAAACTTTACACAATAGAGGTGTACAATCTCAATTTGTTTGAGTAAATTAAGAGATGGATACCACGATCATTAAAAAAAAATTAAAACATACAGAGTTTTTTTTTTCTCAGAAGAAGAAAGTAAGGGAGGAAAAGTAAGAACATTAATCTGGATGAGACCAAGCCCACAGGTAGCTCTAGAGGAAGTTTTTGTTCTGCTAAGTTACAAACGGAGATCCTGTTAGGGATGTAGGCTCGTTTGGGTCCTGCTGTGGGTTGAATTGTGCTCCATAAGATGTTTTGATGCTTTAATCCCCAATTCCTCTGATGGTATCTCATTTGGAAATAGGGTCCTTTGAAGACTTCATCAACTTAAGATGAGCTCAATGCTCAATGAGATGAGCCCCTAATTCAAATATAGCTGGTATACTTCTAAGAAGACCTAACTCCAAAAAGGAGAATAACATATGGAGACAGAGACACCCAAATAAAGGTAGTGTTGGGCTGGAGAGATGACTCAGCAGTTAAGAGCACTGGCTTCTCTTTCAGGAACCCAGGTTCCACTCACGGCACCCACACGGAACAACAGTCTGTAACTCTAGTTCCAGGGGATCCACCACCCTTTCCTGACGTTTGCAGACATTCACAACATGGGTGCACTTACATACATGCAGGCAATACACGCATACACATAAGATAAAAATAGTAAAATACTAAAAAAGATAGTGTTGTGCTGATGCAGAGTTTGGAGTTATGCTACAAGTTAAAGAGCACCTGAGGCCGCCAGAAAGTATAAAGGGCAAGGAAAAGTCCTCCCCTAGAAGCTTAAATGAGAGTGTGCCCCTGACAGCACCCAGAGTATGACTTTCCGGTATCCAAAATTGTGACATAATGTATTTCTAGTGCTTTAAGGCTTCCTATGGTGAGTTAGGACATTTATAGGGTGCCTACAGACACCATCTACCAACCACTGACCTACCAACTCCATCTATACTTTCTTATTCATTCATATATTTAGAGACTATGGTTGCCTTAAAAGCCAGATTTCTCCTGGCGTTTTTGACTGTTTCACATTTATTCAGAAATACAATCATTCACACACTACTCACTCATTGTGTATGATTCACAGGGGAAGGGAAATGTTCCCGGGAAGCTTTCATTTTGTTTCCTATCCTTATCTTTCCTGGTGAATGAATTCATATCTCCAATAATATTTCCTCTACTCTCCAAATACTTTTTATGAAACTTTGTGCAGAGACCACACTGTGGCACTGTTTAATTCCCAGAATTTAATAAAAATGCACAGTTCATTTTATATCACTATATGAAGCATTTGACTCATGGTTTATGGTGTGTGTGTGTGTGTGAGAGAGAGAGAGAGAGAGAGAGAGCCAACAGCAAGAGCTTGCTAAATGTAAATCTCAGGACTAAGAATGTAGCTCTATGTAAAGCACTTGCGTTGCCAGGTTTTGATATCTAGTACCCCCTCACCCCGCTCCCAAATGTCAACTTTAGTAACAGCAATTAGGCCTTATGCCTTAGATCTTTGTTGCCACATGATAAAGACCTTGACAAATTATGCAGTCGTCCCCCTTTTGTTTTTATTTCACTCCTACATTCATGATTTACAGAAACGTCTAATTTTGAGGTGCTGAGCATGGCACCCAGGGCCTTGGACATGTTAGGTAAGAACTATACCACTAAACTATATTCTCTACTCAGGACCTCATTTTGTATCATGTTATAACTTCTCCCTTCTTCTTACCTACTGTAAGCTACTTTTCACTTTAAGACTTGTCACATTCTTGTTTTTACTACCATGGTAACTTAGGTTTGAAGGTACTCACTAATAAAATGTATGCTATCTAGAGGTATGACCTCTTGGAGTAGCAGGGATTTTTTTTTCCTTTGCCACCACATCCAGCTTTGTTTATATTTTCGTTTTCATTTTTGTTTTTCATAACAGGGTCTAATTAGGTAGAATAGGCAGGCCTATTCTACCCATGTGGCCCAGGTTGACCTCAAACTTGTAATCCTTCTGCCTCAGCACCCCCAGTGCTAGGACTGTATGCATAGACTACTGTGCCTAAGCAGTAGTTTATCATTAAAGAAAGGTATCTCTGAGATCACAAAGCCCTTAACTCTAAACAGGATTTAGCTTGAATGACTGACTGGCACACAGTTGCTGAATCCTTTTGGGTAAGATCCTTCCATGATCTTTTCCACAGTCTTAATTGACATTTGTTGAGCATGTATGCTTTGCCTCATGTGTCATATATTTTCCTTCAAACAGTTCATAGGAAGACAGCAGAAAGATACCAAAGTTAGAACTAATTTCCTACATTTTTCTGACTCCTGGTTCAGTAGCCTTTCTTCAGTACCACATTGTGTCACTCGACATGTTCTATATGAGAAAAATCTTTCCAAATGCAAGATTCTTCCCAGAGCCTTGAAGGATGATGTAGAAATAGGAAAATCAACAATTTCTTACATTTAAAGATGCATTATAAGATTGTCAGCGGCTGCATAAAACCACAAATATTGTCAAACCCTATATAGTCAATGTTTTCTCCTATACATTCACACTTATGATAAAATGTTATCTATAAATTAGGCATAATACTGTGTTTTTTACATGTAAAGTGTCTTCCATACATTCATGTATTCATATTTTTGGTATTCACATAGTGGTCTTGGTTTTTTTGGGGGGTGGGGGTGGGGGTTGTGAAATCAGTGTGACTATGGCCTAGCTACAAAAAGTAGGTTTGGGTGGGAGTGGAGTGAGGACAGTGTATCATGGTGGCCTGAAGGATGTATTCACTTCTATTTCCCACCCAAGCTCTGTTTTCTGATTCACCAGGCAGCAAGAAGCTGCTACCTTACACTCCAATAGTTATGGGTGGAGCTGCCCCAGCCAGTTGTGCCTTTTCTGCTGTGATGGACTGTGTGCTCCAAATTGTGAGCCAAAGCAAATCTCACCCTTAGGTTAGTTCTGTCTTGTGATTGATCAGAGCAATGAGAAAAGTAACTAACACACATTGTAAGAAAAAAATGACAACATTTAATAAGAAAATGGAACAATTAAAACAACGCACTATAATAAAATCTTCAACATCACAACTCATGCATATGTGGGCCATTATGAAGCAAAATTTGGAACTATTTAATTGCAAGCAGATTTGATATGATACCTTGGATTATTAAGTTACTTACAAGTAGGTAGAATATACAGCCTGTATACACTGGCCAAAGAAATGATTCTTTCTCTGGACAGTAAGAAGGACAGTATGAGACTTTATCATGCTCCTCAGAATCACATGATTAAAAGCTTATAAATTTGTTCTTTTTTCAGATAGAATCTCATTCTGTAGCCTACGCTTACCTGTAACTTACTATGTAGCCCACACGTGCCTCAAACTCATGGGAATCCTCCAACCTTTGACTCCCAAATGTTGATATTCCATTGTAAGCAAGCTTACCAGGATTGAATTTTTACCTGTGGAAATTTCTATTATTTTCTAACATTCATTGGCCATGTGTAAGTAAAACCATGGAAAGCAAAACCATAGATAGGGGGTAACTGCTTCATAACATGTCCCAGTCCTCTGAGAACTTAAAATCTATTCACATTCCACTGTATCAGATAGTACCTCACCTGCATTGTTGAACTGTTTCACAGGTACATGGTACTAAGGAATGAGAATTATCAGGGTTGTGAAAAAGTGAAAGGTTGCTGACAGTGCTTTCTAAAACTCAGATGCTTTTACTGGAAATGAAAGTCTTAAGGCTGGTTTCCTTTTTTAAGAAAAGTTCATTTTCTTTGGGTAAGCAGTAGCTTTTAGTTAACCCCCAGCATCCTGTTATCCTCCATTTTACCAGGAAGTTAGCTATTTCATTAAGCTGTATTATTTCTCTATTGGAAACAAGATTCTTGCACTGTCAGAACTTGATTTGTCTAACAAAGAGAAGTTTCTGTAGGAACATCTGATGCTTTTTCTTCACTCGGACCATCCTGAACAGCTCACGTAACAAAATTTCAAATTTTTAAATACTCTGCAAACTTCATGATTTTTGTATCTACCAACCAACTCTCGATAATGGAATATGATGTTGAGACTTAAGTTATCACTATGACCATCTTCTAGTTATTCACTCTTCTCTTCCTGTTACCCATACACTATATATATAGATATTGATTATAAGAAAAATAGACATAGAAGCTCACATGTACATGGATTAGAAGAATTAATATTGTGAAAATGACCAGCCTACCAAAAGCAATATATAAATTCAATGCAATCCCCATCAACATTCCCATGACATACTTCACAGAATTAGAAAAAAAAATCCTTAAGTTCATATGGAAGCACAAAAATCCCGGATAGCCAAAGCAACCCTGAGCACAAAGAGCAACACTGGGAGGATTACTATACCAGATCTCAAAGTACACTTCAGAGCTTTAGTCATAAAAACTGCATGAGACTGGCACAAAAATAGACACATAGATCAATGGAACATCACTGAAGACCCAAACCCAAGTACACACAATTTTTGCCACCTGATATTTAACAAAGGTACTAAAAACACACAGTGGAGGAAAGACAGCATCTTCAACAAAAAGGTACTGTAAAAACTGGATCTCCACCTGTAGAAGAATGAAACTAGATCATTATCTTTCACTTTGTATAAAAGTCAACTCCGAATGGATCAAAGACCTTAATGTGAAACTGGAAACCCTAAAACTATTAGAAGAAAATATTGAGAGTAACTTACAAGATATAGATGTAGGAAAGGATTTTCTAAATCGGACAGAAGTTGCTCAGGAATTAAGATCAGCAATCAACAAGTGGGACCTCATTAAACTAAAAAGCTTCTGTACAGCAAAAGAAACAATCACAAAAGTGAAGAGAAGATGCACAGAATGGGATAAAATCTTCACCAGTGACATATCTGACAGAGGTTTAACATCCAGAATATATAAAGAACTCAAAAAACAAAGAATCAAGAAACAAATTGACCCAAATAAAAGATGGTCTAAATATCTAAATAGAGAGTCCTTAAAGGAAGTAATAAAGATGGCTAAGAAACATCTCAAAAAGTGTTGAACATGATTAGTAATTAGGGAATTGCAAATTAAAACCACCCTAAGGTATCACCTTACCCCAATCAGACAAGCTAGGATCAAGAGAACAAATGATACCAAATGCTGGCGAGGATGTGGAGAAAGGGGAACACTCATTCACTGCTGGTGAGATTGCAAACTCATGCAACGTCTATGGAAAACAGTGTGGAAAACTCTTAGAAAATTAAAAATGAACTGAACACATGACCCAGTTATACCACTCCTTGGCATATACCCAAAGACTCATCCTATTTTAGAGACACTTGTATAACCATGTTTTTTGCTGCTCTTTTCACAATAGCAAAGAGATGGAAGCAACTTAAGTGCCCCTCAACTGATGACTGGTTAACAAAAATGTGGTATATTTACACAATAGAATTCTATTCAGCAGTAAAGAAAGATGAAGTAATGAAATTTGCAGGTAAATGGATGGATCTAGTAACTTTTATATTAAATGAAGTAACAGACACAGAAAAATAAACGATGTATGCTCTCCCTCAAATGTGGATCCTAGCACCAAATCCTTTTAAATTCCATGTCGTTTTGATAAGATGATGCTGTACAGCAGTCTCTTCTGCATGAATTAACTACCATCATCACAACTTCAGTTCTGCCTGATCACTAAGCATTTTCACAATTGGGCTTGTTGACAGTTGTGCTCATTCATTAAAGGAAGGCCAAGCAGGGTCATTGAACCCTCACCATATTATTCAGTGACTCTTCCCAGCCAATTGTATGTAGTTTGACCATAATCACACATGGTCTCCTGGATTTGGGGACCGCTAAAGTATACAATCTGGGGAAGGCTAGGAAGAGAAGGCATTACCCATGCTGGGTAAAGGCTTTCCAGTGTGCATACCCTCAGCTCATACATACATCTCAGCAACCGCTCAGTTATCTCGGTAAGTAAGCTCACTAAATTCATTGGTTTCCCAGTAAAACTTTAATCAAACATTGGCTTGACACTAGAACCTTAAAAGGGAATAAGAATTGCTTAGCATCCCCAGGAAACAAAGTCTCACAATAGATGGAAAATTTATTTGTTCATGCTACTATGTCTCATAATTACTTAAAAAAAACAAAAAGAAAATAAGAATGTAAAAGGTGTTAAAAGGATATGGGAATGGAGATATTTTCCAAAACAGAAAAAAAATGAGAAAGCCTAAGCAAGTGATGAAGGTCTGTTTAGGTTTGTTATGATATATAAAGGATGAGACAAAAATAATATATATACATAATCATAAAATTTCTATGGTCATAGTTTAGTCAACTAATTTAAGGAACAAAATATATATCTAGTCAAGGTTTAACTGAGACTATTTGTTTTTTTCTTAACCAAGCATTATCTATATAGCAAATGGTAATTAAAAGTACCAGTCTAGTGGAACTAACCTTATTGGATGTTTAACAGCCATACTTTTGAGGTCTATACTAATCTGGTCAGAGGAACTTAAAGGACAGTTTTTGTTCCTTGTCCTCCAAGGCCAACTAAGTTCTTGGGGACCATGGAACATCTCTCAAAATGTCCTGTAACTGTGGTGAGTCACCTGTCCCCTTGGTCAGGAAGGCCATGGAGACCCCAAGAGATCAACTTGAACCAATGTCAGTCTACAAAGAGGAGGGTCAACTCAGAGGAAACATCTCATCCATGATTCTAAGTAAAGTCAGACATGGTCAAGCAGGACCTTTGATTTATGTTCACGTAGATAGAACAGGTAAAAGATAGTAGCCAGAGCTCCTCACTAGGCCATGTGACCACTGACGAACAGATCCTCAAATGACCTTAAGTTTAAAAATAAATAGATTTATTTAGGCCAACCATATGGTCTTATTTAAGAAAAATAATTTATTGAGAATTTCATATGTGCATATAAGGTATTTTGATCAAATCCATGCCCACTCCTTCCCCTCCAACTCCTCCCATATCTCCCCATCACATTTTTGTGATAACTTCATGTAGTCTTTCTTCTTGTTTTATTTATTTACTTATTTTTATGGGGCTTTTGACTACTCTAACATTCCCACTTCTGAAGAGGTAACCCTAAGATCTTTTAAGGATTAGATATAAGATCCCAAATATTTTTGACATTTTTGGCCTTTGGAACAGGGTGTGTTGCTAAGAGGCCCAAGGACATAGTGAGTTTTAGCCAAGAAACTGGCCACTTTGCTTTGGGGTCTTTTTACACTAACTGCCTAGCCAAATCTTACCTCCTATTCTTATCACACCATCATCTGAAGAGGTTACCCAGATTGCCAACAGGGAATCAGGATGCAGACCTCTCTGGCTTCTTCCATGCTGAACAGGGATGCAGGGTGAAGTAATTGGAGTACCCCTTCAGTGGGTGTATCTAAAAGACTCCCAAATTGCATAACTCTTATCTCTAATGGCAAAAGAAAGTCCTTGAATCATGAATAGGAGCTGTGAAGGAGAAGTAAAGGCAAGAGTAATTAGCATTACAAGTTCTAGATAGGGAACTAGAACAGGGTAATTTTCAAATGTTCATATGAGAATACATTGGAATTTCTTGACATGGGCTTCCAAAAGCATCCCTCTATTGGGTTCCTTCTCATTTTTCTTTTGTCTTCCAAGGCTGGACACTAGAGTGATGGATTCAGGATTTGCTTTCAGGTATTTTGATAGCTGTTGGAGTGGTTAGAATCAGTGTCAGTTCCCTCTCAAAGGCTTCTAGATAGGGGGAGAAAAATTTATCCATCATTTTAGAACAATAGCTGTTTGTCTCCCTTAGCTACAGGTGGGCACTACAATATTGGAGACCAATATTTGAAGCCTTACATCTGAGCAGCATTTTCTGGTTCGGAATAAAATCATCAATGAAAAATAGCTGTCTAACTTTTTTTTGTGTGTGTCTTTTTGAGACAGGGTCTCCCTGTAGCCCCAGCTGGCCTGGAACTCACTATGTAGACCAGGCTGGCCTTGAACTCACAAAGATCCACTTGCCTCTGCCTCCTGGATTAAAGGCGTGCGCCACCACACCCGGCTTCTTTCTTATTTTTTAATGTAGGCACTTAGAACTCTAAACTTCCATGTTAGGACTACTTTTTAAAGTGTCCCATAGGTTGTGCTGTAATTTATTGTCCTTTTCGTTGAATTCCAGGAATTTTTTTATTTCTTTCTTAATTTCTCTTTTGACCAACTCATTGTTTAGCAATGTGTTGTTTAATCACCATGAGTTCATGTAGTGACTAGGGCTTTGTCCACTGTTGATTTTGAGCTCTATTGCATTGGTGTCCCATAGAATGCAAGGAAATATTTCAACATTCTTGTATTTGTTGAGGTTTCCTTTGTGGCCCAGTATGTGGTCAGTTTTTTAAAAAGTTCCATGGGGTGCTAAGTAGAATGTATATTCTTTGGTGCTTGGGTGGAATATTCTAAAGATATCTGTTAGGTCCATTTGATGTATGGTATCATTGAATTCAGACTTCTCTGTTAATTCTTTGTGCAGTTGACCTGTCTAATGGAGACAGTGTGGTATTGAAGTCCTCTACTATTACTGAGTTGAGGTTAATCAGTGTTCTATAGTCCTGTAGTCTTGTGTTTATGAATTTGGGTGCACTAGGGTTTGGTGCATATATGTTAAGGATTATAATATCTTCTTGGTTAATTAATTGTTCCTTTGATCAGAACGAAGTGGAAGTGACCCTCCTTATCTCTTCTGATTAGTTTTACTTTAAAGTCTATTTAGTCAGATATTAGAATTGCAACCCCTGCTTGTTTCTTAGTGACAATTGCTTGGAATATTCTTTTCTATCCTTAAGGTAGTGCCTCTCCTTGAAGGTCAGATGGGTTTTGTTTCTAAATCCATTCACTTAGCCTGTGTCTTTTCACTAGGGAGTTCAGTCCATTGATGTTTAAGGTTATTGTTGAAAGATGTGTATTGGTCATTTTGATTGCTGTTTGTGTTCTCTGTCTAATTTTGTGTTTCCTCAATTATACCTTTATTTATTTTCTTTCGTTGCCCCTGGGGTATAGTTGTTTTTCTCTCTGCTCTCTGTATTGCTTCAAGTATTCTTTGAAGGGCTGGTTTTGTGGACCTGTATTCTTTAGGCTATTCATGTCATGGAAGATTTTTCTTTCCCCCTCAACTATAATAGACATTTATTGCTGGGTAATGTATTCTGGGTTGACATCAGTTTTCATGTACAACTGGAAATACTTTATTCCAGGCTCTTCTTGCTTTCACAGCTTGCACTGATAAATATCTGTGATTCTGGATGGGCTTTCCTTTGTATGTGACTTGTTTTTCTTTTGCTGCTTTCAGTATTATTCTTTGTTCTGTATATTTAGTGTTTACAGATATGTTGTGGGGAGTTTCTTTTCTGATCCTATTTGGTGTTCTCTGTGCTTCCTGTATTTGTATGGGGATGCCTTTCCTTAATTTTGGGAAATTCTCTTCAATAGCATTACCTGAAATTATTCTCCTTCCTCTATTCCTGTAATACACAGATTTGCTCTTTTCATGGTGTCCTACATCTCTTGCATATTCCATTCCTGTGTTTTTTTAAATTTTCCATAATCTTTCCTTGAGTGGTCCAATTCTTTTACTTTATCCTGCAGTGTTGATATTCTGTTTTCCATTTCATTCATTCTAGCAGTGAGGCTTTCCCCTGTTGTTTCAAGTTGGCTAATTGAGTTTTGCCCTTCTTTCTTCATTTCTGCCTAAGTGTTCTTCAATGTTTCTGCCTATTTTGTAAATTCATTCAGAAGTTTATCCCTTCTTTTAGTTCTTTGACTTGTTTGTTCGTGTGTTCTTTGAATTCGTTGAATTCCTCGATCATGTTTATATGATTGTTCTTTTAAATTCAGCATCTTGGGTTATCTCTAGGGGGTTCACCTTGAAGAAATCTTCTACAGGACTGGTGAAGTTTGCTGGGGACATAGTGTTTTAGCTTTCCATTTTATTGTTCTTTCGTTGTGATTTTGGCATGTGAATTTCTTTTGTTTTTTATGGTTCTGAGAATTAAGTTGACATATGATTCCTTTTGTATTATCAGGGTGTCTAGGTCCTTTATTGGTTATGTAAAGCTGGTTGAGACAAGTTTCAGGTTCTGTCAGGTTTTATTTTGGAGGGAACTGATGACTTCAGATCAGCTATTCAGGAACAACCACAGATACCCAAGTCAGGTTCCAGTCAGACTTCCTTCTAAGGGTTGGACACCTATTATCAGGAATACCATGTGCAGACAGGATCCAGTTGCTCTCAGGCAGTCCCCTGTGTTCTCAGCCCCTATGCCAGAGGAAGACCGGAACCCAGCAATTTCTGGTGGTGTGCCGAGATCATAGCCGCTACACTGATGGAAGTCGGAGCCCACCCTCTCAGGATGTCTGCTAGGATCTCCTGAGGAGACATTTAAAATTAACTGTTCTATGTCAATAGAGCATAGGACATGAGGTGGGGAGAAGAGTGAAATGATCTGGAAAGTAGGTCTGTGAGCCAAACTGACTTTGGGTTTAATCATGAAAGGAATATGGAGCACTGCTTAAGACTTGTAAATACAGCATTGGTGGTGGAACTAAAAATATGATAGTCCTGAAGTATTGCATCTTGAAACACAGAATACTCAGTTAAAAGAGATTCAAAGAAGTTTAGAATCAAAGTGTCCTCATGTACCCTCCTGTTCCCCATTCCCGATTTCCCAAATTTTGTCATAGAAAGCAAGATTCTTCTTCAATATGGGTGGTGGTGAAGAGGGCAAACTTTTTATAGATGTGGTGTGATTCTGCCTTGGGTAATTAGGCAATTAGGCCAATGGTGACATCTTTCATGGTGATGGAAGGTACAGGCAAAACAAATGACAGTGATGAATATTTATGGAGGCATAAGGCACATTCAGCTTTATTCATTCTATTGTTCCAGGAGGGATTACAACAGACAGTTTGATACATGGATCTTATAAGAAATCTAGGAGGTGGTATTGATTTTGGAATTCATACTTACTGTGTTCTTTATTTACCTTGAGACAATAAAAAGTTCTTGGCTTCTGGGTTTGAGATGTAGATAAGTTGGGAGAATGCTTTCCTAGCATTAAGTCCTGGGATCAATTCTAGCACTGCAATTCCATAAACCAGGTGTCCTGTTGGACCCTATAACCTCAGTTGAAGAAGTAGGAGGATCAGAGGTCTGAGATCATATTCAGCTACACGATAAATTCAAGGTCAGCCCGTGATATATGAAATGCCATCTCAAAAAAGATCCTTGGCTTCTGAATCCTCAAGACCAGCAGAAAGATGTTTTGCTTTTGTTTTTGGTTTCGGTTTTTTTCATTAGAAAATAACTGTCATGTATCGTTGAGATATTTTCATAGGCTTAGCCACTGACCGAATGTGTCCTGGTCTATTCTAGCTATTCTTGACCCGGCAAAATTGTTGTGGTATTCTTTGTGAGATGGCAAAAGATCTAAGAAAATCAGACTTGGTACTTGTCAGGCTTGCTCCACACCTAAATACCATGTATGTACAAAAGAGATGACATGACCTCCAAAATCTCTTAATGAGAAAGTTCTTATTGCTCTAAGTGGCTTTTAAGTTCGCCAGTAATTTGTTCTTACCTCATATAACTGAACTAGTCCTTTCCAAACCTTCACAGAAACTGTGTGCTACAATCAGGCCAGGCTAGTGGCTTGTGCAACAAACCATACCTTTTACTTTATATCTTTACTAATGCTGTTAGTAGAAGCAGAAAAATGTGATATCTTTCCTCACCCATCATAAGCATCACAGCTGACAAGCTAATGAAATACATAACCAATTTATTGAATCAAAGTTTACAAAGTCAATTCCTTCAGACATGAAGAACCAAAGAGCCGAGGTAAATTGTTATTACGCTTAGAGTCAGTGAAGAATGCCTATCCATATATAGAAATGCCATTGGACAAAAAGGAATGATCTCCTGGTGTCCTACTTCGTTTCTTCATTGCTGTGACAAAATACTCTGACCACTACCAACTTGGGGAGGAAAGGGTTTATTTAGCTTACATATCCCAGGTCACAGTTCATCAGGGAGACTAATGTAGGAAACCGGGGCAAGAATCCAGAGGCAGGAGCTGGAGCACAGGCCATGGGGGAACACTGCTTACTGGCTTGCTCCGTGGCCCCTGCTCAGCCTGCTTTCTTATGCAACACAGGCCCATCTGCCAAGGGGTAGCACTACCCACAATGGGCTGGGCCCTCCCACATCACTCAACAATCAAGAAAATGCTCCACAGACATGACCACAGGCCAGTCCAATGGAGGAAATTCCCCA
>NW_008345311.1:3364089-3378539 GCF_000622305.1 Nannospalax galili
CATTGTCTACATAGTGAGTTCCAGGATATCTGGGGCTACAGGGAGACCCAGTCTCAAAAAAAAAGAAAAAAAAGAAAAAGTTCATAGTCTCTTTTGTCTCTTAACTGTGGGTGGGCTTCTGTAAAATCCAAAACAAGTACTGTCTTATTTCAAAGGGAAGAACTGGGCACACCTAAGCAAAACCAAAGTCCAGCAAAGTAGCTCAAGGCTGGACATCTGGGATTCACTCATGATCTTCTGGCCTCCAAAGGGTTCTGGCAGCTCCACTTCTCTGACTCTGCCATCCACATAATAAATAGCTCATCTTGCAGAGCCAGGGCAGCTCCATTACACACCTACTGCGGTCCTTCGTGGCCGTCCCACGGTCCTGGCATCTCCAAAAACCTGGGGTCGCCACTGAAACTGAGGCTACACCTTTACCAATAGCTTCTTCTTGCCTCTTGGAGTGCAAAACCTCAGATTCTTTCCATGACCCCTTCAATCCTGGGGTCTTCACTGCAACTGAAGCTATACTTTCACCTATGGCCTTTTCTGGCCTTTCAGAATGCCAAGCCTCAGCTGCTCTCTGTGACCCCTTCATGCTTTCAACACCAGAACCATGCAGGAGACTCTTACACATTACCAAGTCCTGCTTCTAGCTTGAGATGGAGGCTTGGGTCCCCTCTGTATGCTGACCCTGAGGAAATACCTCTCAGAAGACTTCACCTCAGTGATGCTGGTCTCTTGTTACTTACAGCTGATTTTTCAGCCCCAGCTAACCAGCATCAATTGTCCCAGTAAAGCAAAGGTTTTGCTTCAGGTTCTGGTCTGTTCTTAATCACAGCTGATTCTTCCACCCCAGCCAACCAGAACCCACAGATTCTCAATTCACAACCTCACATGAACAGCTCTGATAGTCTATGCTTCCCTTTGAAGCTTCACATGCCAGGCCTCCATCATCCACAACTCTTTCAACATAGCTGTTCCAAGCTCCACAGCAACAAACTCTGAGCACTGAACTTTCTAGCCCAAAGTTCAAAATGCTTCCACAGTCCTCCTAAAAATACGAAGGTCAGGTCTGTCACAGCAATATCCCACTCTCTTGTACCAATTTCTGGCCTAGTTTGTTTCTTCATTGCTGTGACAAAATACTCTGACCACTACCAACTTGGGGAGGAAAGGGTGTATTTAGCTTACATCTCCCAGGTCATAGTTCATCAGGAAGTCCAAGGTAGGAACTCAGGGCACCTGGAAGCAGGAGCTGGAGCACAAGCCATGGAGAAACTCTGCTTACTGGCTAGCTCCCCTGGCCCCTGCTCAGTCTGCTTTCTTATGCAACATAGGCCCACCTGCCCAGGGGTGGCACCACCCACAGTGGGCTGGGCCCTCCCACACCACTCAGCAATCAGGAAGGTGCCCCATGGACCTGGCCACAGGTCAGTCCAATGAAGGAAATTCTCTAATTGAGGCTCCCTCAACCCAGGTGTGTCAAATCGACACTAAAGCTATCCAGCACACCTGGAGACAGACTTTGGGTGAAACCCAGCGAAGCTTCTCTCTTCGGATTTTTCTTGCTCTCTCTATGCAGCAATCTTTACTTTTAAGTATGGGACAAAGAAGAATGTGATCTTTCTGGATTCTATGACTTATTTGCGGGGGATGAAGGGTTGGAGGTTGTAGTCTATATGTGGCTCTTTTGGGAAAGAGTAATTGGGGTTTTCACGATTCACTTTGAGGAGAGACAGTGGTGACAGAAATTGGAAGATAGGAGGAAAGAAAAGACACACAGGAAAACACTCACACACACACATAGAGGGAAAGAGAAAGAGAGAGACTTGACTTTTGAAGAGTTGCAGTTCTTCAGTTCAAAGCACTCCTCAATGGTAAAGCAACCATATTTTAGAAGTATCATCTTCTAAATCCCAACATAGTCCATGAGCTTCAAGTGTCTTCCTTTAAGTACCTTATTCATTCAAGAAATCTTAGATGAACACATACTATGCCCCCTGGTTGCTACTCAGAGTTTATATCACTATTTCCCATCACTTCCCTATTACAGAAAACAGCATTATAGTGCCCATATATCCATAATAAAGCAAATGTGAAAAGTATATATGTGCTATGTGACAATCAGGAGAGACTGTTTGAAAAGGAAGCAATTCAGTCATCTGAATTCTTTCTTTGAACCCCGTGTATAGTTACTTATTTAAGCATTTTGTCTCAGTAATGACATGGGAAGTTTGGGACGCTGGGTCTGAGTTGAGATTTCATGGCACCAATCTCATGTTAGGTATCTACTAGTCCTTCTGTAAGTATTTGTATTCGGACTAAGGGCTAAGGTTCTTTGTTAGAGCTGAGCAACATTCGTTAGGTGTGGCTCATGGTTGGTTGCTATGAAGGTAGTGCACAAGGAAAACCAATGAGAGTAAGATTAAATTCAGCAGAAAATACATTTTAACAGAGGAGATTAGCCCTTCTGCTGAGTAAGCTGAGCCCCAGTAAACTGATCCTGCCTTCTTCCAAAGAGCTATGGAAATAAATCACCTTGTGGGTGAAACAGAGTTAGTCTTAGTTTGCAAGGGGATTTTAAGTGTCTCCGTGGTTTAGCTGTCTGCAAAAATCTCCCCGAATTTAACATCTGCTCTGTCTTCAAATTACCCTGAGCATTTTTCTGTGACTCTGTGAACATGAGCAAGGAGCTCTCATTTTGCAAAGTATCCACCAAAGCCAAAGGGACATTAATTAGAAGCAGGAGGGGAGGGAGGCAGGGAGCTGGTCTTTCCAAAGGAAGTTAGTTTATTCCCTGGGAAAGAAATGAAACGTGAGTTCGGGGGGGTAAAACAGAGACCTTTTAAACTCTTCATGGCTAGACTAGCAATTGAGAAGAGATGGTAAAATGGGGTGATAAACAAGTCAGAAATTTCCTGTAACCTTGGAAGAGAAGGTGACAGGGTCAAAACCACTTCAAACAGCTTGAAGATGTTCAGGAAAATCTTCTCTGGAAAGAGCCAGATGCTAAATATTTTAGGTTTTGTCAACTACATTTCTATAATTTATCATACATTTTTTTTGTTTCTAACAGACTTTTGAAAATGAATTAAGTCAAACAATCTTGAATGGGATTGCCCTTTAAAAAGCAGCGACTAAGAAGCAATCATTAGCTCATCCTTATTCAATACAATGGCAATTGTTTAAATTTTAATTGAATTTTGATTTGAAGAATACTTTTTGACTACCTAGTATGATGACAGCAACAAGGCAGAGTTGGCAGTGGAAGTATAAGGTAAATGTAAAAGATTCAAAATGAGGAAATGACCAACTCTGACACTACATAAGCTTACAAGCAGGGAGAACTAGCTAAAAAGAGGACATGTTGAATGAATCTAAGCGTCTGTGCAAAAGCAATACAGAGTGGAAAACATAAACCGCTGAGTGTGATTTAAGCAGGACACTGAGCATCTGGCCAAATTAAAGCTGGGGAACTCCCTCAGGAACCTCAAGAGCAGACTCAACTGCAGTCTGGAAGCTGAGGTCAAGGGGAGGCAAATGTTGAGGGTGTTTTTTGACCACAAATTTAGACAAAGTACTGGGTTTTGTAATTAGCAACAGTGGAAATCGCACTTTGGGAATAAACGAAATCTCTGCAAAATGTAACTTACCTGCCTGGGATCCATCAAAATACCTCATAAGGCAAACCTTGGTGCATGTTAAGGAACTGTACCTGAAAAATTGGAGTCTGGGGACCCTGGGAGTTTTTGAGCAGAAGATGAGGAGGTTGGAAATGTGCCCTTTTCCCTTCCCCCACAAGAAGCACTTCTCAGTAGGGAGGACAAAGTGGGCTGGAAGGTAGAAGCAACATAGCAGGGAAAGAGCACTTGATAATAAGCTTTTGAGAAAGCAAAGGAGGGGCTCTCCCAGATGTTGACTGAAAAGACCTGAGGGCAACAAGTCTTAAGCCAAGATCAACTTGTCAAGATAGGAGGAACAATGCTTCCCCCACCCAATGATAGCCCAGGGCTATAGGGTTTAAGACTGGATCAATTCTTGGTGCCTAACTGGGAGGGGAGGGAGGGGCAGTGTGGGTGGCAACCGCACTAACCACAGGTGTCTTGAAAATAGCCATTGAGTTCATTTTCTAAGGTGTTTTCTTAACCGTTGTTTGATCTGAAGCTTACAGCAAGACAGTGAGAGTGATTATTCTATTAGATTTACAGATGAAGAAATTGAGACTCAGGAGGGTTAAGCTACTTGCTTAAGTTTGCACAGCTTGTAAGTAGTATCACGACAGCCAAATCTCTCTTTTAGTTCAGTTTGTTTGTTTTGATTTTTGAGATAAGTTTTCCCTAATGTAGCCCAGTCTGACTTGCAACTCCTGATTCTCCTGCTTCCAGTTTCCTTGTTCTAGGTATAGTTATACAGTAGCACATCTGGCTTCAACTTTGTTTTTAATCACACATCCTAATTGCACATATTTATGGGATGCAATGTAATGAATACATATATGCTCATATTGTCTAATAATCTAATACTCTAAGCAGAATGATTAACTTATCATTTCTTTGTGGCAAGCACCTTAAAAAATCTTCCAGTTACTTTGAAATATATGCTACTGTTAACTAGAGTCATCCTACTGTGCAATACAACACCCAAACTTATTCCTATCTAACTGTGATGTTTTACCTGTTAAATAACTTCTCCCCATATTGCAAATCAAATACTACTTTTCCACCAGGGTAGGAGATGACTGGTAAAGAAGTATACTTTTGGAAGAAGTGAACCAGTTGGGAGTTGAAGGGGTGAAATAGAAATAAAGAGACAAGGAGGATGGTACAATCCGGAAAATGTTCAGCATTTCAGAGGACTGGAAATGAAAAAAAGCTTTTAAACTCAAACAGTTCTGAATCCAAAGTCTGTGTTCCAAGGAAACAGGGAGTTAGGTTTGCAAAAATGTTGAGAGAAACCAGGAAAAACAACTGAGATTGAATCAGGACAACTTTGTGGAGTTTTCATCTCACACAGAGAACTGCTCCAGAGGAATAGCTTTGGCTACCCACAGTGAGAGCGGTGGCTTTCATTGTCACCTACCTGCAAAGTAGGATACGATATTCACACAGATTAAAAACTACCCAGTTACACATATACCTCTGTCTTTGTAAAATGTAATTCCTTCACCCCCCCCAAGTCCCTCCTGATTACTTAGTATATGCTAAATATAACATGTGCCAAATACGGGGGGCACAACAGCTAATAAGATACTGTCCAGAACCTCAGAGGAACCCACAGTCCCACTGGCAATACAAAGAACTGCTGCAAAGCAATGTGATAAGTAATCTGATGGAGATAGGAACTCAGATGAGAATGGAAGCCTAAGGGAAGGGGAAGATAGGAAGGACATAAGCAACTCACAACACTCCATCTCTCTGAACTCCCTCACCTAATGCCCGCCTACCCCTGTGGGAAGAGGGGAGTGGTAATTGAAATGCTGGAAACATGATAGTGCATGAAACATGACACTTGGAGAAATTAAGCACATAACATGTGAAACATGAGTCATGGTTCTCTTGTTCTACAGGGAGGTTAAAAATGTAATTTTAAACAATCAAACTAGAAATAATGAACCACGTGAAACTAGGAGCTACATCTCCCTCTGCTCTCATCCTAACTCAATATACTTCTGAAAAGGAGACTATGGAGTGGAAGGGGTGAGGGCTAGAGAGATGGCTCAGTGGGTAACCAAACTGCTTTCAGTACAAGCCTGGAAACCTGAGTTCGGTCTCTGGAACTTTCCTAAAGGTGGAAGGAGAGAACCTACACCACAAAATTATCCTCTAGCCTTCACACATGAACACGCACATTCATGTACATCATACACACATATACATATGACAATAATAAGTAAAATTTAAAAAAAGAAAAACGTATTAGAGGGATGAAGTTTGTGTGAAAAGTTTGGCTGCTTAATGACTCCTGGGTAAAAGCATGACAAGACTAGTTGTTGGGAATGTCATGACTGTTTTGATGTTCTTTGATCCTAGAGAAATGAGGGAAGAAATTTCATACAACTATAGGTAAAACCTATTGTTCAGACCCACGCTGGGTTAGATTTTACTATATAAGCAGCTGCTACTGAGGAAGCCATAGAAGGAAAAATGCACACACTCAGGAGAGAAAAATCCATACAAGCCATCTGGTATTGCTATATTGCGAGAATCTCAAGTACTTTGTTTCAGGCACTTATTGTCCCTTTTACAAAAATTACCAAGATTTGCTTGAGTTTTAATGGGGTAATAATTGTTGTATTAAAATATACTAGTACTATTATTAATAATATTGCTACTCTAGCACCCACTGGTGTAAGGACAACCTTGAGTTGTCCTTATAGGAGTGTAAGGACAATATATTGAATCCTTATAAATCCTAACTCCTTACCTTTCATTCCAATATCTCTCTAAAATGTAAGCTCCATAAGGATACTGATTTTCATGTTGTATTCACCAATCATCCCAATTGCTCAGAGCCTTATAATGCACAGAGGATGTTCAATAAACTTTTTTTTTTTTTGTCTTTTTGAGCCAGGGTCTCCCTGTAGCCCCAGCTGACCTGGAACTCATTATGTAGACCAGGCTGGCCTTGAGCTCACAGAAATCTTCCTGCCTCTGCCTCCCAAGTGCTAGGATTAAAGGCATGCACTACCATACCTGGCACCATGCCCAGCTCAATTAACATTTCTACAAACATCAGGTTAACAAATTGAGACTTGAAAGGTTACATTGATTTATTTAATTTCACACAACCATTTGGTTGTATGGATCTTTATCCCATTCTATCTGATTCTACATCTCTTTGTTTTTACTATTTTATTAGGTGCCACTTGGACAACCTAGTCTTAGTCTAGAGTCCTGACACAGTACAGGAAATGGCATGATACATTAAGTCTCGTGGAATTGTCTTCTCACCAACAAAGGTCTCAGTACCAACCAGTCACTCTCAAATCATCTCCCTAGAATTCATGCCACAGAACCTTGTTCATTTGCTAAGGACAAATAAACATTCCACTTTTTTCCCTAAGTCATTCCCACATTTCCTGTGTATACTTGAAAACATCCCATTATACACTAAGGTGAAAGAACTAAGAAATGAATGACACTTGTTATGTAGCTTCCCATTCCAATATTCAGAAAACTTGTCAGCATGCTGACAAGCATCAGCAGTCAACAAAGAACCTTAAAGATCATCGAGCCTAACATTCCCATTTAGAAGTACAGGAATACCTCTAAAGACACCATTGATTTGGATCAACTGTGGACTTCTTGAAAGGTTGTGAAAGAGGGAGCCAGACATGTGCACCATGCTTCAGAAAAAGCATAAAGTTTCTTTCTGGACCAATCATTGTCTAGACTGGGAGACAAATGACTTACCAACTAAATATTTTGTCTTATTATATATGAAAAAACTGCCATTATAGTATATTGGGATACACAATTCTCATGAATATTTAAAGAGAAATAGGAGATGAGGGGGCATTGATGCTTGAGGGATACTTAGCTAATGAAGTGACATTTAATTTGAGCCTTGTTAAATAAAGACATAAAGAGTGGAAAAATGAACACTAAAGATGGAGGGGAGGTAGATATAGTGTCACAGGCAGAAAGTACAGTATGTTCAAGGGATTTAAGGTAGGGACAGAGTAGAGAATTGGAAGAGGCCGAGTCCTGAGTATAGCAGGTCCACATGCACAACACAAATGTTCTAATATGCAAATGATACCTGCTCCTCTTTGGACTTCATATTTTCACTCAGGTTCTTCCAAAACAGTGTGAAAAGCTTGAGGAGAGGAGGCCCAGAGTGTGAAACTGAGATTTCTACAGCTGTCTCAATACCTTAAATTTCATAATCCAATCACAAATCCAAGAACTAATAGTTGGCATTTGTTTAAGGATTTGTCAACACTCTCACTAAAATCATTTATTGCTTTAGATTGGAAACAAGTCAGCATAGACAATAAAGTTTGAGGCAGGATTGGTAGCTGTATTTTCAGCACACAGGAGTATAAGGTACAACACGAGTTTGAGGCCAGTTTGAGCTAACATGGAGAGGTGAGTAGGGGAGGGGAAGGGAGGGGAGGGGAGGGGAAAGGAAGGGAGGGAGGGGAGAGACTAAGGTCCTGATAACTGTTGTAAACACTATTATAAATAGTTGTACAAGTTAATATGTGCATATGGATATCATCTTATCCTTGCTACCATCCTCTGAAATAAATACTACTGGTGTCCACATTTTTCTTAGTGAATATATGTCTTTATGATGTATGTTTTTGTGTGTGTCTGTGTGAATAAGCATGTAAGTGCACATGAGTGTGTGTCATGGTGTTCCTGTGGAGGTCAGAGGACAGCCCTGGCTGTGGATCCTCGTCTTCTACCTTGCTTAAGATGGGGTCCTTTCTTGTTTGATGCTGCATACTAAGATTAGCTGGTCCATGAGGTGCCAGGGTGTTTCCTGTACGTGCCTTTCATCTTATTGAAGGTGTGCTAAGATTACAGATGCATCTGACCGTGGTGGCCATGTCCAGCTTTACATAGGTTCTGGGGACTCAAACTCGGGTCCTCACATTTGCTTAGCAGGTACTTTACTCATTGAGCCATCTCCTTAGCCTGGTATTTTTATTTTAGAATTGAGGAAATGGGACTCAAAACTTGCCCAAAGTCACACAGAACAAGGACAAAGGAAATGATGTCTTTTTGGTGTTTAACCTCCATCTGCCTTGCTGATCAGGGCTATAAGAGAAGAGTGAGTTGGGGTGGGCCTTACTGTTAGGTGATTTTAGTCCCTGGAAGTTCCTGAGCAGCTCCATCATCCAACCTCCTGGAATGCACTACAGAGACTGAATACAGGCCTCATCACAGGGCCTGAAATCATGTAATTTCACTTAATGTTTAGAGCAACCCCTTATGGCAGAGAATTTGACCCGATTTTATAGGTGAGGAAGTTGCAGTGCACGATGATTAAGTAATTTACCTCCTCATTAAATGGTGGACTTGTGTTGGAGCCAAGGCTTGAGTGACTATAAAAGTCCTTATGCCTTTCCCACCAGACCACACGATTATGGTTTACTATTTAATCCTTCTCAGGTTAGGTATTTACACTTTAACAAGGGTACTTCCTGTGTGAATTTCACAGGACAGTGGCAGATCTGGAAAGAAGGCTGATTGGGTCCTTCAAGGTAAGCCTGCCTTAAATCACATTGGAATGGCATGGATCTGCCTTGACCCCAGAGTTCCAAAAGTAAGGCACCCAGCAAAACCAGGGAACAGAAATCCCTATTCTAGTCATATCTATCTTCCCTTCCAACTGGGATAACAAGTCTCGCACACTCTAGTAACTACAAAAAAGAGTGCTGAATCAATCAAGAGTTTATTTGCAAAGGTCAATGTCAGAGGATGAACTTTCTTTAAATCCTGCTAACTCTGTAACTTTAGCATACTTACTGGTTCGGGTGTTTGATTTCTCTCTGACTGGCTTTCAGGGATTTTTCTTTTATTGTTGACTGCAATATAGTCTCCCTCACATCCCTCCACCTTTCAGAGCACAGGCTTTAATGTCTGCTCCACAGTGTTCTTACATCTTCCTTGATCCACATAACCTAGAAATTTGCAAACAATCCCTTCTGTGAGGTATGCCCAGCTTGGACCTTTCCAGAAACTCAAACTGCTGAAGAAGATATAGTATTTAGTTAAGCTGAAATGAAGCCCTACATAAATCATAAAGAGGCAAACACGGGTTACTCAAACAGTACCATAGGAGTTGCATGGGGAATAGAGTTGCAGGCAGTTTTATTTTCTTACAGCAGATTTGCTTCCAAAATTCTGGGGCCCACAAGGACCCCAGGAGTAACTTGGCTCCCAAATGGTATGCAGGTCTTAGCCTTGGAGTGCAGTTCTGGTACTGCTTCCTGAATATTGACATTGTTGTTTTCCACACATAGATCAGGATTCAAACTTCCTGTGTCTTGATTTTGTGTGTGTGTGTGTGTGTGTGTGTGTGTGCATGTGTGTGTCTGTATGTGTGTGTGTGTCTGTGTGTGTCTGTGTATGTCTGTGTGTGTCTGTGTGTCTATGTGTGTTTATATGCTTGGGAAAGGTAGAAAGGGGAGGAAGGGGATCCTTACGAAAGAGTACTTAACTCCGTGCTTGCATTGCCTATCTGTCCTTTGTTCCTTTCCAGTTCAGATAAACCTGCTCTTTTCTGATCCACTGCCATCAGCATCTTCAGGGCTGGGGCCTGTAGAAAGAAACTGGGGCCTGACCTTTAGGGGGTATACTGTTGAATGAGAATTTTCATGTTTTTTTTATATATCTGGAGAGTGTTTCAGGGGACAGAAAAGGGCAGAACTGTGTGTGACGACATAAATCCTTAGGATTTATTTTCCCTAATGTATACACTTGCCTTTGCTTTTGTTCCTAAATGCATTTAAATGATTTAGTTGTTCACAAGGCAATTAGAGGAAGCCTTGCTCATTTCACACTCCCAGTCGACTTAGGTAGGGGAGTAGGGGACAATGTCACTCAGTGCAAAGCACTATGATTTTATGGTCTTCATAGGAAGGATTGAGGAATAATCTGTAAGTACACGCTCCTTTCTGCTTGCCCTAATATACAGGCAAAGTTTTTGATGCAAAAGATGGAATTTCTAAATAAGATATTTTTTAGTTACCAAAATTTCAAAAATGAAAATTTCTAAGAAGTGCCTATGACTTCTAATTTCTCTTGAAAGGTTAGATATAAGTCCTGATAACATGGGCCTGTGTTGACCTAAGGTAATGCCTCAGCTGCCCCTTCACATGAGTCCTGCCTTCTATTTCCTTGTAGCCTCCATCATTGTGTTGGCATTCAATACAATTAAAACACTGGGCAAGCCAGGCATGGTGGTGCATGCTTTTAAACCCAGCACTCAGGAGGTGGTGGCCAGTGACTCTAGTGCCAGGCCAGCTGGGGCTACCTAGTGAGACCCTGTTTCAAAAAAAAAATCAATAAATGAGGAATTTTATTTTAAGACAAGAAGGTCAAATGTGGTATGTAGCATGAGATGAAGAATCTTGAGTTCTTGGCTTAAGATGAACTTTTCCCGCATAATAAGAATTTTTTTAATATGCAGCATTTCAGCAACCCAATGTTTTTACACAGGTGTTTCACATCTAGTTGTTAATGCTCCTGGTATCCCCCAGAGGGTTTTCCATCATTTATAGTCAGGACATGGAGACACAAGGATGCTATGGGGATTACTTAAATGTGTGTGGCATAGTTTGTTGTATAAACCCACTCTGGAACTAGTTTTCACTCCCTGCTCTTAACTTGCACAGCTTTTACTGTCAATACCATTCATTTAGAACTTAACATACACTTGTTAGTTGGCTTTTTATGTATGTATCCTGGAAGGCAGGAGCCAAGCCTTATACCTTTTTGTTTTTTCAGTCCTGTCCGTAATAGCAGTTCAATGGATGTTTGTTGATGTTGCCCTCTCCGTCTCCCTCCCTTTTAAGTAGAGCAGGTATTGCAGAGTTTTAAATTCAAACTCAGGTTAAACAAACTGAAAGGTTTTCAGGGTAAAAACAGAGGAAGTCTTGCGTGGCAGGAGAAAAGGAACACCTAAGACCTTAAGACACTTGGAAGACTCAGGAAAGCAGAGAGTCCTAAAAACTTGTTATTTGCCACAGGCTAAGAAATAAATGACTCACACATGGCCTGCTTCACCATCAAAATTTGAATTTGCTGAAGAGTCATGTCCAAAGCAGTGCTTGAGAAAGGGGTGTTGAAAGAGTTGTGCTTTCGGGGTTTATACTTGTAAGTTCCATTAGCTATGGGGAAGGCATTTTGGCAAAAAAAAATTTTGATAGTAACTTCAAGGCTAGGAACAAGCATATCACAAACAGAGCCACCAGGCGGTTTCTGTGGTGACAAAAGACTGGAAAGTGTTCTCTTACTAGGGGAATGAGTAGAAGAATTTTGCACGTGTTTGCAATGAAATGCTGAGTTATAAAAAAGTAAGGGTAAAGGTAGCTTTCCCGAGATAAAAGGACATTTCAGACATTCTGTTAAGTAAATAAAATCAGGGTATGCTGTGAGTTCTGACCTCACTTGTCACTGGACTCTTTCCTTACTGTTTTACTTTCATTTTACCATGAGCATATTTTACTTTCTTCCATTTTAACAGTACTGTTGATTTTAACAAGTTTCCTGTTGCCTTTGTGATCAGTAGTAATCCCTTAGGATATTTTCACCCATTCTAGCTCTCTTCTCCATGCTTCCAAATAACAAGGTCAGAATAATCATGCTTCACAAAACAAATGTCTCAAAAAAAGCCTCACCTTCCTCATGAAAAATCACCCAAACAACATCACTTCACACATAGAGTGAATCATATGCAGAATCCATTTTGCCACTGCTCTAGCCTCTGAATCACCAGCTCCCAGCAGAACTCACTGTACTCACTGTACACTGTACAACAGGCCATCTGCCCACTACTTTTCCTGCACTAAGGGGGATATTTGGAGACCCTGTTTATCCTGAGACAGTATTCATTTTGAGCACATTTCCTTTTGGATACCTTAATCCATGGTCCCTCCCAAAGTTCCCCCATTAGGCAGGCTTGAATCGGATGCCCTCTTTCACTGGCATGGATTCTTTATAACAACTCTGCATTGACGGGTGCAGATTTGTTTTCTACTCAAAATGTTTTCTAGGCTATATGGCTATGTAGAGAATGGTGGTTTCCATGGTAAATGTTTCTCCATATTTGTTTATCGAGGTTACTTTGGAGATACACAGCATGATTTCCTCTTCAGCTTGAGCAGCTCAATAGATTTACCTTGTAGTGAAACTGCAGAATTGTTTGAAAAAGAAAACTCACTCACCCTGGTTAGGAGAGAATTTATTATTATAACTGTAGGAAGCCAACGTTACATCTACTCTCAAAGCTATAGGAAAAAAAAAAGTTGATTTTTCAAAATAAAACCACAGAAGCTACACAACCTGGGATGGAAATGCTTAAAACAGATGAGGGGGATATCTGATTCTCAAAGACATGTGTCTCCACCATGTCATACACAAGTAGAAACACATACATGTATGGAATGCTTTGTGGCTTATAGAGTTTTCACATACATTTTATTTTATTTTCACATCATTGCCATTAAGTTAATAGGACATGCCTTATAGCTTGTACATTCAGATAAGAAAATTAAGTCTGAGAAGCCACTTAAAAGTCACACAGCTAGCTAATAAGTGCCAGCACCCACAGTGAATTCTTCCTTTGGTTCCAAATTCCTTGTTATTTTGCTACCCCTACACTGCCTTTTTTTGTGTTTTCTTTTTCCCAGTTGTAAAATGGTAGATTTTTTCGTGTCCTTGGATGTTGCTGTACTTAACTCTCCGTGTATTTAAGCAATACCATTTTGTTTTTGGCAGCCAGGAAATGTGAAGACCACATTGACACATCATGTACTTTCTCCCCTTTTGGTTTAATGAATTAAGATGGAAACATTGCCTGTTCCCAGAGACCTGGACAGTGATATAGTTGTACTGCAGCTGGACGACACACTGCCGGACCCTTTCACGAAACTGAGGAATCAAGCGTCTCATCTTTATATTCCCAGCAGAAGCTAGGGGAGAACAGAGCTAGACAATAGTCTCTTGTTTAGTTTTATTAATTTTGAGGGCGGATGGGACCAGAGGAACAAATTGGCGACTGCAAGGACCAATCGTAGGCCAGTCGCAGGCCGGAACCAGCCAATGAGAAGATGCAAAAGAATGGTGGGCGAGACTTACACCTCAGGACCTACTCCGCCCATGACAGAGTGCTCAGCCCGCCCAAGAGGCGGAGCCTCCTCTGTGCCCCGCCTAGTCCTTGTTGCCGGCGGGCCGGAGTGGCCTGGTTCACGAGGGGAGACAGGGACCCAGAGTGAGCCTGGGATCTGGGAAAAGGGAAGAAGGGGTAAGAAAGATAAAGCAAGGGGGTGAAGAAAGAAAGGAAAAGGGGTCTTGAGGAGCTGTGTCTCGGGTGGGCTTCTGCAGGCTGATCAAAAGAAGAGGAGAAAGAAAAGCAAGGAAAGCTGCTCCTTCCTGCAAGCTGCTTTTCAGCTTTTCTGTGATTTATTTTTCTTCCTCCTTCGGCGGGGCGGGGAGCTAAGCTCACTCTCCCACGCGACTCTGCTGTGCTGTCGCCATAGATTATTATTGTAGTCTTTGGAAAGAAAACAACAAAAACCAAACCCCGTGCCTTTCTTTCTCCCGCTTTAGTTCCTTCCGCTTCGGGACGAACAATGACAACCAAGTTGTGTCCCGCTAGTGGGAGGATCAGAGCCGAAGGCTTCTGTCTTTCGCCTAGACTCTAGAGCCCTGCTGAACAATTGTTAGAAAGTTCTCCACCCCGGGGCAGCCTCTCCTCGGTCCCGCCCCCGCCCCCTCGCCCGACTCCTT
>NW_008345311.1:3378555-3414408 GCF_000622305.1 Nannospalax galili
ATCGCCCGACAGCCCTCCCCCCGCTCCCCCCCCCGCCCTGCTTCTGGGCGGTCCTAGAAGCTCCGCAAGAAGAAAAGCCACCAGTTCCTCCCCTCCTCTACCTCCCATCCTTTGCTCAGGAGCGGCCTTCATCACAGTCACGCCCCTTCCTTCCAAGGAGCTTTCTGGCTGCCTTCTCTGGTAGACCCCTGAATTACTCCTTCATCTCTATTCTTTTTCGTCTCTTCTTCTCTTAGTTCTCACCGCCTTCTCCCACTATCACCATCTCCAGCCTGTCTCGTCTCCCACCATCCGCTGCTCCACCCTCCCACCCAGTATCCTGCCTGTCCACTGCCACCAAGAAGAGCCCAGACGGAGCAGCGAGGAGGGAAGTAGCCAGGACCTGGGGCTTCCTCTATGCCCATCCTTGGCCTTTGGCCTGGGACTGGGACCAAAGCCACTTGAGCGAGCAGAGAGAGTCGTCACCTTGTCTTCGTTGACTTCAGGGGTAGGAGACTTGTGGTTACTTTTTCCGGGGAACTAGGGCTGGAATCCACGGTGTTGTGAACTTGGTCTTGCCTTAGGCATGAGTGAGTCTGTGTATGTGCCTGTGGGGATGCCCATGTGCTCTACTTTCTTTGCTGCTGGCCTTGAGTTTTCTGGGATATGCAGGGAGTTAAATCAGTTTAAAAAGCATGGGCTCCTCTCCTGTCCTACTTCAAGAAGGGGATGCTGGAAAGTATCACCGCTCGGTGGCACGTTGTTGCCTCCTGGGGATCCTTGTAATCACTAAGGAATTGATCTCTTAAAGAACTAAAGACCTTAGGGAAACTGAGGTCTACCTTTCCTCTGAAATGAAGGTATGCCCTTATCTCAGATAACTGAAAGGCTTTCTCCTAACTGCTTAGGCTTGGGGTGGGAACTCACCCTCCCTGACCCAGGGCCATGACTTCTTGAAGATATAAAATGTGGGAATAATCTACTACACTACTACTCCATGCATGCATGCATGCATGTGTGTTTTTGTGTGTTGTGATCGTGGTGGTGAGTTTTTTGAGGAGGGGTTTGTCCATATTTGCTTTATAAGTTCAGAAGATGTTAGTAAGTAGTTTTGCAAGGTTAGGCAGGTGGTTTTAGGATCCAAGCCTGGGCCATTGTACTTTTGTGCATCAACTGTAAGAAGGACTTCATGGATACGTGAAAACGAAGAGAAGGGAAAGTGTGTGGGGGGGTGACTGTTTATGGACTGTGAGAAGTCCCTGGTAATAGCCACTAACAATAATATGCTAATAATTTTCAGCAAGGGAGAATACAAATTAACGAAGGAGAAAAGGGAAAGTGTTTGAGAAATAGCCTTTTCAATCTGTAATATAAGTCTTAGCAAGAAGTTTTGGACAACCTGAGGTACAGTTCATTTCTTGTCTCTTCCTTGCCATGAAGAGTGAATGTGAAGAGACAGATGAAACTTTTATGAATATAATCTCTCATTTAGAGAGAAAGACAGTCTCCATAATCTTCACTGATGAAGGGCTTAAGGTATTTAAGTCTCCTTGAGATTGACTTTCTGAAAAGTTCTTTCTCCAGCCAGCTTTGGGGAAGCCTCCTCAGACCTTTCAGTACCCACATTTAGTAGCTAAAAATAGCCTGAAATGCCATTTTGGACATGGGGTAAACTTGTACCCATTCCTACCTCTCTTCAACTGGGCAAGGGCCATGGGGCTTATAAGACTGGTTGTGTTCAAAGACCTGTTATGGAGATATTTCCAATCCATTCCTCATCCTTTAGAGAACAAATAATTTGCATATATTTTAAAACAATTTCTTTGGTTGATTTTAATGGGGAGAAAGAAAGCAGGAAGGTAGAGAAGGAATGTTACAAGGTGACAATTTTAAAGGCTATCATATTTCAGATCAGCAGGGAGGGAAAAGCTGGCCTGACCAAGTTACGTTTTAAAACTGACCTGGGACATTTTAATAGCCAGGTGGTTGTAGAGTAGTTGCATCTATTTACAGATGATAACTCAGGTTCCAGCTATTTTGTATGGGTTTGCCTGGTGTCATTTACGGACACTTTCTGGCACTACATCATGCTTCATTTTAAGTTGCTTCTTTCTTCAGAAAAGTTTTTCTCTGTATAATTGAAATAACTTTTATAACTTCACAGTCTAGATATAAATTAAACCTGCTACATAAACTGTACATATGTGTATGTACAGTAAGTTTTATATGATCACTGGAAACCCATTTACCTAATAAAAATATTCTAGAAAGAATGTAACAATTCATATTTGATATTTGTAATTTGGGACTTAAAGGCAACTTCCCATTTACAAAGTAAGGTTTATTAGACTAATGCATAAATAAGGCATTTTTTGAGGTTGATTTTCCTCAAGTTTTGTACTGAACGATGCTGACTATCATGCTTTGAGAATCTTCTAATGGGAAGACAGAAGGATGGAAGCTTTGACTTTGAGGTCCCATTGAGTGCCAGAATTCTAAAGCGGGTACATCTGCTTCTGGGCCTCTCCTAAGAGCCCTCTCCCAGGGCCTGCTCCTTCTTTAAAAGGGTGTCTTTGTAATTAAGCAGCTCTTCCCCCCATCCCCCTTTCTTCCTTTGATCCAGCTTTTTAGGCTTGTTTTCCATTTGGAGACAAGAGGAGTTTCTCACACTCTCCTGCTCCCCTCTTAATGTTTCTTTTCCTTTACCTAATAAAAGTCCCCCCCAAAGTTCTCAGGATGGTTAGAAGTTTTGTTTTGTTTGGGTGTGGGGGTAGTGTTACCAATGAAGAGGAGTAGAGGATATATTCTCTCTTGGGAAATGCTTGTGTCCAGGTAGCCTCCTCCATGGAGACTGACCATTTGGAATTCATGAGAACAGTCTATTCTTCAAGTCTGTCTGGTAGAAATCGTCCTTTGCACCCATTAATCTGAGCTAAAATCCACTGAAAGTGGTGGAGAGAAGTGTGTGTGGTCGGGCCCTATCTTTTTAGGATGGTAAATGTTTCCAAATCTTGTATTACATCAACTCTTTCTCCCATGGATTCAGTTGGTTTAGAGATATGCTTGACAAGTTAATTAGCTGGAGATTAAACCAATTTGTTTAGAATTATGATCCATTGATTTGCTGTCCCCAGGATTTTTTGTTGTTTTGCTATGATGTGTTGTCCTTAGCATTGCTTACTTTTCATTCCTTACTACCTTTTGTGGACTTTAGTCCGAAATCTAGGATCCCACCCCCAAGTCAAAGGTTAGCATTTAGTCCTAGGAACTAAGGGGGTATTAAAAAGACTACATTACTGTCCTCCATGGTGGGTTTCTGACCTTTTTTAATGCCAAAAGAGTAGGAAACTTGCCCCTTCCATACAGGACACATACAATCTGAAAAAAAAAAAAGAAAAGAAAGAAAATAGAAGGTCATTTGCTTATAAAAAGATTTACACAGGTTTCTTGTGGAGAATTAGCTTACTTAGTTGGTATCTGTAAATTATGACTTGATAGGTAAAAAATTTGCTGTACCTAGGCCTTCTCAGGAATGTATTTATTGAATAAAAAAATACATTAGAATTTGCTGTGCTGATCATTGCTTGAACTAAATGAGACGGTTACTGGACTTTGGAAGTCTTTTTGTTATATGCTATGGAGTTAATTTTCAAATAATTCTGGCTTGTAACAATGCTGGCCATGTTAGCCTCAGCCCACACATGCTGGTCAAAATGAGTTCGTATTACTTTCTGGGAATAAATCAGACTTTATGAATTTTGAATGTCTAAGGAGGGCACTATTCACCTGATTTACATACATTATTTGATTTAAAGCTATTGTATTTGAAATACCTAAGGATCCAGAAAATTATTTTTAATAAATAATTGGAAATGATGCCATTTTTAATCTAAGAATGTGTGGTAGGCTTTCCGGGTAAGTCTGTTGGAGAGAGGAACCCGGCTTTAGGCCCAGCTCTAACTTGGTTTAACAGCCTTGGCAAGTTTCCTCCACTGTAAATTGTAGAGATTGAATGAGGTGATTTTGATAGTCAAGTTCTCAAAAGTTTATGCTTGCTTTTTGAGGTTTCACTGATCTGGTGTGACTGTGAATGGTTGGTAGTAGAATGAGGCTGTAAAAGTTGTTAGAAATGTAATAATGTAGCTTTTCCGCAAAAAACAAAGAGTTTGTAAGCATATATCAGTGGAAATGTGCTTTATATTTTAAAAGCATAAAATTAAAAACCTAAGACTGTATCTAAAACTTCAAGAATCCCATTCATTTTTTTCTGATTCCTATACTAATACAAATTTTCTACAATTTGGGTCATAGGACTGTGCAATGTTAGTTTTAAATGAGAGCTTATGAGAGGCATTGCTTTGTAAACTACTAAGGAGGAATGGAGTCAGAAACAGCAAGTACACATGAAGAATCCCATACATTTTGTTCTGGAATGCCAGGAGAGGCCAATAGATTTAAGTGATCTCTAAACACTTTCTGTGATTTAGAAGTTGTTTATGAATGGAATAAGCCTGTTAACCCTATTCTTTTTGACCTCCTCTTACTTGCCTCCATTCTTTAAAAACAGAAAACAAATTAGAACCTAGTGTTTACTTGTCTTAATCATTGAAAATTATTTTGAAATCACTTCATGATATCTCCTTAAGATAGTATAAATTTGTGGGGCTAGAGAGATGGCTCAGCATTCAAGAACACTGGTTGTTCTTACAGAAGACCCGGGTTTGAATCCCAGCAACCACATGGCAGCTAACGACTATCTGTCACTCCAGTCCCACGGGATCCGACAGCCTCTTCTGACTTCTGCGGGCATTGCACACTGGGTGCACGTCTCTACGTGCAGGCAATACATGCATACACGTAAAATAAAAATAACAAATAAAAATTTAAAAATGATAGTATAAATTTGTATGAACTACAGAAGATCCAAAATGAGAAAGAAGGAGAAGAATGACCCAGATATGCTCACTTTATAGCTTAAAATTTTTTTTTCTTTCTCTTTTTGAATCAGGGTCTCCCTGTAGCCCCAGCTGTCCTGGAACTCACTATGTAGACCAGGCTGGCCTTGAACTCACAAAGATCTGCCTGCCTCTGCCTCCCAAGTGCTGGGACTACAGGCGTGTGCCACCATGTCCGGCTCAAAAATATTATTTATCTCAGACTGAAAAAAAAAAGAATTAAAGTTTTTAGGCAACTAAACACATGGCGTGTCGATACAGCAAGAGTGGTCCACACAATAGGTTCTTCATTTGAAACCTTTAATATGTAGTGAAATTTCAGTTGCCTGGACCTTTGATTTTCCCTTGATAAGTTAAATACAGTCTATGAGTGCTATCAGATTTATTCCTCATGTACTAGTGCCTCTTCATACACTGAATGGAATTGCACCCGCTAAATGATAAAATTTGAGATCTGGGTCTTTGTCATACATAAAGTTCTAAGTGAAGTACAGGAATATGTTTCATACCATGTATTAATGGAAAAAATGCAGGGGTATTTATTTGCTGATAGTACCTAAGGCGAATTTTAGAATCAAGTTCTCTCTCTCTCTCTCTCTCTCTCTCTCTCTCTCTCTCTCTCTCTGCAGGCTTGCCTTGACATTTGTAAAGTCACTTTCACTCTTGTTCCAGCTGCATGAAATGGCATTAGTCTGTGTGACTTGAAGCCAGGATTTGGAATTCTCTGCCCATCCCTTCTCTGATTTGCCATGTGACCAAGGGTAGATGAATTAGCTGCTCTAAGCTTCAGTTACCCTTCTGGGAAGCAAGGATATTAATACTTCACAGAGGTGTTTAGGCATGCTTCATATTGGGCACTTGCTTTGAGGTCATTGGATGAAAGGTGTTTGCATGATGGCAGAGCAGGCTTATTATAGGATCCTGAGCAGGTGTTCACTTTTAATGAGCTTTGCTCTCTTATACCATACAGTGCCCTTTGGTGCCCCATTGCCTTATTCACTATTTACGACTGGCCCTACATTTGTACTATTGGCCCTCTCGGATAAAACTACTGTGAGTTCTCAAATGTGTATAGTTTTAGCCTTTAAAAAAAAACAATAATAAAGGTGATATATGCAACCTTCTGAAAAAGAAAGTGTTATAAGGAAAGCCATTGTTATGTGCAATTAATATATGTTAATAAAAATTTTATAGAATTTTTTAAAAAAATGAAATCAAACATTTTATACTCTGTGATAGGTTAAGATAAAATCAAAGGCCTCTGGTAACTGCCAGGATGAGGAAAGAGACATTAGATAGAATGCACCATACTGACCAATGGGTTCCTCAAAGCTCCTTCACATGTTACAGTAAAGCCAACTTCTCTATGTCTGTGTTTTAACGGAGAATTTTGAGTAATATTTGTTAGTGACAAATACTGACAATAGCCAGTAACTGATATCCAGCTCTTGTAGTGTTTTTTGCCCAGCTGGTTTTTATTAATGATGGAATATTTATGCTTACTGTACAATTCGTGGCTCATTTCCATGTGTATGTCAGAACTTAAATACCCCCCAAGGCAACATTAAGATAACATTAAATATAAATGTGGCCAAGTTAGAAAGGGTGGATTTTGGGGTTGTCTCCCTTATTTTTGTTGGTTTTGCTTCAGTTCACAAAAACTGGCCCCCTTTAGACATTGGTGCTGATCTTTTTTCCCCTTGTAATATCACATAGAAAACTGATTCACATTTTGATCCTTTTGGTATGGACAAGTGATTGGTCCCCCCCTCCCCCACTTAAGATAGAGATGAAAATGATGTATGTGTTTTTTAAGAGCATATTTTCCCTGCACATGCTTCTCATTATCGGAGAGGCCTGGACTCAATCAGGAAAGGAGCAGAGAAACCACATAATTGAAAGGAGAATGACGGTGGTGCATACTTGGAATATTTGTGGGAAGGGGATTGCTGACATCAGAAAATGTAGTGGCCTGAGTGTTAACAGCATTGAAGAGAAATCAGCTTTCCGTGTTTCTGTGTATTGAGAATTATTTTAAGGGGATACAAATATGGGCCAGGTTTGACATCTTTTTTTGAAGTTGCCCTGGAAACTTTGATGAAGGTTGTTAGAGAAAAGATCAATTAAAACCTCCCCTATTAGGAAGGTAATTAGTGCATCCTTTATTCATTTTAGTTGTTTTCAAGGGACATAGATTTGCATGGAATTGGTGACTTTTTCCCTCATATGATAGCAAACAAAAATAAAAATCACAGACAAGGAAAATTATTTAGATTTCCAATTTTGAAAAAATCTGATTTCCTCCATATTATATTTGAGTTTCCAGTTTAGGTCACTGTTTTACTCCTTTATGGACAGTGATGACATTTTAGTTTAGTAGTCAGTTTTATATTCTAGATCATGAGTTATATACCAAAGCATATTTGCTTCCTGTGTGAATTAGAGCAATACAATGAGGCATAACAAAGCATTTTATTAAGATAGTATTTGATTTTCCCTTCTATGATTACTTCCCCCCCTCCCTTTGCACTCCCCATGTGTTTACTCACAAGCGTGTGCTCAAATGGCTGTGTTCACAAATACGTGGGTGTGTATGTAGGGGGGTTATTGGGGGGCAGATAGTTTTCAAAAAGTAAACAATTTTTGGAAGAAAATATTGAAGACCTGTTTTACCCCCAAGAACATTCTTTCTGCTCGAGGCTGCCAGTTAGGCTTGTGTTAGGGCGGTGTGGTAAATTTTCTGACCTTGTCTTTTTAGTGAACAGGCTAAGCACTTCTCCCTTGGTAGCCTGAAGAGGAAGGGTTATGGTGGGACTAGGAACACAGGCTTACTAGCAGTTTCTTTCTATTGTACTCCATCTTTTTTAGGGAGATGAATATTGACTCCTGAGATTTCAAGGGCATTTGTAGATTAGGTGCTTTTTAGTGGAATAAAATAGGAGCTGCTTTGATCCTCCTTTCTTCCCACAACTTGTAAAAGATGGTCATTCTTGGCCTGGAGAGATAGTTCAGTGGTTAAGATCACTTGCTGCTCTTGCAGAAGATCTAGATTCACTTCCCATCACCCAAATGGAATCTCACAACTTATCTGTAACTCCTGTTACAGGAGATGTGATGCCCTATTCAGGCTTCCTCGGGTACCAGGCACGAATGTGGTGCACATATATAAATGCAGGCAAAACACATACACATTATAAAAAAGCGATGGTAATTCTGTATATATAGTCCCTGATACTTTCCTCATTGGCTATTACTGCATTACTTTCTGTGAGCAGGACAGTTTTCTAGGGCATAGAATTTCTGACTTAACTGATCTTGCTCTACACCTTTTTGAGAAGGCAGGATCCAGATTCAGTTCCGCAAGGGCAACACAGCCAAGCCAGGTTTTCAGTGCTTGCAGATCAGCAGCAGGAAGAAGGACTGCCTCTGCCTTGGCAGGGTGACTCAGGGCCTTTGGCATGAAGATATAAAACACTGGCTCCTTTCCATGCACCTGCTGGATGCCACACCTGCAGTCAGCACCTGAGCTCCACTCAGATACAAAATCCAGACCGAAGGCAAATGGGGCTCCCTTCGACAAGCATACAACAAAATGAAGAGCTCTTAATTATGTCAGTGGAGCACATGTGGGAGTTATATGTAGCCAGTCATGCTAGTGTTAGCTTAGGAAAATGTCTTAAATACTTTCCTGTAGGTAAAACATAGTTGACTGTATAGTTGGAATGCTGAGGGGGTTGGCTTTTTGAGTGAATTTCTCTTGTGAACTGTCCTCTTCAAATCCAAACAGGCAGTTTGTGGAGAGTTTTGTCTAATAACTGAACATAGTGCAGGAAGTCACAAGACTTGGTTTCTGATCCTGGCCCTACTGGAGAGGAGCAGCGAAACTGTGATCAAATTACTTAACACTAGTTATCTGTTTTGGACTTGTGCTTCTCCAAATGTAAAATGGACTTAATTACATCTGCCTTTATTTCTGTACACAGCTGCTGAGAAGACTTACAGACGAGAAAGAGCTTTTGATAGAAGCCTGAAAGAATAAAGGTATTATCATCATCATCATCATCATCATTATTGTTCCTTGTATTTCATTCCTTCTATATCTGTTGTAGCTTCTAGCAAAGTCTTTGAGAAGATGTTATTCTATGCAATTATTAAGCACATCAAATGTACCTGTTAGTGTTGTCAGTACCGAGACAGAAATACGACTTCCTGTCCATGTCCTTCAAAATCTCATATTCTAGCAATTTCCACTTTCATTTATGGCTCAACTCCTTACCATAATTTCTGCCTGAATATTTAGAAGCATAAATTGAGAGAATTACCTTCTTTTATCTCTCTGTATTACAGCTAGGGACTTCCATCTCTGAAGCGAGGTCTTCTAGACTGAAGTAATATGGAGGAGGGAACCAGGGAGTAAAGGTATTTGTTTCACATTTGCAATGTGCCTGATCCTCGGATGATCATTTTATGGATCCATCCTTCATTTCAGCCTTGTTTAGTTCTGTTCTTATTCTTTATGGCCAGCTCCCTCTTATGACTTTAGCTATTAACCAAATGCAATGACTTCCAAAGATATATCTCAACACATCTTTGACATTAAGTTGGTCACCAAATTTAATGTCCTCTACTCAGCTCAGAGCTATTGTTCATACCTTTGTTGGCCAGAGGTGTGAGATTTGGCCCATTTTGCGTGCCTAGAAGCTCCTGACACCTGGCTTCTGCTTTTTCTTTTTCATTTTGTCTGCTCCAGTATCTACCTAGAGCAGTGTTTATATTAAGTACTACCTAAATGTTTGTGGAAAATACAATGTGATTTGTGCTATAATGAAGATGTATACCAAGCACAGTAGGAACATAGTGAGGGAAAATTAATGTTCTGTATTGAGCAGAATTTGGGGCAGAGGAAATGGAAGAGGATGTGGAAAAAGCCTTCAAGGAGAAGGCAGAAAGCTGAACTGCATTTTTCTGAGAGTTCCAGAAAAGAAATGAAAGAAAGCAATGCCTGTGATGTCTGTTCTTATGAAGCCAGGAGCATCTCTGGCCTTCTGCCTTCCCTGCCTACACATTGGATGACTTTTATGGTCAAGTCTACAAATAAACCTTGGTCTATAACACCTTGACCATTTAAACAGGTGCTACTTAGTCATATAATATTAAATTGAGTTGGCCTTAAAAGTGCCACTTTCATTGAGGCTGCAAGAAGAGGTGTTTACACAGGCTCCTTGCTCATGTACATTCAGTTTTATATAGCAATTTGCCTATTAAGGTAGATTGAAGAGTGGGATCTGAAAACTTAATGAATTCCATTCTCAGAATGTAACAAGCTGGGTCACTAGAACTGGATGTCTTCAAGATGACTGTGAGATCTTTCCAAGGACAAAAATGAAAGATGATATAAGCCATTACAGGCAATGAACCTGTTCTCACCCACCTGATGCTTTTAGTAATTAGCTTCTTGGCCAATGGCAATTTGGGATAAGTGTGTGCAAGCTGGATTCCCAGGGGAGCCTGCATTCCACTCTGCCATTTTGCAAGCCACTGAAGCACTGCACTACTTCTGTTTGCTTTGTTTTTTCAGGGTACAGGAGCCCTGCTCGGCCCTGGAAGAGAAATAGGAGCAGAATAACTTTTTATGAAGTGTGAAAGAGAATTCATGGGACTTTGGTGTTTTGCTAGCATTTTTGTAGTGGATTGTCTATAAACATTCATATACCTTGACTCCTTAATTTCACTTGTGGAATTGCATCATTAGGAAACAACCCAAAATATCGAAAAAGGTTGAATCATAAGGATATTTTTGTAACATTATTTAGACTGGGTTAAGACTTTGGAAGCCATTTGAACATTTTCATTTTTCTTAAATTTAATTTGATATATATATATGATATATATGGTTTTTATAAACAGTCAGTGTACATCATAAGCATTTATATTAAAGTTCAGTTAAGTTCATCTAAAGTATTAACATGGCTGCACAGCACATGTGACATTATGATCCACATGAAAAGGGAAACACATGGATTTCCAGTAATTTCTGCCCCTTTGGGATTCTGAAGGTATGGATGATTTTGATATCTTAATAATTGGGAAATGGGTACATGAATCTCATTACATTCGTTTAGTGGAGTATTAAGGAGTCATTATACTGTTTGTTATGAAGTCTATGCTACACCTTGGGGAAAGGGCTTATAATCATGTGAAATGTAGAATCCCAAATTATGTGTATATTAATATTTCATTGTATCGGCTGTGGTGGCTCACACCTGCAATAACAGCACTGGAAAGACGGAGACAGGATTACCATGAGTTTGAGGCTAGCTTGGGCTATATAGTGATACTCTGTCTCCATAAACACCCCCCCAAAATTTTTCATTTCTTGGCAAAAGCACATAAGTCTGGAGCAAAATATTTACCAATGCCTGGGTTGAAGTACTAGGACTGTAAGTTTTTTATTTTCTTTATTATAAAGATGTTTATGTTCTTTGTAAAAATAAACTATAACAATACCATAGGAGGGAACAGATTATTAAAGTGAGCAGTTTCAAGGTACATTCGTAAAATTTCTTCCTTTTGTTCTCAGTCTGATTTTATGGATCTCATAATTTTTTGAGGCAGTAAAGGATGAGGTGTGATAACATGGTCTGATCCCCTTTTGAAATGGATATGCCCTACTATTCTGTTCCCTCTACTGTCAAGTTGATTACTTTTGTTGCCTAGTAATATGTTCTGGTTAATTGCTTCAGAGTGGGATAAAGTAAAAATGGAACCAAAAAATGACCAATCTTGGTCCAGGTAAGGTGACTCAGTGAGAAAACACGCCTTCCACAAAGCTTGATGACCTGAGTTTGATTCCAGGATTATAATGGTAGAAGGAAAAACTGATTGCCACAAGTTGTCCTGACTGGCACATGCACATGCATAGCATGCAAGCATGCATATGTGTATACACACACTATATATATATATATACATACATAAATAATAAATAAATAAAATGTAATAAAAATTTTTTTCTTAATATGACCCATCCCCTGAGCTAATGTTTTAGAAAAACATCTGTCACACTGATTCTCAGTAACATTTGAAAATGTCAAGGCCTTATTCTGGGTCTTACAATAATTTTTCAACATAGTCTGGGAGATGATAAATATAGGAGCAGAGAACTGAGGGCAACTCTTCCCTCAAGCTTTTTCTTTTTAATATTTTATTTATTATTTCAGTTTTATGTGTATGCGTGTATTGCCTGCATGTAGGTAAGTGCACCCGTGTCGTGCGATGCCTGTGGAGGACAGAAGAGGCTGTTGGATCCCTTGGAACTGGAGTTAGGGACAGTCGCTAGCTGCCATGTGGGTGCTGGGATTTGAACCCAGGCCTTCTGCAAGAACAACCAGTGTTCTTAACCGATGAGCCATCTCTCTAGCCCTCAAGCTTTTTCCTAAGAAAGAGTAGATGGCAACCTAGTGTGATGGTCACAGGAGAGTGGACCATTAAGTGGTCTCCCAAGAGTCTTTCCCATTCTGGCTGTTCTAAGGACCCCCGCACTGACTGGGTTATTAGTAAAGGTTTCAAATAAAACAACCTTCATAAAATTTCTAGATCATTCCAGAAAAAAACTAATTTGAGATAATATTTTTTAATGTTTTAAATTTATTTTTATGTGTATGAGTGTTATTCCTGTATGTATATAAGTGCACCCATGTCATACAGTGCCCAAGGAGGACAGAAGATTGTGTCAGAGTCTCTGGAACTGGAGTTATGGATGGTTGTTAGCCCGTATGTGGACGCTGGGATTCAAACCCGGGTCTTCTGCAAGAACAACCAGTGCTCTTAACCCCTGAGCCATCTCCCCAGCCCTAAATTTGAGATAATAACTATAATAATGGCTAACTTTTATGAGGCTTTACTGTATGCCAGGCTCCATGCTTAACAGTTTACTTGAAATCACTTTTAGTCTGACACTTTAGACCAATGGCCCTGCTTGAGGGGACTTAGGAATCCACTGGGGATTCATGCTTTTAGTGAGAATGCTGCTGCTGCTGATGTGTGTGTGTGTGTGTGTGTGTGTGTGTGTGCATGTGTGCATACTTCTGTGGTGTTTTACACATAAAGACATAGTTAAAGAGAAAATTGACCTGGCTGCTTTCCCTTTATCTAGGAATAAGGTATGAAGCAGGTTGAACTGAATTTAATAGAGAAATAGGTTTTCTAGATAAGATTCTTTTTATTAGTTACCTTTCTGTTGCTGTGATAAAACCCTGGCCAAAACCAACTTGGGGAGGAAAGAGTTTATTTGACTTACAGTGTAGTTCCTAATCAAGGGAAGCCAAGGCAGGAACTCAGGGCCGCAACCTGGAGCACCGACCATGAAGTTAACACTGCTTACTGGCTTGCTCCTTGGCCTGTGCTCAGCCTGCTTTCTTTTAAAAAATATTTTATTTATTATTTTTTGTGTATGTGTGTATTGCCTGCATGTAGGTAAGTGCACCCATGTTGTGCAATGCCCGCGGAGAACAGAAGAGACCATCAGATTCCCTGGAACCAGAGTTACAGACAGTTGTTAGTTGTTAGCTGTCATGTGGGTGCTGGGATTTGAACCCGGATCTTCTGCAAGAACAGTCAGTGTTCTTAACCGCTGAGCCATCTCTCCAGCACCACAGCCTGCTTTCTTATACAGCACAAGACAACCTGCCGAGGGATGGCACTGCCCACAGTGGGCTTGGCCCTCTCACATCACTCAGTCAAGGAAATGCCCCAGAGACGTGGCCACAGGCCAATAAATGGAGGAAATTACTCAATTGAGGCTCCCTCAAACCAGGTGTGTCAAGTTGACAACTAAAGCTATCCAGCACAGTTCTCTATTCTGGTTAGTACAGTGATGGGTAGAAGCAGAATGGGAGGAAGAGGTACATAAATGATTAGAAAGAAGATTGAATAGGCATATTGAAAAATTTTTTAAATAGCAAAATTTTGGTTTGTCCTCACCTTTATGTGATGCTGATTTTTCTGGGTCTTGGCTTGGGAAACATCTGAGTTCTCAGTAATATGTTTTTGGCTCAAACTCCCAGGTATACTGGGAAAGGCTAATGACTGCAAATGGAGTAAGAATTTAGCTTGGCCTTGCTGCCTTGTTACAGAAAATCTAAATATATAGATTCACATTGCACTTTCAAAGACAGAGCTAGAGATAGCCTTTCTTCTCCTATCCAATACCCTCAAGGGCACGCTGTATGTCTAAGACGAACAAGGTTATTTTATTGATTGAAGATGATGTAAGACCCCTGGATGTGGCGTGATTTAAACTGTGGGCAGATTAAAGGTTACAAAGTTTATACTACTTCAGTTCTTATGCATGAGACAAGGAATCTTTTACTTTCCTTTAATCCCAGCACTCAGGAGGCAGAGGCAGGCAGATCTCTTCGAGTTCAAAGCCAGCCTGGTCTACATAGTGAGTTCCAGGCCGGCTGCGGCTACAGGGAGACCCTGTCTCAAAAGACAAAAAACAAACAAAAAAGCCAAAAAGTTTCCTTTCTCTAATAAATGAGTAGAGCAGTGTTCTTACTTCTTATGTGTCTCTTGACATGTAGATGGACACAAGGTCTTTAAGAAAAGAGCTGTAAGCTGGAAAGAACTCTGCAACGTTTTCCTTTTCTTGATCTGATTTGATTTTCATGTTAAACAAACCAAAAATGCCTGGTATGGGGGCACAGAGTGTTCTCCCACCTCCATATCAGGCCATTTTGAAAAAGAAGTGGAGAAAAGAGGACGAAATTATGGTGAAATCGGAGACTTTCAACAAATAAGGTTTTCGCTAATGAGGAGCGGCATATTAGAAGAAATCCAGTCTCAATCAGCATGAAGAATCTAAGTAGTCCTGGAAAAGAATTGTGTGGTGGTTTCTCCCCAGGGGCTTCCATTTAAAGACCTTGGGCTATTTTCTGGTATTTCATTTGAAAAACAGACAAATGTTTTGTTCAGAATCGGACAATAGCAGCATGGTGGCTATTTACCATAGCTCTGTTCACAGCTTTGATTCCAATAAGAAGTTGTTCCTTTCCTTTGAAATTAGGGGGAGACACCCTAAAATAATGACCTTTCAAATTGGAGACAATTTTGTTTTTGATCATGATTGTTCTTTGGGCCAAAACAAGATGGAAAGACAAATTTCCAGGTTTCTTCACCCTGTATCTTCTCAGTTTAATTTAGGCAACATTGCAAGGAAATAATGTTAAATTAATCACTGTGTAGTTTGTGAAGTTTTTTTAACTTGAATATTTTAGGCACGTGCCCAACATGCAGTGATACTCCTGTGCTTCTTCTGCATTGTCGTACCTCAGATGGAGCCTCTGCTGTGGGTTAAGGCTTTTTTCCCTTTAGGGTGATATGAATGAGTCATGGCTAGGCCAGGATGTCGTTCATGTGCATCCTTACCTAAACACAAACTCCCAAGCTTTACAACCATGTTGGTTGGATTTGGATGAGGACTTTTAGAAGGATTCAAAGCAGAAAGTGTAAATGAAGACAATCTCAAGTTCATGTCTGTGGGGCATTCGCATGGCATCTCTAGTGCCAATGTAGTAGATTCCTTTTGCTGAGACACTGGGTCAGAGGAAGTGCTCAGAAAGCAATTGGAGCCATTTTCTGCTGCTTGGAGAAAGATTGCTGCTCTGGATGGGAATGGTGGTCAGCATTCTTGCTCTTGCAAGAGTGAATGGCCATTGATTAGATTGTAAGCTCCATGAGAGCAAGGACTATACTTCGTGCGCCTCTGTATGCCTTGTGTCTAGCATGAGACTGGCAAATGTCTGGAATAGTTAATATGCAATAAATATTAAATGAATTGGCTGAAGTTTTGTTTTTCTTCTGCCCACCTGATGCTGAGGCAGTTAAATCAGGAGTTTGATACTGAGTAGTCTGTTTTGGACCCAGACCCACTTTATGATGACTGCCTTTCCTTCTGGGATGTGGGACAGTGAAACTAATGAACCTATTCTGCTACCGACAGCAATTGAACTTTGTTCCCAAAGGTTGTGGCTCTCTTGATCATCTAGCATTGTAATAGGGATGGCTCTCCAAGGCTGGGAGGCTTGAACACAATAGCCCTTTCCAGGGTCACACATGAGCTTTTTTTATCAGCTGGAGATGGGCATGACCTCCTGCACCTAGCAACTCGACGGTGGGGTTTCTTTCCTGCCCTAGTGGAAATACACTGTGCCACTCATTTAAAAGCCAAGCAACATAGGACAAGACATTCCCTTGGAAGGAGTGGTTTGGTTAACTGCTGGCTCTTGGTGGCAACATAGAAACGACATTTTTATTTCTCCCTCCCTCTTCCTCCTGAACATTTCAGAGTGACCAGTGGTTGGACTCTTGGCGGCGCTTACCCTGACCTGAGTGTTAGGGGAGAGGGAATCTGCTGCTGCTGTTTCTGGAGCTGCTCATAAGCAAGAGTTCCCTATCCTGATCAAGGCTTTAAGCCTAAAAGAAAGCAGAAATAGGTACGAACCATTGCCCATTTCTCTCTCTCTCTCCCTCCCTCCCTCCCTCCCTCCCTGTCTTCACTCATGCCCACACGTGTGCATGCTGGGGTGTCTATATGTGCTTGCTTGATGGGTGGATGTGGCAAGGGAGGGGGTGGCATACTTTTGAGGGTTTGGGGTCTGGGACAGCTCAATGTCTGTATTTCCCTGCCTTGGAAGAGTGGGTTGGAAGTGACTTTTCTTTAACCACATACATTCTTATTTCCACTTTTTTTTCTTTGCTAGAAGAAAAGAAGTACGGTAGCTATCTGTCCAGGTTCAGACCACAGAAGAGATTTTTATACTTGAGTCCCTGTTTGTCAGTTCAAATACAGCTCCAGAGTGTCACTGGAATGTAGGGAAAAGGAATTAAAGGGCACGTTCATCAGCCTGTTTGTGCTCAGCAGGCACTTCCCAAAAGAATATGGATGGTATTTAGAAAGGGATTCTTGGGCTGGAAGTGTAGCTCAGATGTAGATGCATAAGACCCCAGGTTTCATTACCAGCATCACAAAATCAATAAGTTAATTACTTGCTTAAATAAAAAATAATGAAAGGGGATTTGGGACATTTACTGTTGAGTCACATAGTTCCATAGCACACAGGTAGTAACAGCCATCAAGAAACAAGAAAGGAGAGAAGATGCTCATCTGCTGTTCACATTCTGAATGCCTTACAGCACTAAAGAAAGGAGTTTATGTTTGCAGAGAGGTTGGAGGTGGCTTACTGTCACAGAGATAAAGGCTTAGTGGACAGATTCCAGAGTTGTCATCTGGAGTCCTAAGGCTATTTATGCTGACCCTTATAGTGACTTTGTGTGTGATATGTGCAGTTACACCAAGTGAATTCAGATCTTTAGAGTGAAAATTACATTATTTAAAATTAGTATTTACTAGTAGTACTTAACGTGACAGATTCTCCAAAGAGTCTTTGAGTGTCCCATGAATGTGTATGTAGAATACAGTGCTGTGAGAGGGGGAGTGATGCATGTTACCTGCCATTCAGTTTTTCAGATGAGAAAATAGGTGTTATGAAAGAAAAAAGATTCAGTGATTTAGGTTCCCTGCACACCATAGTATGATTATAACTTGAATCTTAATTTGTGTTGCTGTTATCAGTTTTACCAGATCCACATCAATTCCTTAGAAGGACTGATGATGGTACTCGGTGAGATGGTAATCATAATTTTTTCAGAAGGATGAACTTTTATTTTTCAGTTTCTAAATATTGTCAGAGGCATATTTCAAATGAGAGTGATGTTTCCTTGTAAAGCATCTCTGATCCAGCAACAACTGCAAAATATCTGTGTCTATCCTTGAATGGCTGAAGGAAAAACTGTCTATAATACTTTTCTCAAGTCATTTTTAAGTCATTGAACATCCAAAATGGATAGTATAAGTGATTTTTAAGGGCATGTTTCAGAGTTGAAGGTAATCTAAGAAAAAAATATTTCAAGGCAAGGTTCATTTATGTATGTATGTAACTTTTATTTATTTTAGTTATTTTGTATTTTTTCTTTCCCATCACATGCCGAACTGCCTTACATATTTCTGCTTATGGGGTACCTTTTCTGCCCCACTTTTTTGCCTCTACCCCCATAGCCACAGAATTTTATTTTAAAATTAAATGGAGTGCAGAGTGATGAACCTTATGAGTAAGGCCCTTAGAAAATTTACCACTCTGATCACCCTACCTCACAGTCCCTGGTTTGCCCAGTCCTCTTAGGAATTAAGTCATGATTATTTAAGTTCTGCTAAAAGTAAAAGAGGAAACAGCTTTTTGGTCCACAAGAATAACTTGAATTCATCTATGAATTGTGAATTCGGTTCTCTAATTTGTTTCTGCAATGGAATCCTCACCATCAAAAATACATTTTTCTTCCCCTTTAGAGGACCTATTTATCCATCAGCTGGATGTTAAGCTGCCTGTTTCCCCTTCCCAGGTCAAGGGCAGCCCAAGTGCCCAATTTCTCTCTCTCTTCACAAAGGACCAGCAGCGATAGAGATGAGAAGTTCTGAAGAACAGCCAAGTGGAGGAACTACAGTACTGCAACGTCTACTACAAGAGCAGCTTCGCTATGGCAATCCTAGTGAAAATCGCAATCTGCTTGCTATTCATCAGCAAGCCACAGGGAATGGTCCTCCTTTCCCCACTGGCAGTGGGAACCCAGGCCCTCAGAATGATGTGTTGAATCCTCAGGATCACCATCAACAACTTGTGGCACACGCTGCTCGTCAGGAACCCCAGGGCCAAGAAATTCAATCAGAAAACATCATTATGGAGAAGCAGCTGTCCCCTCGGATGCAGAATAATGAGGAACTCCCAACCTATGAAGAAGCCAAGGTTCAGTCTCAGTACTTCCGAGGCCAACAGCATGCCAGCGTTGGAGCTGCTTTCTATGTCACCGGAGTTACTAACCAGAAGATGAGAACCGAAGGACGCCCATCCGTTCAGCGGCTCAATCCTGGGAAGATGCACCAGGATGAAGGACTCAGAGACCTTAAGCAAGGGCATGTCCGCTCCTTGAGTGAACGACTAATGCAGATGTCACTGGCTACCAGCGGAGTTAAAGCCCATCCACCTGTTACCAGTGCTCCTCTCTCACCACCACAACCCAATGACCTCTACAAGAATCCCACAAGTTCCAGTGAATTCTACAAGACTCAAGGGCCATCTCCCAGCCAGCATAGCCTGAAAGGCATGGAACACCGAGGTCCCCCACCAGAGTATCCTTTTAAGGGCATGCCACCACAGTCTGTAGTGTGCAAGCCCCAAGAGCCAGGGCACTTCTATAGTGAGCATCGCATGAACCAGCCAGGGAGAACAGAGGGGCAACTGATGAGGTATCAGCACCCCCCTGAGTATGGAGCAGCCAGGTAAGAGAGTTCCCTTTCTCTCATTTCCTGACCTCATCCACAACTAGCCTCTTCTGCTGCCTGTTGGGAATCTTAAGGGAAGGAATGGGCAGGAATTTGATATAACAAAGTGCCTAGTGACTGAAGACAACAGTGTTGTATTTTAGTACTGATTTGCTTTCCTGCCTCTTAAGATCAATGTTTCTCATCTTCAGAGTTCTTAAGCCCATCTTTGAGAGGCAGAAGTAATTTTTCTTGGACTTTAATTAGTTTGCAGTATCCTATCACTTCCCTGCTTTCTCCTCCATAAAACTTTCATCACATTTTTTTGTGAACTAATCTGTTTCCTGTTAGTTGTACTTGCCCAGAGAATTATTGTGATAATTTTGTATACTAAACAACCAGCTAGATATGATTATTGATAGAAAAGGGAAGATTATATACATGCTTAGGTTCAGAATGTTTCTTGTTTTGCACTTTCTTGGCATTCAGGAAGAATATGCCCAGCTTCCTATTTGTTCTGTAGGATTTGTTAGTTGTCTTTAATGTTTTTAAGCATCTGGGGTAAATTTCCATCATCTCTGTAGGAGTTTTTCCACTTGCTGAAATGCACAAGGAAAACTACTCTCAGAACTTTTGTTTTGTTCCTTTAGTTCTTCCTAAATATACTTCTTAATCATTTAGAAGTCTATTGCCCCTTGCTTTATTCACTAGATCCTATAATTCTACAATTCTGTGTATTATTTGGTGGTAGAATTTCAGCACCTGGGGCCAGGGAAGGGTTAAACAATGGACAACAATGACAGCATTTATGTGTAGTTTCCCTGCTTTGTGCCCAGGGTTATATAATGATGCGTATCCTTAAGGTTTGAAGTTCTAGGTTGCTTACACACTAGGCCTGTGATCTATTTGGTGTCTTCTTTTCTGTCTCTTGTCTAGTCATTCATTTTGGAAGGAGCCTCTTGGCTTGAAATTGGTGACTCAGGAGATAAAGCACTTGGAGTTGAGTAGGGCAGTGGTAAGAGAACTTGCCTAGCATTTCCTGGTATTTAATTTTCTCCCCCTCTATGTGATAATTTTGTTTTAACCAGAGGCAGTTCACTTTAGGCTCCACCCCTTGCTTTATTGGTTACAGTTTTTTTTTCTTCTCCTTAACCCAGGTTGATTTCCTAACCCTTTTCTAGCTCCTCTGAAACTTTCAAAAGGCAGGATCCTAAATTCTAATAAGTGTTTTAGAACAAGAAATGGCGACAAATATAGGGCCATTCAGCTTTAAACCAGAGCTGGAACCCTATTCTAATCTGCCAATAAAATGGAAGACTCGGAGAAGAGCTGGACTGTTGGACTATATAGCTTAGTGGAAACCCATTCAAGATAACAAAATATCAATGAAGCCTAGGGTTTCTGTTTTGCTTATCCCATCAGTATGGAAGAGTCTGAGGGACCGCCTCCCTTCTGGGCTATGGATGGGCTGACATCTGCTGCCTTGTGGAAGGGGAGTGTTGGCTGGGGTGTGGAGCTGAAGCAAAAGCCCCGCTCAACACATGGCCCGCCTTCCCAGGAAAGCTATTTTCAGAACTCATTCACCAGTATTGTTCATGATCTGAAATGACTCCCACAGTGTTTGAAGCTAGATGGGAAAGCCCTTTGATCTGCCTAAATAAATAATCAGACAAAGAAGTTTTTTTTTTTTTCTTCTCGTACTGATTAACAACCAGAGAAATGTAGCTGCATACATTTTATAGGAGGAAGATAAATTCTTCTAAATTGTCTGTGGCTATCATTCTATTTCTGTCCCTTGAAACAACATAGCCCATGCTGACCTGCCTTTGTTTTTATTTTTGCTGGTGCTGAGGATCTAATCCAGGGCCTCCAGCATGCTAATCAAGCATGCTACCACTGAGCTCCACCCCCAGCCCTTGTATTTTAATGTACAGGTATGCAGGAGCAGTGTGAATGATACATTAGTGAATAACAAAATGGTTGATGTCAGAGGTGCTCCACGTGAAGTCTAAATGTACATCAAATTCTGCCTGTAAACATTTTGCATACCCCACATAAGGGAGTGTCATCTATTGACAGGTCTTTGGCAAAAGGTGGTAGTTGAACAGCTTTCTTGAAGTGCACTGCATTTAGGTGTGACACCTTTTCCTTCTTTATTTCCTGTAACCAGCTAGCTGTATGGTTTGTGAATACATTGCCAAGTAACTGCTGCTTTTAGCAAATAATTGAAAGACCGATTTTTAGTTCTGAGCCCACAAATTGCAGATCAGGATGAAAATCGTTTTTATTTGAACAAATTGCTGTTAAAACATACACACACCTTTATTTGCCTTCAGAGATGCAAAGAAATGCAGGAAATTTGCTGTTGAAATGAACAAAATGCTATGAACAATCCGTTGATTGCTTCATCTTCCTTGTGCCCTCCTCCCTGCTTAAAAAATAAATAGCTTGAATGCCCAGAAGTCCAGATGAGAAACAAGGCCAAGCCATGTGAAGAATTTTAAAATTTCTGAATCTTTGTCTTTCTGAGTGCTGAGCCTTTTTTTTTAATCTTGGGTTTACACATTTATCAAGTGCTTAAAAAATTAAATCATTTCTGTTTATAAAGCAGCCACCTCCTTTCAGTTGTTGAAATCATGCCCAGATCTGAGGTTTCTTGAAATGCTAGTTGAGCGGAATCTCAGGGTGACCTAAATCTGTAGTTCAGAGCAGGGCTGGTTGTGCAATTGGAACCATCCGGAACTCCGCAGGCTGCTCCAGGATTCACCGTCCCAGAGCCTGGGAGAGGCACCCTTTCAGTGCCGAGGAGGAGCTCACTACAGGCTGGCACCTGCTCTAATGATAGTGTACGTGTATGGGCTTGTACTCATGTGGGCAGGCACTGTTGTATGTGCAGGCGTGTGTGAGAGTGACTGAGAAGGTAGCAGGATGGAAAGGCCTGTGTTTCCTGGATATACAGGTGTTTGGCTTTTACTTTCCATTTTTTTCCTTACAAGCTTTCTCCGAAAGGTTGGCCTCTCTCCTGACCCAGCTTTGGGGAGGAATCTAATTTTGGTGAGTGGTCTCTGCCCTGCATAGATGGCAGGGTCTCCTCTTCTGCAGAGAACCAGTAGCCTAGGAGTCTGAGGAAGGAGCAGGGTGAAACGGGTAAATGGCAGAGAAGCAAGTCAGGTCTTCCATGGGATCATGTGATTCTATTGTCTTCTGGTGGCTTGTTCCCAGTTGGTGTGTCAGTGGCGAACTGTTTCCAGATGCTGTGGAGTAGAAGGACCTGGAGAGCCCAGCACTTTTGTGGCTGCCACTTTATTACTATCATTACTCTTTCTCTTATTGTTTAATCTTCAGTGTATTTTGGCAAACTCTGACATAGTCCACAGTTCTTCCCCTACTGTGTGTTCTTTCAAGCCTCTGTTCTCAGGGGGAAACTCATCTCAGTGTTAATACTGCCCTGCCTTTTGATGGTGGGCAGATGCTGGAGCCCAGATGGAGTTCCCTTGCTTGGAGTGACTCTCTTCTTTGTGACTGCCCAAGTCTTTGCTTGTTTGCAAACCTGGGAATGAAAGACTGCCTTGGTTTTTCCAACATCACAGTGCACTGAGGTCTGCTTCTTTTTGTGGCAGTAGGAACCAAGGGGCAGCTGTTTTGCTTTATTTTTGCTTATCTTCATCTTGGCTTACCTCACTTGAGAGACCTCCTTCTGGAAACCTTGATACCCTTCTAGGACTGGGAGAAGCTTCACACTTTCCATGGCCTTGACCAGCTAGTCGGCCTTCTGGGAGAAGGGAGGTAAATGGCTAATTCTGTTTGAGAGAATGACTGGGTTTGCTTGATGGGCTCTCGGGGAGATGAGGGGGCACCCAGTTCAGAACTGGGAGATCAGTCTTTAGAGACAGCACCTACCTCTGAGGCAATGGGCTTCCAAATTCTAGAAAAAAGGGCAGAAGTTAGTGTAGTGATTTTTTCCCCCTTAAATTTTGAAAGCAGGATTTGGATAATATGAAATTGAAGACCTGTTTTTTGTTTGAGATACAAAAGTCCTTCCTTCCACATCCCAACATACTTTGTATTACATATAAAATTATTTTAAATATTTTATGTGTATGAATGTTTTGCCTGCATGTATGTAAGTGCACCCATGTCTTGCAATGCCCATGAAGGTCAGGAGAGGGCGTCAGATCCCCAAGCAGCCATATGGGTGCTGGGAATTGAACCCAGCTCCTCGGTAAGAGCAGTCAGTGCTCTTAACCACTGAGCCATCCCTCTAGCCTCCTTTTTAAAAAAAGAAAAATATTTTATATACCTACATATAAATTTTAAAAAGCTCTTACTCAAGGAGGAAGGAGAATGCGTGGTCCTTTTTACCTGAAAGGAAATTGAAGGTCCATAGAGGGGAAAATACAAACTCTTTGCCAGGTAAGTTCTAAGCAGCTCCCAAGCTTTTGAAGGATACTTTGAGATTTTGGAAATAAAGATTATGTATGGCAGCAAACTTCCAGTTGTAGTCTTGAATACTGTCATTTCTTCTATCCGCAAGTAGCTTGTCTGTCTTCTTCAATAGTCAATAATTAGTGACATGTATAAAATTGGAAGAATATGTGTATAGCAGAGGCGTATATGGACTATGTGATAGAAACCAAGATATAAGCAAGTTTCAGGGCTTTTGTGAATATCAAGGTTATTAGATGTGTCCACGAGCAAATATTTGGAATGATTTTGTAGTTTGAAACAGCCTGTATAGTGAGGCGCTCTTGGGAATAGATATATAAGATGCTGGTAATTGGGTGTGTGAGAGAGATTTTTTTAAGTGACTGGATTGCCAGTTAATTGCTCTTGGCCATTTGTCCCAATTTTACCAAGAATTTTATGCAAATTAGCACAAAGATGAACTGATATTCTGTAGGGAAAATGTTAACAAGGTCAGCTTATCTGACTGGTAGATAAGAAGCTATAATAATTCTTACTAAAATAACAATTGTGAAGGCCCCAGTATTTTTGCAATTCATTTACAACCTCAGGAAAGAAAAAAAAAAGCTCTTGCAGATTAAGTAATTTGAACAAGGTTGAACAGCTAAGCAGTAGCAAAAGTCTCCGAAGTTCTTTGTTAGAATTCAAGTCCGTGCTCTTAGCCATCTGTCTTCCCTGGATTGAGAAATATCTACTGGAAGACAAGTGTCCACAGGACTCTGGAGCATGTGAGATTAGATAATCATGGGTGGGGGAGGGTGAAGAAACACTTTGCCCTCAGTGTACATGGACAGATAGTCTTCCTGTTAGTGGTGGTGGGATGTATCCCATCCACATGCTCTGATTAATAGTTATGTACAAACTCTGTACCTAGGTATAAATATTTCCTGTCTCGTAGTCAAATATACAAAATCATATGGGAATGGGAGAAACACATTAAACAATGTACCCAAGTTTTTCTTCTAGAATATTTTATAAGCAATAAATTGGGGATTTGTACAGAAGTTAATGGATTATGACAGTGAATGAACCAGAAAATGGGAATAGAAAAAAATGGGGTTTATCTTTTGTAATATCACTAATTCACCCTAATTTATTCTTCCCATCTTTCTGTCTTTGTGTCTCTGTCTCTCTCTTTTTCTGACTCCATCTTTCTGTCTCTCCCTCTCCCTGTCTCTTTCTCATTCAAGATAAGACCTAGAACTACATGCATTTCAGGCTTGTGCTCTAGAGCTGAGCTGCATCCCTATCCCTCAGCACATCTCTTTCCGTCTTTAGGCCCTTGCTTTCCCTGTTCAATATAAATCATTTTAATACCTTTCCAATCCTTACAGTTTTTATTCATTATATCAAAAATAATAGGATGTTGTTGCCTGTAACTCTAAATTTCTGTATTGTTACTGTTAAAGGGGATCATTAAGTCAATAACTGGAATGAATAATAAATATTTGGTGAATTTAAATGTAATAAGTATCTTCATATCTTTGAGGAATTTTTGATGAGCACATGAATTCTCAAAGGTAGTTTCAGACAGAAATATGAAAGGCAATTTTAATGGTTGTTGTAAATAAATAAGCATATTTTCTTTTCTTTTCTTTTCTTTCTGTCTTTTTGAGACAGGGTCTCTCTTTAGCCCCAGCTGGCCTGGAACTCACTGTGTAGACCAATCTGGCCTTGAACTCATAGGTCCACCTGCCTCTGGCTTCCAAGTGCTGAGATTAAAGATGTGTGCCACCGCGCCTGGCTTAAACGTATTTTCTAAATATAAATTTGCGTGTACTGGACCCCATAAATAATAAAGTTATTTTGAACAGGTTCAGTTTTCAACAGTGATATGAACATTACTTTTAGAAGAGTCATTGAACATGAGTGAGCAGTGAAGGATGTGGGCATCATTTAGAGTTTCACAGAGTTACCTAAGAGGTCATCTGGTTCATTCAACAAAGGATCACATGTGTTTGTCTCCAGCAGAGTCGTAGAAGATCAGGATGAGAATGCACTCTAGAGATCTTTGATGGGATCCCCTAGACTTAACTACCTGCTCCTTATTGTGCTGCTGTCTTGCAGTTACCTCCTGCTTTCCTGCACTTGTGCTTTGGGAAAGAACTTAATCAGAACTTGCATTTTGTGTTTTGCAGGCCAACACAAGACATCTCGCTGTCGTTATCAGCCAGGAATTCTCAGCCTCACAGCCCTACTTCTTCTCTAACATCTGGGGGATCTTTGCCCTTGCTGCAATCTCCACCGTCAACTAGACTGTCTCCTGCTCAACACCCATTGGTCTCAAACCAAGGCGATCACTCTGCTCTTCTGCCAAGGCAGCAGCAGCAGCAGCAGCATTTCCTTCCTAATCAGAGTCACCAGGGGGATCACTACCGTATCTCCCAGCCAGGCCTGACTTCTCCACCTCCACCACAGCAGCAAGGAGAAACCTACTCAGCTATGCCTCGGGCTCAGCAGTCTGCTTCTTATCAGCCCATGCCGGCTGATCCTTTTGCCATTGTTTCCAGAGCTCAGCAGATGGTTGAGATCCTCTCAGATGAGAACCGGAACTTGCGGCAGGAGTTAGATGGATGCTATGAGAAGGTGGCAAGATTACAGAAGGTGAGGCTTCCCTTGGGGCAGCGTTACAAACTTCCTTAAATCTCAATAGTGTGCACCAGGCATAATCACAGTACTCAGGAGGCAGAGGCAGGCAGATCTCTGTGAGATCCAGGCCAGCCTGGTTTGTACAACGAGTTCCAGGCCAGCTGGGGCTACATAGTCTCAAAAAAATTCCTAATAGTGGGACTTATTAAATACCTGTAATAAACATTTCACCTGTGGGTGCCTAACATGGCTCATGAGTAGATCTTTGAGATTTTTCTATCTAAAAAACTTTGAAAATAGCTGTCTGCTTGTCTATCTAGGGTAACTATTTTTTTTGTTTTTATTAGTGTACATTAATTATACAAAATAATGAACTTCATGATGATATAGTCATGTACATATGTCATGTACTTTAATCATAATTCATCTCCCCATTACCTTCTCTTGTCGTCTTCTTCCCCTCCTGCTGGTGTCCTTAAGAGAAGTAACATTTTAGATTTATACTAAGAGAAAATATAGATTTCCCAGACTCCAAAGTCTTAAAGAAAACTTGATTGTTCTAGAATTCCAAATATCAGCAGAGATACTTTTTCACCAAGTCAAGAATATCGGTAAGATCTGTGTTCCTGGAGAACTTTCTAGCATTTGAAGGCCTTTTTTCTTCATTATAGTTGCTCCATATAATTTTGAATCATAAATATAAAACCATAGTTCCTAATTTCTGGTAAAAACATCCCACCAGCCGAGATTTTGTCTGATTCAGGAAAAGGCTGACAGTATTTTTCCTTGTGGGAGTTCTAGCAATTGCTTTTTGACACTTAGCCCTCCTCCCCTCTTTTGCTTTAGCCTTTCTCCACAGCTCCAATTCAACATCTGCTCTTTTTCTCTGGTGTGTGTGTGTGTGTGTGTATGTGTATGTTGGGGGGTGCTTAGCATCACAGCTGGGTGACAGGTGACAGCTCTAGGCAGAGGAAGCTGGAAAAGGAGTGTGCTCCCAGTTGCCATTCTTCCCTGGGTCTCCCTGTCTCCTGTAGCTGGAACTTCAGCTGTTGAGTGCCCCAAGGTAGGAACCTCAGCTCTTGGCCTCTAGTAGCTGTTGGTGAATAGGGTTATGCCTTTGGCAGCCTCTTTGTGGCTTTTGTCCATATGGAGCTCATGTGCTATGATCCCCTTGCAATATACAGGGTTCAGGTAGTTAAGGCTGGAAGTGTGAGAGGGAGGGGCAGCTGCCTTGTGTTGTTCAGCAACTCTGTCCTCAGGAGACACTAGGAGTGGAAAATTCAGGGGCTTGAATGAGTTTGAGAATTTGCCAACATCCGATCTATTACCTAATGGAGAGGAACACTTATTTGTCCATACTTAAGTACTTTTATATTGTGAGAAAAAGATACTCCCTTTCTCAATTTTCCCAAATTCAGCTGGGGGCTATCAGGGTGAACTGAGAGCAATTAGGCTCTGCCTTTGTCTTCGTTTATTATTTTCTTTGTTCACGTTTTAGCTATACCCCTTCCCACATTACACTGATGTTAGAATTCTGTCCACAAACTAGAAATCCACTTTGACTGATTCGATTATTGACACCCTTCCTCAAGCTTTCAATTTTGGGTGGCCTGGCCCCATCTTTGACACAATCACTGAAGATTTAGCCCAAATCTTCTTTGCCAAAGGTTCGTGGTGACTGATATTAGGGGATTAGGTTTGTGACAAGGAAGAAAAACAGTAGGAATTTTGTTATTTGTTTCCTGGATGTAATGAGGTGCCTTAGATCAGCCAGTTGATACAACTGGAGTGTCAGAAAAAGCGCAGTTCAAGCCAATGCTGAGGTGGAGGAGACAGGTGGGGGAGAAGAAGAAAAGGAAAGTAGGGAGAACAAGGTACACACCAGATGGTGGTGGTAGAAAAAATAAAAGCACCGGAGGCGCATGCAGTAGTAAGTACACAGAGCAAGTCTGGAAATCCAATGTCACCCTCTTGCCCTGCCTCCTAAATTACCCACACCTCCCCAGTAGATCGTCCCTTTTCTGCCTATCTTTCCCAGAAGGCCTTAGTAGCACACCTTGCCATGCTCTTTGGAAGGGGACAGTATCTTCACAAGGGGAAAGGGAAGGATTAGCGGGGTTTGCACCTTGAGTAAAGTCACTGCCTTCCAGATGTGGCATTCTGGGGGTTAAGTAGGAAGTCTCACTCACTCTCTCAAGGCTGTCCATTGCAGACCAACACCTAGCCTCCTCTTTCAAATGGAAATGTTTATTTTCTCCTCTCCAGCACTTGAATTTCATGCAAAAGCTTCATCAGGCACAGGCCTTGCAGATCTTGTCTCTAAATGCCATTCACCAGTTTTCACCTTCTGTGCTGCTATCTTGGTGCCATCTGCAAGGAGAAAAACACTTTCAAGTCTGCTCTTTTCAGTGGTATAAGCCTCGTTTGTTTGTAGGCAGTCCTGTCTCCTGCAGGATTTTGGAGATGGGGGAAGCTTGAATCTTAGTTATTTGTAAGCTTACCCCCGCCTCCCAGTCCTCCACTGAAGCACCTGATTTTTTCCCCCAGTAGCATCCTGAGCTTTGTTCAAGGAGAGTGGTAAACTGAGAAGAAATGAAGAATGGTTGCAGGAATCAAAAGTAATTTTAAAATTGCTCAATAAACCATGGGGTTTATTTGTCTTATACAAATTACATGCAAATAATCTCTGTGGTTATTGTATGTGCAGCTGTACTAGTTAGAGAAAAACTCTGGAGTCCAATTTCTTGTTTTCTTCCTGATTCTGACTGATTCAGGACCAGAGCCTTTGTCTTTTAGCTTTCTTTCTCTTTTTGTTTTCATTTTATGAAATTTCAGAGGTGTCATAAAACAGAACACTAATCATGAATTTCAGTTAAAAATCTGTACTGGTTTCTCACTGACTATGGGATGAAGTCCAAATGCCTGGCATTAAAAGCTTTTTATGATCTGACTTCAGTCTGTCTTCACAGCCATATCCCTTTAGCTTCTCTGTGGCTACCTCAGTATCTAGCCAAAAGAGACTACTAGTCATTCTGGGAATGCCTTTGCTTACTCAGAATAGAATACCCTTCCCTTCACCTCTGCTCATTGAAATCTGACCCAGCTTTCAGGATCTGATTCTGAATGCCACCTCTCCCTGAAATTATTTTTCTTGCTTCCCCCAAACCAGTAATAACTTTTTTCCTTCCTTCTTTTTGCTCTGTAGCATTCCTCTTTCCTTTCTTAAAGCTGTATCTTGCCATATATTATTTGGCTTGATTAGAATGAAAGCTCTTTGAGGGCAAGGGTAATGTGGATGCTGTCAATCAGGCATTCACACTCCAAAATTTTAATTACCTTTCCACTACTTAACTCTTAGCTAAATAGTTGCTAAATTCAAATGAATTATACTGTATGAGGCTGAAGGTTTGGGTTTTTAGCAGTTATATCTATCACTGATCCATACTTGGAAAAGAAATTCAACTATTCTCTTTGTTAAAATCGGGCAAGGTATCTTTGTTCAGGTAGATGTCAGGACAAATTGAAATAAACTGGCAGAAAGATATCTTTTGAGTCCTCCAAAAAATATATCCACATGCAATATATGTCAGTATTTTTAAAATTAGAAAAATATTCATAAATTAAAATCATTCTAACCCTATTTATGAAGACCATTCTGTTGTACCAACTTCTTTGATTACAGAAACTAAGCATACACACACACACACACACACACACACGTTTTTGCCCTGAGGAAATTTTATGAAGCAATGCACTTACACTTTGAAGCTGGAAAGTTGTTCTTGAAACTTAGTTCTGATTATGTAGTACTGCTTGCCTCCTAGCCATCTGTAAGCTCTGAAAGATGTTACTAAAGTTTTGCATACATGATTCTAAACCATCTTCCCCATCAATCCCGTACCATTACCACCATCTTTCCTTTTTTATGTTAAGGTGGAGACAGAAATTCAGCGTGTCTCAGAGGCTTATGAGAACCTAGTGAAGTCATCTTCCAAAAGAGAGTCCCTGGAGAAAGCGATGAGGAATAAGCTGGAGGGGGAGATTCGGAGAATGCATGACTTCAACAGAGATTTGAGAGGTGAGGGAACAAGTAAACTTAGCTATGTGCTTCTTTTGTTTGCTCGCTTGTGTGTTTTTAAGACAAGGTCTCTTTATGTAATTCTGGCTGGCCTAGAACTTAATATGTAGTCCACACTGGCCTTGAAATCACATGATTTTCCTACCTTAGCCTCTTCAGTAGTGGTGATAAAAGCATGTGCCACTATACCTGGCTCTTGTCTGTGTTTCTGAGGCATCTGGTGATGGAAAGGGTTGAGCAGGGCCCAGCAAGGCTCTTTTTGGTTGACTAATCCATTGGCAGAGTTAGAAAACTGGATGGCTTATTCCAGTCTGGTTTAAAAAATATTTTATTATTTTTATTTTATTTTATTATGTAAGTATGTATTGCCTACATGTATGGAAGTGTACCTGTGTCATGCAGTACCCACAGAGGTCATAAGAGGGTGTCGATTCCCTGGAACTAGAGTTACAGATGTTTGTTAGCTGCCATAAGGTGCTGGGAACTGAATCTAGGTCCCCTACAAAAGTAGCCAGTGCTCTTAACCACTGAGCCATCTCTTCAGTCCCCAGTCTGTTTTATTTTTAAAGTGTATTACTGCAGTAATAGTTGCAAGCTTCTTTAAGTGGGAGTTTATATCTGACTGATATACTAGCTGTTAACCAGGTCACAGTGCTTCCTGGGACTCTTTGACCTACCTGAACCACTCCCATGACTGGTGAAATCTCTCATCCTGTACAGGTTTGGTAGAGGCTTGCCTTCTCACCTTGTAAATGTGAGAATGTCATGACCTCTGCTGCTATGAGGCCTTTTATTTTTGCCTTCACCTGATAATATTGCAAATTCTGGGAAATATTTCCACCTTCAACCACCATGAAAATTGATGGTCTTGAGGACATTTCCTGTTTTTGGATTCCTTGTATCTGTCTGTCAAGTCAAGGGGCTTGACTAAATGCTGCCATGGTCCCTATTACACGATTTTAAAGATTTTTAAAAATATTTTATTTATTATTTTTATTTTATGTGTATGGTTGTAGTAATGCCTGCATGTATGTAACTGTACCCATGTTATGCAGTGCCCATGGAAGTAAAAAGAGGGCATAGGATCCCCTGGAACTGGAATTACGGTGGGTTCTGGGGTTCAAATTCTGGTCCTCTGCAGGAGCAGATGGTGCTCTTAACCACTGAGCCATCTCTCCAGCCCCTCAAGATTTCATAGAAACACTGATAGTCTTTTTCCTGGTTAATGAAAGATATATTTGTATATTCTGGGAAAGATTATTTTATTGAAATCTAGAATTTTTTATGTAGAAGTGTTAATTATTTACTGCTTTCTTCCCTACCTTAGTAGTCTTGAATTGTTTTGAGATTCATACTAGTAAACCTGGGTCTATGTCACCCATCACTGTTTGACAAGAAGATGTAGACTTTTGCCAAAGGTCAGTATTTAGAGGGCAAATAGCACGTGCTTGGAACTTTATGTAAGGCCTTGCTGATTGTCTCCACATTCCACAGAGCGTCTAGAGACAGCCAACAAGCAGTTGGCAGAGAAGGAGTATGAGGGGTCAGAGGACACCAGGAAAACTATCTCTCAGCTCTTTGCTAAAAGTAAGTTTGAAAACGCCATGAGCGGGTATGAATGCATGGAAGGCTGTAAACTGTGTGAAAATGTTGCATAGCTCTCTTTAGCCTTCTAAAATAACAAGGATAGAGTGCATGTCATCTAGGAATTCTTTTTCTGGTTACTGCATGAAAGACTCTTCTTTTCTTCTAGACCAAGAAGGTTGTCATAACCACTAGAGATATAAAATGACTGTTCCCTGTACTAAACTACTGAAGCCCATCAGGACTCTTGCCCTTGTCATAGTTAGCTGAAGAAAGAACCTTAGTGAACATCGCGGCCCTTGATAATGCTGAAGGGATTATTGCCGGTGGTACCACATGCTGGCAATGGTAAATGGGATGAACTTAGAGGACAATGATCAGTGCTTGGAATCTCCAACTTGTAGCTGGGGCTCCCTTAGTTAAACTCTTAGTGTTGTATCATATCATTACAACCGGCAGATTGCAGGGGTATCGGAGAAGAGCCTTGGCTATGTCCTGAATTCGTGATTCTGATTGCAGAATTGGAGGGTATGAGGCAGGGCAGAGCTGTGCCTTCCTCTTGTTTCCTCATAATGTCTGCAGAGACTCCTAGGTCTGTAGCAATGAATTAATCCTCTTCTTTATGAGTCCCTAATGGACCCCACCCAGCTAGACAATGCCTAATTCTTTCCAATTGCCTTAATAAAAGCAGGAATAAAAACTTCATAGTGGATTGAGTCTATTGGGAGAATAAGTTGGGGAGAGAACTGATGAACTGCTCTCATTTCTACAGATGCCTTGAAGTTGGCTTCCCCCAACCCCCAGCCTCCTTCAGTGCAGCTTCTGCTGAAGTCCTGCTTGGTGGAGAGTTCTCAGCCTCTTCTATTTTTACTGGGCCTCCCAATGACCCTTTCATGTCATTCTGTGCTGTTTCCAGTCAGATTTTACAAGTTTATTTGATCTTCACTTACAATATTCCCCTCCCTCCCTGGGCTCTGTTGTGCTCTGGCTTCAGAACAGAAGCTTTCTTCCTCTTTTTCCTGAGCCTCCTATTCCTTTGTCAGTAGTCTTAGAGCAAGGAATGTTGTTTTTCTGGTGTCATCAGAGCTTAGGGCGAATTGTTGTGAAGTTGCTTTTGTGGTGTCACGGTTACCCTGGAAGCTAGTTCAGTGGCAGAAAGATGGTGGCATTCTCCCAGAGTAAAACAAAACATATGGATTCTTGCCCTGGATCTGCTAGTTTCTACTCCGCTCTGTGTAGAGATGGTGTTTCAGGTGCCCTAGGAGCGCTACTGTGAGTTTATAAAGTGCAGTCGTTTACACGATCAAACTACATTGATGGCAGGGTGAGACACCATGGTAGCTCTGAAACACGTCTCTTCATCCTATTGTTTCTTTTGCCTTTTGGCACCTACAGGGCTCTACAAGGTTGGAACTGTGACCTTAGGAAGGAAAGCTCTTTTGAAAAGCCTTCCCTGAGAGACCAAACCCAGAGAGACCAAACCAATCTAACATGGAAGGCAATTGAATATAGTAGAAAATGTCTAGAATAAGCTAAGTTTAAGTATGGACTCCACTCTTTATTTACCAGTTGTGGGATCTTCTCTAAGTTAGTTATGCTCTCCAACTGTTTCCTTATATGCAAAATAGAGAAAAGAATAATAGTGGCCTTGTAACCTTATTGAGGATTAAGTGAGCACAATACCTCATATGTGGTACGTGTTCAGCAAATGTTCAGTTCCTTTCAAGCTGCATCTACTCAGATATGTGTAAAGTTGCAGTGGGAAGTGAGACAAAGCTTCTGCGTTAAAGAAAATGACCTCCCAATCCAAATCCAAGCTACTCATGTGAGTTTCTGGTGTGAGGTCTGTCTTGTAAGAGGAGAAGAACCTGGGAAAGCATGGGGTATAACTGTATATGTTGTGGTCCCACATGCCTATAATTTAGTACCAAATTCATAAACATGAAATTGCTAATCTATAGGTACCACTCAAAGTTAGCATCTAAAAACTTGTATAACGAATCAATCACATCTCAAAAAAACACATATTTTGAGCTATATGATTCATTTTCATCATTGATTATGGTAGTAATTATTATCAACCACTTTTCTAAAATTCTTCACTGCTTTTTAATGTTTCTTCCATTTAGACAAATTATCTCATTTGATCTCAACAAATACTATAGGTTAATCAAGACAGTAATGCTACCTTGTGTTTTAATCACTAAAGTTTTTTCTATTCTTAGAATGCATGTCTTTCTACTTGTATGATTCTCCTGTCCTTTGTTCTCATTGAAATCTCTAAAATTTTAATCACAGTTGCTTCAAATTCATGATTTGATCATCCCTACATACTAGGCTTACGGGGGTCTGGTTCTAGTGCTTGTCATGTCTTTTACAACTATGTACTTTGTCTTTTGCTATGTCTTATTATTGTTGTTTGTTGTTTAATGACAGGCAGTATGTACAGGGTAAGAACTACAGTAGATACTGCCCTGTATTTTGGTTGTGAGGATAGTACTTCTCTCTGAAAATGTAAGATGTGGGTCAAGTGAAATATTGTCCAGTCCAACATTTAATTCTCAGCTTTTTAGTGAGTCTGTACCTGTGGACTGTGACTCTTGCAATGTGGCTCAATACCCACCCTTTGTCACTGAAATGTGACCAGAATGTCCCTGAGTTGGGTATTTCTTTTTCTCAGGTAGAAGGCTAGGACCGGATAAAGTGGACTTTATCCTTCCTCCAGGCTGATTAGTATCTCGAAAAAAAAAAAATCCAGTGTTAGGCTCTAGTTAGTTTGTCCTCAGGGCATGACTGGTTAAGAAGAATAGAATGCTCTGGTGTATTAACATAACATGATGGTGCTTTTTCCCCTTTCCCTGATGATAACACAAGATTTTTTTCTGATCTGGAAGAACCTGACTGAGCACCTGGGGGGTAAAACTCACAAAAATATGGGTGTTCCCATATGACTGGGCTCCCAGGGAATTAGCTCTGAGGCATCTGCATCCTGAGCCTCTGGTTCAGGTTTTCCTAACCAGCTTCTGGTTCCTCCAGGGTTCTGTTCATGAACTTCTTGTCTGAGAGATTGTGATTCTCTGTCCACCTATCTGTCTACAGTTTTGAGGACAGAAGTTCACCTTGTGAATCTCTCATCTAAGAAAGATCTTAGAGTTGATTGTTTCTTTTTATTTTGTTCACCTTTCTTTTCTTTGTTAGGATGGAATAACAATTTCTAAGTTCCTTGTATGCTATATTGGGAGCCAGAGATTCTATTATTCTTTTTTACAATAAAGGAAATAAAGACATGGTTAGTAGTTGAATTAATTCCTATTCATGTTGAAGTTAACAAGGTCAAGGCAGGGCATATGGTAGAACCAAAGTCCTGTTTAACACACCTCATGATGGATTTAGGACTAAGAGCTGTGATATATGTTGAACCATCTTTGCATAGCTGAGATGACCTCCATTTAATTTTGGCATATCATCTCCTGGTAGAAATTTTGATGCATTATATATTCTCATAAAAATATCACTTCAGCTATGGATTATTGAGTTTTGTCTGAACAGTTTTGTAAAGACTTCCCTTATGATTCAATTGTCTCTACTGTCTCATTCTCATATTCATTCCTAACATCTTTTATTTATGCTGCTTGATAGATCACCTTCGTATTTTATCATTTTTCCCTTTTATATATACCACTCTGCTTCTGAACATGACTAACAGTTTAACTAGTTGGACCAACTTTTCTAGGAGTTCTTCCATTCTAAAGCCATAGCTTTAATTACACAAACACATGCCTACACCTTATACATATATATGCTGTATATATGTGCACAAATATTATATA
>NW_008345311.1:3414419-3439360 GCF_000622305.1 Nannospalax galili
ATATGGGCAACACATTGTAAGCATGTAAACATTGTATTACTATACAAATTCTAAATTTTCAAACTTTAATTGGTTTAAAATTTTCCTAGAAGAAGTGATTGCTTATATTTTTCAGATTCTGAATTTTTTCCTCTAACTCTGCCTGCCTTGTTCCAACAATCCTTCCACACCTTGTTTGTCCTACAGGGGAAGAAATAGGAAAGAAGACAACATGGTTTCCAGTTTTATCTCATTCCCTTTATAAAGACACTGGGTTCCCAAGGGAAGCACCTTGTGAGATAAAATGACTTAGGTTGGAGGTGTGCTGGATCAGGCTTTCCCTAGAGAGGAATGCTGTTTAATAGTCTTGATCTCAGAATATAATGTTCTTGCAAAAAGGGTAGGATTTCAGATCACATCTATTATATGAAATATCATTTTAGAGCTATTTAATATTCTGTCATGAGGAAACAGAGGGAAAAGTTTTGTTGGGTGTAGTTATTCTTATTCATATGTAAGAACATTGTTAATAGACAAAACCAGAGAGGTAAGCTTACATTCATATATGTGTGTATGTATGCATAATATATATATATATATGTATATATTCCTCTTCGTGTAATGGCTAAGACTTTTTATGACACTTTATGTATACTTTTTCATTAGTTCTAAATTTATACAGCAAGTTTAGTGGTAGATCTCATGATAAAAATCTACATTTTGTGAATTCTGATTCATTTAACCATGTGCTAGAATAGTAGACTGTCAAGTAATATATGATTTGTTAGATTTTAAGTGAGTTCCAGGATGGCAGTGTTAATATTTCATGTCCTGACAGACAAAGAAAACCAGCGAGAGAAGGAGAAGCTGGAAGCAGAGCTGATTACTGCTCGCTCTACCAATGAAGACCAAAGGCGGCACATTGAAATACGAGACCAGGCATTGAGCAACGCTCAAGCAAAGGTGGTAAAGCTGGAGGAAGAGGTATGCTTTCTCAGGTGGTATATGAACCTAGAGTGGGCAAGCGGGGGAATTGAGAGCACTGGGCTTTCGCACCTTGTTGAAACATCAGCTTGTACAATCTTCTAACAAAATGATGCCATCTTTTCTTTCAGTTATATCTATGCTGGCATGAGTGAGTGGACTTTGAATTTTTTTTCTTCCCTGTAAGTTCCTTTCTTTTGTTCCAGAAAAGGAAATCATTAAGGTCAAGGGACAATTTCCATTGACCCATTCATATGGGTCAACTTACACTCTTATGTTCTTCCTAGTACCTAGCTCTGCCTTAAACCTGTTCTTACAGAGCTTTAAGTCTTTGTGTTTGAAGAATTATAGAATGATTCCAGATATTTTGAAGTTCTTGAATGATCATGAAATTGGAATAGTCTTATTCTCCCCATATGTATTGGGAAGTCAGTCCTGTCCCTGTCCTAAATAAGAAATGTATCTTGACAGCTATACCTTTTGCTGTTGGATCTGACAATTTGCCTTGGGGATAGAAGTAGTCTTCAGAGATCTGGGACAAAATAAGACCCAGGAACAGTTTACAGTTGGTGTCAGGAGAATACACTTCTGAAGATACTTGTGGCTTGGAGACTAGTTTTTAGATTGTCATTATGTGGTGTGGTTGAATTTGTCAGCTCTTTGTGTGAATGGCTTTTTGGAGCCATCCATTGACACATTCAAGGGCCCCCAAATTACTAAGAATTTGATGAAATATGTATCTCATTAGTCTCCATGCAGACAGTATTCTATTGCAACACTAAACTATGTTCCTTTGAAATAGAGGGAACTTTGCTGCTATAGTGTCATTAATTAATCTTGAATGTTGGTTGTCATTTTACTAGAGCACAATTAATTCTTAAATGCTTTGCCCTTTGGGGAAAGAATATAGTCCGACAAAGACTGATGCTAAAGTGTAACTTCATATGAAAGTTTAAATCTCACTAAATTCTATTTTGAAACTTAAATTCTTTTAATAGGAAAAATACATTTCATGAATCTCTAGTTAGAGGCCACTTGAGATATATATATATATATATAATCTCAAGGTCAAGGCCAGCCTAGGCTACACAGTGAGACCCTGTCTGAAAACAATGGCAAATGATAACAGTACCCTCCATTATAAAAGACTGAAAGCTCTATGAACCTGTAACAAAATAAGTGGTTTTAGTGACCAAATAACTCCATAACTATTATATCTGAGATGTCTTCACTGCTTTCATTCATTGCCTTTTTCTTGTCCCTCACTAAGAATGACTCTACTTTCTGGAGATCTTCAGACTTACAGAGTTCCTCTGCTGTCCTTTTTGAGCATTAAATACTGGTTGGAGTTCAGATTGGGGTTCACAGTTTTCCAAGAAGTAATGCCGTATAATCCATGACAACCTTTATAAGCCTGACTTCCAAGTGTTGATTTTAAGCTGTATAAAATTAGGTTAATGTACTACTTCATTATCCATCGTCTATCTCAGAAATTTACTGTTACTTCATGGAAAATGAGGAAGCGTCATGTCTGTGTCAAGAGAGTATAGAATGCCCTTTAAATCTTTACTATGCCTTACGTATTTCCTTCCCCATTTTTTTTGCGAGAAAATTCCTGAGAAAATTATAGCCATGTACTTTTAGAGACAGGAAGCTGGGAGACTCATTGAGTAGAAGTAGCTTACTGATTGTCATATGTGAAGTCTTAGGTAGAACTGGTGTCTCATGATTCTTCCCTAGGTCCTGCTTGCTACCTGTTTTCTTGTCTGAATCACTCTTTGCTTCAACACCCTTTGTTCAAATTTAGTAAACTTGGTGTCTTGTTTTATTGATAGCTAATAATTGCATATATATATAGAGAGAGAGAGAGAGTACAGTGAGATGTTTCAGTACATTTTCTGTGTTTTATTTTGATCAAGTTATCTATCATCTCCAACATTTATCATTTCCTTGTAATGAGAACATTCACAATCCTACCTTCTATTTTTAGTATGCTATGTCACATTGCTAATTATATTTACCTCCTATGTAATGAACACTAGAATTTATTCTTTGTATCTGGTTTTGGTTTTATCCCAATTACCAATCTCTCACCGTATGCTCTCTTTCCGGAATCCTCCCTGGACTGCCACAACCAAAGTCTCTATCACCTTAGCATTTCCTTACTCCTTAGTCATAATGTATCAAAAGACTGTGAGAAGCTTTTTAAGACTGCTATAAGATTTGGAGATCTCCAAGGAATGGTGCTGCACCCTTGGAAATAAATAGACACAAACGCTTCAAATTTTTTTTTTCCATCTTTCTAATCTCATGGATTTTCTTGCCTACAGTTCTTTGCAGTCACTCATTGAAGCTCTCTACAGAAGTGCTACCTTAAGCAAGAACATTTTACTTGAAGTCACAAGGTTCACCAATTTCCAAGTTCAATGCAGATTCACTTATGGACCATGCTGTGCCAATATCCAGGGAAATGTTTTGAGGGCAGGGGATGGACACACCTATTTTCTTGGCAAGTCACTGAGACTCACGCCTTAAAATCAGTGTTCAGCCGGGTGTGGTGGCTCACGTCTTTAATCCCAGCACTCAGGAGGCAGAGGCAGGCAGATCTCTGTGAATTTGAGGCCAACCTGGTCTCCATAGCGAATCCAGGCCAGCTAGGGCTACAGGGAGACCCTGTCTCAAAAAGACCAAAAGAAAAGTCAGTGTTCAGGCTTTGTAGCGGGCAGCTTAGATGAGGTTAGATGGTACATTTATCAACCTCCTTGCCCTTATCTTTTGAACATGTGGGTCCTATTGAAGTTGATGCTCACTGAACTCTTTTTTTTGGGGGGGGGGATTTTTGAGACAGGGTCTCCCTGTAGCCCGAGCTGGCCTGAGACTCACTATATAGACCAGACCAGCCTCAAACTCACAGAGATCAGCCTGCTTCTGCTTACTGAGTACTGGGATTAAAGGTGTGTGCCACCACGCCTGGCTGAACTGTTAATTCAAAAGAGTTATGTGTCTTACAGAAACCACAGTATCCCCACATTCGCAGAGAGTCTCCCTGTCTCATCTAATATAACCTCACTGGGTAGTTTGCACAGATGTCTGGTATATCTTCTCATAGTGCTCAAAGCAACCCAGGCTTCTGGCTGACTACTGTCTAATGAGAATGTAGAGTTGAAACCATGGCTTGGGTCATTGTTTCAGGGATGATGGGAACATACACTTGGTACGATCAAAGGGGGAAGATGCTGTTGGTGGGCTGCATAGTGAGCACACTGTACAGGAAAGTGTAAAGCAGCCTATGGGAGGATTGGCAGAAAGAGCCAGTGGGTTTTCTTTTAGGCTAAAATGCACACAATGCAGACTGCAATGGCTAGTGATAGTGATGATTTACACATCATCACTCTTGTTGAGATACTCCATGTAGTTTTCAAAGTCCTGTTGTCACTTCACGCATTTCTTCAAAAGTGTCTGTACCTTGTTTTATGCCATTTCTCCCACCATTCTTCTTACAAGCAAACCTTTGTTCATCTATCTATATCCCTCGCTGTTTGACTCAACTCATTGATTTGTCTTAAAGATAAATAATTTTCTGCTATGATATCATACTGTTTTTTTCCAAGTGGCAGAGAAAAATGTCTTATTCATAAACATTTACATGTTTAATACACCCATATAATTTTCAAACAATAGGACTCTGTTGGTAAAGTTTAAGTTTTACATAGTAGTTAGGATGAGTTACAGATATGAATGGATGTCTAAGAGGGTGAATTATGTATACATTTAGAGAGTAATAGGATTTGGATATAGTATATACCCAATGCATACATTTTAAAGGGTCTTTTGCTAATGAACTATTGATTTATTTGTAAAGCATTTATTGGATGACATTTCTCATACTTATGACAGGGTATTTTCTTTGGTGTGGATGCTTTGTATCCACTAGGTTAAAAAGAAGAAATTATGTCCACATTCAAAATAGGAGATGGAGTAGCTTCTCTGATTTGACTTCTTTCAGTCATTTTTTCGATTATGGCTTTTTAAATTCCCAAGGTGGAAGCCTTGTGGATTACTTTAGTCCTATTTGCAATGTGAGATCTATTCCCAAGGTAGCAAGTTTTCTGAGGTAGATTTTTACTCTTTAATTCTTTTAATACCCACCAGTTGACCACAGCCTTTTGGCAAAGGACAGAGGCAGCATGCTAATACCAGGCTAATGTTACCAAATTGCTTGAATGTGAAACTTTACTTGGAGTCAATGCCACTGGGTAAAACTAAATCAGAGTAAACTAAATTTACTGAAATCTCATGGAATGACACATACCTAGCTGCATGAAGGAGAGGATCAGAGAAAATATATTTTAGGTATGGCATTTATTAAGTAGTATTTGGAGAGCAGACAGTAGAAGACAAGAGACAAATGAATTATAAAAGCACTTCCCTAGCAAGTGTAAGGCCTGGATTTGAATCCTAATAACAAAAGAAAAATAACAGAAAAAGAAGTTATATATCCTCTAAGAACCTTGCAAATATCATCTTCCCATAATTAGAATATTAAAGTACAGACAAATTAGACAAGGAAGTTAGAGATAAAGCATCAAGATAACTAATCCTGTTTCTTTTCTGCCAGTAAATAAATGAGGAGGTTATAGATTAAGTAAATTCCTTGTCAATGTCTGAGACAAATGGTTAGCTTAAAATACCCCAGAAGTAATTTTTATATAGCTATCTAAAAAAAATAAGTTTGAAAGACACTCACAGTTGTTGGAAGGAAGAAAGCTATGCCATCACGTGGTATTCATTTGTAGGGATCAGATTTTCCTGAGTCAGAAGAGCGTATGGGATCTGCCAAATTCTTGGGAATGGGTTCAAATTATTAAAGAAGTGCAGTGGAAAAATATGATTGATTTAGCACAAGAGGATTTGCCTTGTTCCTTACCAGGTTACTTTCCTGTTGTTCTTTCTCCCATGTTTAGGATGTTTTAATGATTCCCTTTGTGTGTGTGTGTGTGTGTGTGTGTGTGTGTGTGTTGTGTGTCTGTGTGTATCTGTGTCTGTGTTTGAGAGAGAAAGACTGACTCATATAGTCAAGACTGACCTCAGACTCGTTATACCTGAGGCTATCTTTGAACACCTGGTCCTGCTGCCTCAGACTTTCAACTGCAGATACAGGCCTGTACTAACATACTTGGCTATACTTCTCATTTGAATACTTATCTTAAATAGGAATGACTTGACACCCTTATAATGACTTGGCCAAGGAAAATACATACACTTATGAAGGTGTGTTCGTTCTTTGTATTAGCTACACCAGAACGTGCTTATTTTTGTTATTGCACGTGGCATTTCAATTATTTAATATTAAGTGGTCACCAAAAATGTAGTAATCTGTGAAGAGGGACTAGAACTTAAGAGAGCTACCAAGGAAAATAGTAGAGCAAGCCACTTTAGGTGGCTTAAGGGACGCTGACCTACAGTGGAGCAAGGATCTTGGCTTGTTGACCACTAGATGACTCGAGCCCTCAGATGTAGAATAAGACCTGGCACATTAAACATTTTGTACATACCTGGTGAATGAATGAATCCACACACCAATAAAATATTACCAAATGACTGTTTATAGTTTGGCCTTTAGGGGATATTCAGAAGTGCTGAGAAGGTTTTTCAGCCTTGCCATTATTGACATTTGCTACTGCATAGGTCTTTGCAGGTAGTGGAAGGCAAGGACTGACCTATATAGTATAGAATGTTTAGCAGACTCCTTGGTTTCTATTTACCAGTAGCAGCCCACCTATACCTGTGACAACCAAAAATCTTTTCACATGTTGGTAAATGCCCTGAGTGAGGGTGTGAATCACCACTAGTTGAAAAGGAGGATTGAGGTACAGTAGCAGATAGGGTAGTGTGAGGAAAACATGGATCAAAGATCAAGGGAAAAAGTAAGAGTGGGTTAAAGAACCAAACTGAGAGAAAATAAGAGAAGACTTGAGGAAAGTAACAGAAGGGAAAGTCTTGACAGGTTTTGGAAAATTGGCATTTACTAAGAAAACTTAAATGGATGAAATGATTTCTTCCGTTCATTGGCCATCCTGAGAGATTTAGCTTGAAATGATGGATTTACTTGGATTTTTCTAGGGACTCAAGGGTATGGATCTTGATTAGAAACAGAGTAAATAATCTGTGATTCTGAAAATTCATTTACCATATGAAGACCTGAGCCACTACTGTGGCTTTGGAAACTTTTCAAGTGAACCTTCATTTTTCCTTGAACACTGAAACTATCAAAAAAACACACACAAATCATCTAGGATTCCATGTCTCATACATGTATACACACACACACACACACACACACACACACACACACACACACAAAGCAAGCCATTTGCTTTGTTTTTTCCTCCATGATTGTGATATACAAAATTCTAGAACCCTATTTAAGACCCCATTTTACCGATCCTCTTGCATATTGCTCACTGTTCTGAACTATCTGGAAGTTCAAAGACCTGTAGCAGTCATTATAAATGGATTAATCTAGCTCAATGTTTTTTTTTAATTTTTATTTTATGTGTATGAGTGTATTGTCTGCATATATGTAAGTACACGCATGTCGTGCAGTGCCCACGGAGGTCAGAGAGGGTGTTGGATCACCTGGAACTGGAGTTACAGACAGTTGTTAGCTGCCATGTGGGTGCTGGGACTCAAACCTAAGTCCTTAACAAGAGCTACCAGTGCTCTTAACCCCTGTGCCATCTCACTAGCCCCTCAGGAGTTTTTCTTTTTTTTTAACTTTTTAAAACTTCATGGAAGAATGCCTTCCTAAGATGGAGAATATTATGTATCAAAGCAATAGGGGGTGAAATAACCAAAATTATGGGGAAACTTAAGTCATATTTACCAAATAATGATGCCTCAATTATAAAAATATCATAGTCAAGTTAGGTGTGTTGGTGCATATCTGTAATCTCAGCACTCAAGTTTTCAACAAAGCACTAGAACTCTGGAATACAGATTGGAGGTTTGAAAACCTTCAGGGATTGATGAAGGTTTTTTGTTGTTTTGTTGTTGTTGTTGTTTGTTTCTTTTTTGTTTTGGTTGCAGCTGCAACTGCTCTGCTGTGCCATTATGACTTTAAAGCAATCATCAACATCATGCAAATCAGTGAGTGTGGCTACAGTTGGTCTGCTGTTGGCCATTTTGATTTGCTTGTTGCTGAATCTCCATCCCACCACTCAGCATTTATTAACAAATGAAGACTCTGAGGGTGAGAATGAGGAAATTGTCATTAATAGATAGTTCTCCTTGTCACACTGCTCCTTTACCTTTCTTTGTGATGTCAATAGAAATTTTTATGTATGTATATGAAAATGATTCATGAGAGAAAAGAGAGAATCAGAGGAAAAGAGATAGGGAGGGACAGATAGAAGAGAAGAGAATGAGCTTTGTTTCTTTAAAAGTCTTTACTGCATATTAAGTATTTCTGTGTCATAAAGTGAAAGCACTCTACCCCAAACCTTGTCATTTTCAAGAGAATATTGTATTAGTACAGCTACTCAGAGGTTGCTTCTAACGGTGTCTTCAGTGAACAGCTTTGCTCATACATATATGTCAAATGTCTTTGCATGAGCTATTTGAGGCCTAGTGTTTATTTATGGGGAAATAGCAATATTTTTATTAAACAGTGATATTTTCCTCAGGATCACTGAGACAATCAGAATCATGTTAAGGCTATGTGGAATGAATTTCAAAATTGAGAGGGCTAGACCTGTCTGATGAGGTACCTACTTTTTCCCCAAAGAAGAAAATAAAAGCAACAACTTTGGGTACATTTTGTAGTAGACACTCTTTTAAGCACTTCTTGTGTTATTTCATTTGATTTATTTTTTTTGTTCTTTTTTGAGACAGGGTCTCCCTATAGTCTCAGCTGGCTTGGAACTCACTATGTAGATCAGGCTGGCCTTGAACTCACAGAGATCTGCCTGCCTCTGCCTTCTAAGTGCTGGGACTAAAGGCATGCACCACCACACCCGGCTTGTGTTATCTCATTTCAACCTTAGAGAGGTACACTACATTATCCTCATGTCCACGTTACTGATAAATGAGTAATGAAAGCTCAGGGGAGAAATAAAAGGGAAACTCAGGAAGATTTAAGTAACTTGCCTTGAGCTGCATAGTGCAGAAATGAGAGAGCCTTGATTGGGATTAAGACAGTTCTAGAACTTAGGACCTTAGCCATTTTACCGTCTATATGGTCTTCACATAAAAAAGAACCAGTAACATTTATGATGAACTTGGAAGGTGAAGTTGAGGGCCCACTACGGCAATTAGTAGTTTAATATTTGAGGAGCTTAACAGCATAGACAAATTTGTAGAGGAGAGGCAAAGGAGATAAAGGAATCCTTCACGATGAAGGTTAAAGTAAAGCATATAAAATGCATGATAGGACTAGCGTTAAAGCACAATAACTGCTCCATTCTGTGCTCAGATATTACCTACAAAACACAAGAGTATGTAGCTCAGAAGATGGCAGACTTTGGAGGCTGTATCCACAACAACTTGCATTGGCAGCATCCAAGGCTTATGATTTTCTGTTGTGACTTATCTGTGGGTTAAATGCTTTCCAGCTGATCATGATGTTTAAGGATGAGTTATAATCTTGCTTTTCTATAAGGAGGTGGAAGAAGCATGCCACCAACAATGATCTTGGTACCTTGTGGAAAATCACCCCTGTAGCAAACTATTATCTTATTTCTCTTGCCTTGCTCTGTGGAATTTGTCCGACTTGAATACCTATCTTCAACAAAACTCACAGAACTCTCTGAGCACATGTTGCCTTTCCCTTCCAAGAGACTGGCCCAGTGTCTTCTCTTACTGTGGGTATTTTTCGTGGGATATTTCATTTTCCTTTTCAAGGAAGTCAGGACAGGGGGAAATTGGCATGACCCTGGATTGCTCTTTTTTTTTTTTTTTTTTTTAGTTTTCTGACCTTGCAGTTGAGTAATTTACCATCAAGGCAGAACTGCATGATATCTATGTTTAATTATCTTTAAGTATAACTGCTGTAAGTATTCAAGCATTCATGATTATAGTTAACATTCTCTGCAATAACAATGTACTGATCCATTAGGGTTCTGAGAGTGATGAACGAATAAATGTATTCAACTTTAAATAACTCACGAAGATTATGAAACCCCAGAGGTGAAGGATAGGGAATGTTTCCTGCTCTTCCATTCATTATTCAGTTTAGCAAACAGCTAGACAGAGACATCCATAACCCGAATGTCTTGCTTGCCCTCGTCAGGAAAGAAAGTTTTAAGGTAACTGAAGAAAGAATATGATGATGTTTTTCTTTATTGTGTATCCAAGGGAAATATTTTTTTTGGTCTTTTTGAGACAGGGTCTCCCTGTAGTTTTAGATGGCCTGGATCTCATTATGTAGACAAGGCTGGCCTTGAACTCACACAGAGATCTGCCTGCCTCTGCCTCCTGAGTGTTGGGATCAAAGGCGTGCACCATCTCACCTAGCTCCAGGAAATGATTTTATATATCAAAACATCAAGGCATAAAACTCATCTCTGTTGTTTTACAAGGCTGGATTGAGTGAGCCCTGGGATTAATGAGGATATCCACAGAAACAGTGAAACAAAAAGTTTTGGCTTTGCTATCACCTAGGCAAAGGATATGCTATAGGTTTGGTAGTAGGAAATATAAAATGGGTTTTCTTCCAGCTGCAAAAAGTTCACTAATCCTAATTTAGACAGAAGATTCTAAATAAAAAGTGTTTCCCTATCACTATTTGCAAGAGCTGCTGAACTGCAAATGCAACAGAATAGTTATTTGGACTCATTACCATGAAGGAATCACCTGGTTTGTATAATGAGAAATTCTGATTGGTCCTTTTAGCTTGGCCAGTGCTAAATATGTATTAGTACAGTGAGTAACTTCTGACATTGCAGCCACCTACTTAAGAACCTTACTGCTTAGGGATTAGTCACAGTTGGAAGCCTAGATTTGTTCTTATGCAGGTTAGCAATAATATTTTCAGTCTCTATCTGAATGCACACACACAAATAAATAAATGTAACCAGAATGTAAAGGGATGGGCTTGTTTACATCCCAAGTTAAACACTTATCACTAGATATCTCACTCTTCTGGTCCCAATTCTTTTTAAACACTTATCTACTGTGACAACATGAGACACACCTTTCCCCCAAATATTCATGTTTATAGTAAGGAAGAACAAGAGGTGAGGACATTTGTAAGTGAGAAGCTTGCCCTCTAAGGCACAGACTTGAGAGGAGTAGGCTTGGGAAAAACATGGAGCTTGTAAAGGAGGAACTCAGAAGGGGCTCCTATCACTCTTCACATTAGTTGTATGAAAAATACAAAGAAACCTACTATTCATCCCAAAGGAACTTCTCACTGTTCTTTTTTTTTTTTTTTTTTTTTTTTTTTTTTTTTTTTTGGAGGAGAAAAAAAAAAAAAAAAAAAAACCCCTTTTTCTGACCCTAGTTTTTTTCTTTATTTCCATTTGCAAATCTCCCAACCTGGATTTCCAGTTGAAGAAGAAGCAAGTGTATGTAGATAAGGTTGAGAAGATGCAGCAGGCCCTTGTGCAGCTCCAGGCAGCTTGTGAGAAACGTGAGCAACTGGAGCACCGACTTCGGACACGTCTGGAGAGGGAACTGGAATCCCTTAGAATCCAGCAGGTATTGTTGTGTCACTTCCTGCGGAGACATGAACAAACATCTATTCACCTGTGATAGGTCACAGCTAGGCCTCAGTTCTACCCAAGTGTAGCTTAGTGAATGTATTAGTTACTATTCTGATGCTGTGATTAAAAATTAAAAAAAAATACTAACCAAAGCAACTTACAGAAGCAAGAGTTTATTTGAGCTTACAGTTCCAGGTTCCAGAGGGAACCAGTGAGTTTATTATGGTTACTTGCAGAAATATTGGTGAGGGGTTACTTACAGGATCATAGATGCCTCCAATGCAGCTGCATCATCGAAAATCTCATCCAGGGTAAGGTGATGACTCACTGAAGCATCATCCTGAATCTCCTTGCCCAAATTGTAGGTAGCTCCACCAATCAGAATTTCTTCTAAGGAATTGTCATTGCTTATATAAACTTGGGGGAGGAGTCATATTAATCTTGTAAGTTTCAGGAGCTTGAACCTTGTAAGTTTCATTTATTTTGTAAGTCTTAAAACAGCAGGTATGGAAGGGAGGAACAAATGGAGGGAGGAAAATAAATGAGATTATTTGATTCCCAACATCCACATGGCAGCTAACAACCATCTGTAACTTCAGTTCCACAGGCTCTGATGTGACTTCTGAGGGCATTGCAGGACACGGGTCCACTTATATACTTGAAGGCAATACACCCATACATATAAAATAAATAAAACATAAAAATACTTAAAAAATAGAGGCTCTTCAATTTGGTTGTGGTAGGAAAGGCTGCAGCAGGGTACCTATGAGTTCAAGGCCAGTTTGAGCTATATGATGAGGTCCTGTCACAAAAACAACAGCAATAATAAATAAATGAATAAATACTATTAAAATGGGACTCAGACATGATGCTTGTTCTTTTACTAACTTGAGTGATCTTGGTATTTAAATAAATACATATATATATATATACATACATACATACATACATACATACATACATACATACATATTACTCAAATGGGATTTGGACACGATGGTTATTCTTTTACTAACTTGAGTGGTCTTGGTATTCACCCCATAGCGCCAGGGCACCTCTCAGCCCACTAATGTTTCAGAATACAATGCTGCTGCGCTGATGGAGCTCCTTCGAGAGAAGGAGGAAAGAATTCTGGCCCTGGAAGCTGATATGACAAAGTGGGAGCAGAAGTATTTGGAAGAGAATGTGATGAGACATTTCGCTCTGGATGCTGCTGCAACTGTGGCTGCTCAGAGGTTAGTAATTCACAGGAGAGCCACTACTTGAAAGAAGTGAATGTGGAAACCAGATAAGTAATTGATTGATAGGTTTCCCAATGTTCAGTTTTGTTTAATGTTCTTTTATTCTTCACTTTCTGCTCAGGTATATTTTCTTTCTTTCAGTTATACAAGTGTCCTTGGAGACAGAGGTTTGGGAATTTCAAAACTATGCTTAATGAACTCACTGAAATCGTAGTTGAGCTTGCCTTAGGAACTGGAATATTGCAGATGGGCTAGGCTAAGTATTTGCCCACCTCCTTCCCCGGAATTATAGATCCTTTGTACCACATGTGCTTATCGTTTAGTTCCAAGACTGATGTGAAAGCCCATCTGCAGAAATGCCACTCAGAAAGCAAGTGTCACCCAAGAGTGGCTGCTGCCATCTGAAAGTTCTGGCTCATCTTGCATAGCCCATGAGTCCATCACTGCCCTTTGAGAAGGTCTTTATTTGAAGGCCATATTCTCTGTATCCCTGAGCTCATCACACATAACCAGTGCCATTCCATATGGTTATCAGAGAGAAAGTGGCAGGAGGGGTATTATTTGTTTTTTAAATTTGTTTTCGTTCTATATTATAAAACTATTATGTTTTAGAGAAAATAATTACTATTAAGTAATTTGCTTTTCTTGATGCTGTTCATAATCATTAGTAGAGAAAGAAACAACAAAGACTGAATTCACATCACACGATGACTTATGTTGTAATGATAATGGACAGAGCCTTGGACTAGACTTGGGTCTAATCCAGGGTACATAGCACACAGATAGCCTTCTAGCCACAAACTTATTGGATCAGCAGTACCAATTCTAACATTCTCCCAAATGTGGTTCATCATTAGAGTCCAGAATCATTTGCTATATTTGGGGCAGTGGTTTGTGTTTGTGAAGGTGGTGAGGTATTTTCATTTCTGAATCTTTCAAATGTTAAATCAAATGGGAAGTGGACAGTGCTTAAGACATGGACTGGCACTTTCTAAACCTGCTTATGATTCTTCAGGAAGACATGTTCCATCTCTCTATGTGATTAGCCTGTCTCCAAATAATCCCATACCTTTAAAAGATTCAAGTCTTCATGAGCTGAAGCTTCCCTGGTTTTGTCTCCTGAGAAAAGCATGCTCAGTAAAAGCCAGTATCTTAAGAGACTACAAAGAAACTCTAGGCGGCTGCAGAGATGACTCAGCAGTTAAGAGGCTGCTCTTGAAGAGTATACAGATTCAATTCCCAGCATCCACATGGCAGCTCACAACCTACCATGACTCCAGTTCAGAGGAATTCAATACCCTCATCTGATCTGTGCTGGCATTGCATGGCTCAGGTGCCCTTACACACATGCACACTGTACACTCATACACATAAAATAAAAGCAATAATTCAAATATATTTAAAAGAAACTCTTGCTGTTCCTGATGATGGTCACAAAGCTTAGAGGCAGATTTGAAGCAGAATTCAAGTGTCATTACCTGAAAGCTCCCAAGGAAGCCCAGCACTTGTTTAGAGGTTATTCATGAAACCCTGACACTGAAAACCTATTTGTGATTGGGAATTGGGGAGATGCAGAGTAATTCTAACATCTTTGTACATTGATACAGCTCCTGATGTTGTGGGGCATGAGAAAATATTTAAAAGCAAGTTCTTGGTGCTGACTTCAGAAGGGACACCAGGGCAAAGTGCAGGAAAGCTAAAGAGTTTGGCACTGAGGACCTTATGTAAAAAAAGAACCCTTTCCCCTTCTCTGCTCTCTTGAAAGCACTAAATATTGAGAAAATCATTTTGCAAATGGATGTTCAGAATCTGTTGGTGCCTATAAACTGAATTTAATTAAAATCAAATTGTGTTGCATCACTAGGTAGAAAGTATCCATGTAGTCAGTTTCAGAAAAATATGTACGCTTATTATTTAATATAATAAAATGCAGCATTTTTTCAGAATTACTTGCTACTAGGAACACCTTCTACTATGGACAAACATTCCAGATCTGGACTGTGTGTTGCTAATCCCAAACACAGGACAGAGTGAGAGATAAAGAGACTATATTGAACTTCCTGTTACGTAAATAAGCTGGACTAGGTGATTCCTCCAGACCCTTCTATATTTAGGCTTGTGTTTATTTTCTATAGAGATTTCTATAGAGCTTGTTTTCCTTTCTGTTTTGCCTTTATTCACAAGATGACAAATTTGGTGGTAACAGAATATTTTATTTCTGAACCTATGAGTTTTTCTGCCTTTCTTACCAACATCTCTTCTCATTCCTTTTCCATTTGTAACCTTCTTTTATCTGCCAATTCTAAAGGCAGGGATTGATTGAGATTCTGCCCTTTGGCACCTTTCAGTGGTGAAACGTTTTACACTTTGTTTTCTATCAATGTAAGTTTTAAGTGCCTAGGATATTTACTGCAGTTGGAAAGTGCTCAAAATTTGATTAAGGAAGGAAAGAACAAAACATAAAGGGAGGGAAAGAAGAAGGAAGGGAAAGAATTGCGTTTTCGAAATGTGTAAGTTAAATTCTTAAATTTAATTCTGCATTTTAACACTCTGCGTGGCTTCTATGTACTCTGTCAGTATCTCAAACTTAATATAGTCCAAACTTCTCAAGTGTATGACAAGGTTAGCGATGTTTCACAATTAAGGCATCCCTTGAGTGACATCAGTGGTAGTTACAGGCAACAGAGTACTTTTCAGTATTACTTAGACATTAGAAATTTCCCATTTCAAATATGCAATTCAATAAATGTTGTAAATGCAATAGTGTAGCTACCACCATAATCAACACAGAACACACATTCTGCTACAGTCCTCCTCTCTGACCAACTGACCTGTCCGAGGGACACAAAAGACACATCTGAAGTCCCCCTGTGTGCCTGAACCTTGATTCTTTCCTCTCTGTGCAATGACTCCTCTGTTTTCTCATAAAGTTACAAATTTCTTTCCTGGAGTGTCAATATGAAAGGAGTCATATTGTGTTTGCAGTTTTTGTTTGACTTCAGATCCTTAATATAATTATCTTGAGATATATCCCAGTTGGTGCATGTATTAATAGTTCATGTCTTTTCATTGCTATGTGGTGTGCCATGGAACAGATGCATCATAGTTTATTTGTCCATTCACCTGATGATAGATATTGGGATTATTTCCAGTCTGAGGCCACTGGAAAAAATAAAATGCATTTAAAAAATATTTTTTATTTTTTATTGTATTTTGATTCTTTTCAAAAATTTTATTGTTTTTATTTTATGTGTATGAGTGTATTGTCTGCATGTATGTGAGTGGACCAATGTCATACAATGCCACAGAGGTCAGAAGAGAGCTCCGGATTCCCCTGGAACTGGAGTTAAGGATGGTTTGTAGCCACCATGTGGGTGCTGGGAATCAAATCTGGGTTCTCTGAAAGAGCACTCAGTGCTCTTAACCACTGAGCCATCTCTCCAGGCCCTGATTTATTATTTATTTATTTATTTATTTATTTATTTATTATTTATTTTATATGTATGTATGTATTGCCTGCATGTAAGTAAGTGCACCCATGTCATGCAATGCCTTTGGAGGTCAGAAGAGGCTGTGAGATCCCCTGGGACTGGAGTTATGGACAGTTGTTAGCTGCCATGTGGGTGCTGGGAATCAAACCCGGGTCTTCTGCAAGAACAACTAGTGTTCTTAACCACTGAGCCATCTCTCCAGCCCCTAAAAATATTTTTCTGTGTCAGAAGGTGTGTTGGGTTGTCTGTTTATACCATTTCTAGTTGGTTCTGAACTAACTCTTACCAATGGAAAGCAGTGGGTACAATAATTTCAATCAGGAACAGGACCAGTAGTAAATACTGATATGGACCAGTAATGTACATAGGTAAATTTTACTCAGTGAGCAAGAGTATATTTAATGGTTTTTAATGGTATATTTAATGGTAAAGATACTTTAATTTTTCTTATTCAAAATAGTTTTTGAGCTGAGAACAATGACACAGACCTATAAACTCAACACCTAAACAGGTACAGGCAGGAAGATTGTGAATTGCAAGCCAAACTAGGCTATGTAAGAACCAATATAAAATAAAATATTACCTTGTGTAAAAGAAAAATGATACTTAATTTTTTTTCAAAAAGTTTATTTGTCAAAAAAATGCAGTGCTTACTATGTAAGGTGCTCTTTACAGAGCTTTATATTATTACGTATCCCCCAAATACTTTGATATCAGAACTATCATCTGTTCTACAAAGGAGCATCCTCAGGCACAGAGGAATTGAGTCATTTATTCAAGATCACACACTCCTACTAAAGTACACAAGAGCCAGGATTTAAGTCAACATTTTGCCACCTTAGGTGCTATACTCTACTGTCTCCTAGATACATGTGCCTTAGTGATGATGAACTTGAGATCATTGCCTGTTCAATAAGGTATTATGTGAGGCTTGTTACACAGGCACTTTCAAGTATTATAAATATTTGCAATATCATTTCCTGTGTTCAGGCTCTGAGTTACTTTGTCTCTATCTCTAGAGACTCTCCCCTCTGTGTGCTTATTATGATAAATAGAAATCAGTACCAAGAAGTTCCTGTTCATTCCTAGAAGACCCAATATGGCAATATAGATTTTGAGTTCCAGCTTATAAATGGTGAATTTTCTTAAAAACAACAAAATATAACAAGAGAGCATAACCTACAAACCGTGTAATTAATTAAGTTATATTAACTGGATTGGGATTTTACCTTTCTCTGAATTTGCAATGTCTCTGTTTAGTTTTGGGCAAAACAAATTCAGGAAAGGTGGAAATAAAGAAAGGGAGGGTAGGAGGCAGAAACTTTCAACAGACATCACATGTGGCTAGTTTTTCCTTCCATGATGGCCTTTCTCAGTATCCACCCTCTGCTTTCTTCTCAATCTGTGTTGTGTTGTAATTACCTTGTTTTCTGTTGTGGCTCTCTGTAGTAAGAACGATACTGTAATAGTTCTGACATCTCTAAGATTAAAGTTACAACCTTCAATAACTTGAATAAATGTCATATGACTGGTTTCAAGACACTTTCTTCCATATCTCTGAAATAAAAATCATCACAGTACTTTTCAAAAATTCTCTCCTTGGTTTACTATGACAGAAACCACTATGCCATGATTAGAATTAGAAATAACAGTGTTCTCTCTCTTTCTTTCATCTCCCTAGCACCACCATTGAAGTGGTCTCCAAGGTCAATCACATCTACCTCCCACAGTCTGTTTCCATTTCCCTTGCCACTTCACTGGTTTGTGTTTTCATTATCTCTTGCTGGGATTATCAAAATCACCTTTCCACCTGGTCTGCTGATTTCTGTCTCTCTCTTCTAATCCCTCCATCACATTTCAGCAACAGATAATATTATCTTTCTAAAGCTCAACACAGGTCATTTCATTCCCCCTGAAAAGCTATAATAGTTTCCAGTGCCTACTGGACTAAAGTCCAAACTTATTCCTGTAGTGGTTAATTATTTACTTTTTGTCTTTCCTTGCAATTTTTCTGCAGCCAGAGACTAATCATTTCCATGTTTCTCTCCTCTCTAGCCTCCCACAGTGCTCCACTTGTGGTAAAGTTCATGAATTAAATAAAGAACAGGAAGCTACCCATAGGAAAAGAAAAAGTGATTTATTTATTGATTTTTTTCTTAATTTTTAAATCTTTTTGGGATGAGATCTTCTTATCTTCTTATGTAGCCTTGGCTAGCCTGGAACTCAATATGTCAAACAGGCTGGCCTTAAACTTGCAGTGCCTTCGGTCTCCTCCTCCCTGATGCTAGATTGCAGACATGAACTTCGCCCATCAGGTTGAAGCTTAAGTAACCACTAGGTGTTTTAATTAGGAAGTCACGGGTAAAATTCTTTAGAGTATTATAGTTGTGAGAACACCATCAGAGAAAGGAAGAAGAGAGAAATGATTTGGGGAGATGTTGACAAAAAATATTTACTTAAGAATTTGAGATGGGGTTATATCAGGTTCAGAGGTATGGGGCTCAGAGTTTGCAGGCTGCTTTCAGACTGCACCCAGTACCTCCTGATATTCTTTAAGATAGTCTCAGAGTATTGGATCTTGTTCTTTCAAATGCTGTGCTTGCTTTCTTGCATTTGCAAAGCCATTGGCTTCATAGCCCTACTCTTCTACAAGGAAGATTGATATTGAAGGCTGTCCTGGCAGCTCTGTAGGAATTCATTAAGTGCCCCACATTTTCAGGCTTCATTCCTGAGGAGTTCACAGTGTCCATATCAATTAGCTGGCAGGGCTCTCTGTACCCAAACTCAAACTGGTCTTTTATGCAACGAAAGTGGCAGTAGGCCAGCACTAGTTCCCCCAGTGATAAACTGTACGTTCAAGCCCCCAATGTTTTATAGACACCATGCACATTTCAAGAGACTTGGCTCTACAGTTGTAGCTGTCAGTTCACCCTGGCCCTAGTAGGAATGGACTCCTGGATTACACCAAGAGGTAGAATGCTTTAAAGTCATGCTATTGTTTTGTTATTCTCTTACTTATGCACTTCTCAATATTAAATAGCACCATTGTTTAGTGCTTTTATTTTGGTCTTTTTGAGACAGGGTCTCCCTGTAGCCCCAGCTGTCCTGGAACTCATTATGTAGACCAGGCTGGCATGCTTAATGGTATATGTTTTTACATGCATGCTTTTATTTTCTATAAAATGAGAGGAAAATGCAGGCCTCAAAGTATGGCTGTAAACATCCAATAAGGTTCATTGCACCAGTCTGCAGTTGCCATTTTGCATATGAGGAAAAGTAAGCCTAGAGCAATTAACTGACTTTCTTAGATCTGAAAGTTTGTTTGTAGCAGAGTACTTGGAGAAGCTGAGACTTGATCCCAGTGTTGACTATAGTAAGAGGCCTGAATATGTTGTGTTTTCTTGGAGAATCCGCTACGACTGCAAACAAGTGAACTTTACTAGAGAAATGTGGAATTCTGAGATGTTAAAATAGTTTAGGAAATGATGAGAGCAACTCTATCCCTTCCTCCTCTGGCTCTTCAGTTATTTCACTATTACAATAAGTAATTGCAACCCTTCAAAGAGCTGAAGGCATTGGGACAGCAGTGGTTTCTGCAGAGGATGACCAAACTTTCCTAATCTTAATGTTAACCTGCTCATCTCCTTACCCCAAATTGATACTTGTCGTAATTTGAATGCTAGGAGAACATAGCTAGTTAGTCTCCTGCAGACAATGTACCTAAGACCCAGAGGAAATAGTGAAGTAAGGTCAGTTCATCATTCTGTCTTTCCCATGCACACAGATTTCTTCTTGTTAATAGTCTTTGAGTTAAGACAGTTTCAGATAGAACATGACAATCCCTTATGCATTTGAACTCTGGCAAGGGAACAGACACTTAGTTGGGATAAACTTGTGCATTTCATGGTAGAATGGTTCAGATGTAGATTAGATAAGGAACGTTGTAACACGGAGTCATAGGTCCTCTTTGTCAGCTCATGTTTGCCTACCTGATCTTAGTTGTCTGTGTGTCTGTTGGTTATTTCTGGACTTCATATGTAACTGATATTAATATGTCACAAGAAGCTATTTAGTAATCTTCAGATTTAACCTCAAAGTTTAGCCATTTCCCTTCATGACTGTTAAGAGAATACAGTGGAACATGTACATATTCTCATTGCTTGGTGGTGATTTAAATGATGAAGGGACTATATGTTAAAAGGTTTGGGAAGTATATTTGTCCAGTTCTGAAGGCCTGCAGGCACACATTTCATACAATCCCCTGCTGATTTTGGTAGCCATGTCCATGCCAATGCCTCTTCTACCCTGAAAACTTACTAACTGGGAGCTCATAACAGTAAATCATATACTAACCATCCCTACTGAGATTGATTTTAGTTTAAGACTTTCCAGCAAAACCTCCATTGACTTGGGAGAGAGAATAATGTTTATTGATTTTGCTGCCTGCTCATCATCCTCACTGTATTTTTTGCCCTCAGGGACACAACAGTCATCAGCCACTCTCCTAACACCAGCTATGACACAGCTCTAGAGGCTCGCATCCAGAAGGAAGAGGAAGAAATCTTGATGGCCAACAAGCGTTGTCTGGACATGGAGGGCAGGTAAATGTAACCCTAGACCTAGGTGGATTTGAGAATTTGATAAGAGACTAGCTAAGTCAGTAGGGAAAGGTAACAATATTTATTCACAACTGAGGAAACGGATTGTACTTTTTCACCCCCTGCTAGCCTGTTATTTAAGGTTTGAGATGTGATGACTTTTACCTTGAACATTCCCACTAACTGAAATTCCAAGCAGGGTTGCTTTCTCTGACTTTTGTGATTGTTTTCCATCTGCTTTCTGCCAGAGCTGAGTTTTTAACATTCCTAGTCTGGGGTTTTCTTAATAGTATTACACTTCAATTCTGTGATACAGCAGACATCTCAGCAAAACAACCTCTCATCAAACTAGAAATAGGGCAGCAGATGATTTGGGGTTATAGAAAACTTCATCTTCTCACTGAACACATTGTTGCCATTGACAGAACTCCTTCAGCAAAGCACATAGTATATTGTGGGGTCTTTCCTCACAACTTGTTTGCCAGTAATGACTTTGATCTTCTAAGGTGTCAATAGTAGTTCTTGATGCTCTCTTGTAACCAATTAGGACATCAGAAGGATGTTTTTTTCCCTTTAAAGTTCTAACATATTGACCCTTGTCTTCTAACTCAGAAATAATTATATCAGCACTTAGTTGAAAAAGTAATGGGAATTGAACTCTATCCATGTAGGCATCAAATCCTAACACAGAGGTAGCAACAGAGGGTTTTAAAAATGTGTCTTCTCTTTCACTACTAGAATGAAAGCTTTCCATGCCCAGATTTTTATGTGGTTTTCTTTTTGCCTACTAGGATTAAGACTCTCCATGCCCAGATTATTGAGAAGGATGCCATGATCAAGGTGCTACAGCAGCGCTCCCGGAAGGAGCCAAGTAAGACAGAGCAGCTGTCATCCATGAGACCAGCAAAGTCGCTGATGTCCATTTCCAATGCTGGATCGGGCTTGCTTTCCCACTCATCCACCCTAACTGGTACTCCCATCACAGAGGAGAAGCGGGATGACAAGAGCTGGAAGGGGAGCCTAGGTAATAAAGCAATCAAGGAAAGTACACAGTGATATATTTAGAAAGTTCCTGGCTGTGCCACATAGAGCAAGGAAAAGGCACAATGGTCAAGGTTCTAGAGAGGAGAATGGTTTTTTTTTTTTCCTCCTGAGGTAACTAGCTGCTTACCCAGGAGCTCATCCACACTGTGGTGTCTCATGGTAAGAACATTAGCTGAGATCAAAGCCTGAAAATATAAGAATGCTGAATTCTTTGGGGCTAAATAGGAAGAAAACTTGAATTTTATCTAAAAAATTCTCAGATTTGGCTTTTGTCATGTGGGAGCTTTGTTCAAAACCCAAGTAGCCTTCATGTCATGCAAAATTTCAAAACTACAGTATCACTGTGTTCCTTCCTCCCTTACAGAAGGAGGACCCAAAGTTCTGTAAGCTTAATGGGGTCAGGTGGCAGCTTTCGTTACCAGAAAATTCTGGTATGAGAACAGAATGTACTTTTTTGTTTCGTTCCTCTCCATTTCTTCCTGTGTAATTAATGCCCCAGAGTACTGTAGATAACAAGTGGCACATTTTTGATCCCGAGGAAGCAAATAAATTTATATTATTGTTTTTAATACCTTTCTTGTTCCTCTGACTCCTGCAGTATCTTTCAGTTAGAGTAACATTCCGGGATCCATGGTCATATTTGGAATCGTAGCTCACATTATTATTAGCACCCTCATGTGTATCCACAGGTCCTGCTACCACTGAATTATTTTCACCTCTCTGGTAAAGTGTGGAATGGAATAGAACTCTGGCAAGTTGGTCTGCCACAATCACCACTGAACAAAAATCAATCAGATACCAAGGACATTCACAGGTTTAAGATGTTGTGTTGGGAATTTAATAATGAAGTTGAGAAGGGGTTTTTTAAGTCCAAAAGGAACTTTTAAGCCACTGTGGGAGATATCTGATTTCAGAGGTTCCCTGGAGGCAAAAAATAAATTTACACACCTCATCAATATTTTCCCCAACCTCTTTCAAGGGAAAATAGATAAGCAGTACCTACATAGGAATCACCTACTGTGCTCTCAGTTTGTTCCTCACTTCATTTGTAGGCATTCTTCTTGGTGGAGACTATCGAGCTGAGTCCATCCCATCCACACCCTCACCTGTACCTCCATCCACTCCCCTACTCTCTGCTCACTCCAAGACTGGCAGTCGTGACTGCAGCACCCAAACTGAACGTGGAGCAGAACCAAACAAAAGCGCAGCTGTCACTCCCATCTCTGTTCCTGCTGCTGTTCCAGTTGCTGCTGCCGCCACTGCTGCTGCCATCACTGCCACTGCTGCCACCAACACTGCCACTGCTGCCACCAACACCACCATCATGGTAGCTGCTGCTCCAGTTGCTGTTGCTGCTGCTGCTGCTCCAGCTGCTGCCACTGCTGTTGCTGCTTCCCCATCTCCAGCGACTGCTGCTACCCTTGCTGCTGCTGTTTCTCCAGCTGCTGCTGTTCCGATTCCAGCTGCTGCATCTCTTACTGCTGCCACTGCTGTTATTCCTTCTCCTATTGCTGCTAATGCTGCTGTTGCTGCTGCTACTGCTGCTGCTGCTGCTGCTGTGCAGGTTGCTCCAGCTGCTACGGCTCCAGTTCCAGCTCCAGCTCCGGTTTCGGCTCCAGCAGCAGCTCAGGCTTCTGCTCCGGCTTCGACTCAGGCACCAGCTCAGGCTCCGGTTGCAGCTCCTCCTCCACCTCCGACTCCAGCTTCAGCTTTGGTTCAAGCTGAGGCTCCTGCAAGTCCAGCAACCAGTTCTGGACCACGTCGTTTGTCCACACCAAATTTAATGTGCAATCCAGATAAGCCAGGTAATCCCAATTATCTGTAGCAGGTAGAGTCTGATTTTTCCCTTCAAATACAGTTCTATCTGTTGGTGCCCAATATTTTGGTAGAGTTAATTGTATTGAGTGTTTCTTATTCTGAAGGGAAGTCATCAGAGGCAAGAAAAGAAAAGGTTGTGTAAATGCCTTTTCTCATCCACTGAGATGGGAATGGACATAGGTAAAGGCCATTCTTCCAGTAAAGTAAGTAAGGATAGCAGGCAGGTCACACACAACCTTTAGTTTCACAATGCCTTTGAACACAGTCTTTGTTGAAAGCTGAGTTTTTACTTTGTCCTTAAGTCTTTTCTAACCTCTCTTTTCCACTTTAGATGGTCCTGTTTTCCACTCCAGTACCCTGGAAAGAAAAGCACCCATTCAGCTCCTGGGACAAGAGCCTGATGCAGAGATGGTGGAATATCTCATCTAAAATACCAGATCAAGAGCTGAAGTTTATCAGCAAGAGTGTTTTTTAATCATTTTCCCCTTTTGTTTGTTTTTATTCTGGGGGTGAAAACGGGGGTTGGGGGTAGGGTTGGTTTTTTAAAGGGACTTTTTATTGGACTCTTATAGTACTTAAGTAATACCATATGATACCAATCCATTCTGGAATACTTAGGGAGTACCTAGAAAAGATAGATTAATCAGAATGTGCTCTGAGGTTTATTGTTGGGATTTATGCAATTCTTGGATTGTTTGCAGGTAGTGACGTCCATTGATGTTTATAATATGCTTAAATTTCTTTTAAAGTTCCTTGTTCAAGGTCATTGAAGAACACAGCATGTATGGAAGGCAGTTTGTAACATGTAGTTCAGAAGTGGGATGCCAGAGCGAATTTGAGGACATGCTGCTTTGTCTTAATGACTCCCTAGACAGCAGCCACAGAAAGCTCTTATTTGGGTTTGAGGAAAGAAATTGTTTTAGAAGCTATGGAAGCGGGAGTAAAGGTAGGGAGTATTGGAGACAGAAGGATGCTGGAGCCAATATTCTCACTGGTTGCCAGTTACCTTGTCCCAGGAAATTGATTGTGTTTATCTCCATTTTAATGGTGCTTTGGAAGTGGATTCTTTTGACTCCCACCTGG
>NW_008345311.1:3439411-3448427 GCF_000622305.1 Nannospalax galili
AATATATTGCTTTCAGACAGTAGTGGGGTAAATGAGCAGAGTGGTGCATGACTTCCTTTTTCATAGGGAGTTAGATGTTAGAAGACTTGATGGAAGTTTTCTGTAGATGCTTCATGCAGACTTTTGTGTTCTGAAGATAGCCGTGAACATGGCTCAGTCATATATCATTAAACCAGTTCACCTATTGTTTGTTTCTTCCACAACACAGTCACTGGCTGCACCACCAGTCTTCATTTGCCAGTAATTTGCCAAATGAGCAAGCATCTTTGTTGACAGGTTGAATGCTTTGAATTTCTGGCAAATATTTTGAAATATTTCCTTTTGATTTCCTAAATTCTTAGCATATGTCTTCAAAGACATATGCGATTGTCACCTCCAATGGAATAACATCAGAAGTCCAAAGTACTAGGCTGCAGTCAGGGGAGAGGTTGTTTGCAGCAATCTCCCTATGTACCTCTTCTCACTGCCAGTGACTCCATCTTCGAATACCCTTGGAAAGCAGCCAGGAATGTGCACATGGGCAGGGACTAAAGGATGCTGCAGCACTGAGCTTTGTCATAAGGCCGCCTCCAAGGACACAAAGGGTGTCCCTTGCCACAGACCCTTGCCCTTTGCCACCTCTGCCCTTTGTTAAGGTGGTGAATTTGCAGATACTATCATTAAGATCAATTTTCAGAGGTATAGGGAAGGTCAAGGGAGTGGTTGTATTATGTTAAATGGGGTAGAGGTTTAGTAATGTGTTAGTTAGAAACCAGATTAATAGAAGGGTAGCCTATATATTACGCCATGAGCTATAGTGATGCAAAGGAACTTTAGCAATATAGCTGTACCTTCTAATTTTAGTAATGAGGATTTTGAAACTTGGGAAGGTTTGATGACTTTTTCAAGATCAAACAGCACATCTATTCACTCTGCCAGTTACCATGCTAGTTTTGGGAAATGCTCATCTAAAAAAAAAAATGAACCTGTTTGAAGAAAGGCATCATCATGGTCCAGGGTATTCATATATACTTTGTAAAATGTCCTTGGTTTGAGTAGATTGCCCAGGTTTCTTAATTCTTATCTTGTCTCTCCTGTAGTGCCTTTTACAGGGTTTTTCTTTCCTGATCCCAATTTCATCGTTGAGCCACATGAAATGCATCCTTAAGAAATCATTTTATGGGTTCCTTTGTGAGTGTAAGAGTGGTGTCTTTTCCTGTATTCTTTTGTAGTTCCTAATTATCTTCCAATGTATTTTTTTTGTGTGTGGGTGTGTGTCTGTGTGTCTGTGTCTGTGTGTGTGTCTGTGTCCATTTGTGTGTCCATATCCATGTGTGTATCTCTCTCTCTCTCTCTCTCTCTCTCTCTCTCTCTCTCTCTCTCTGCGTATGCATAGATGAGGGAAGGAAATACAAATTTCAGTTAGTTTTTTATTACTGACATGATCATCCAACACATGAGTTCTCTGTTATAAAATGAATAGGGAATGGCAAACAGAAATTAAAATTGCCATCGTGTTAATACTCATTTACACTACACTTTATTTGCAAGGGGAATAAAAGCCCTCTCATCACAGAAGCAGCAAGCAGCAAATGCCAGGAGACCTACTTTCTATCCAAGCAAATGCATGAAAATGAAAATAAACTTTTGATAACCTTTTGTGATGATCAAACATTGGTAGAATTTTGGAAGGGTCTGGGAACCATGATTGCAATCATATTCTGTAAGGTGACAGACATCATACATTCCTCATTGTGTGGCAACCATTTCTTTAGAATTATTTGTTTTGAGAAAAGAAGGAAGTCCTTGCTGATGTGCTATTTTGAACTTTCCGGAATGTCTTTGCCCTCTCAAACCAGAGGCACTCCTTCTATTCAGCTTTCAGTCCTAAGTAATTGGCTAGAAGAACATTGTACAACTAAGAGGTGAAAGAAAAGTGCGGGTGTCACCTGTTTATGGAGAATACAAATTCTACCTTTTCAGGTTCATGGAAGAAATCTCAAGTTAGCCAACTTTTCGTAGTTGTGTGGATATAATGTTCAAACATTCATTCTGGCCTCCCTCCTATCTATGTATTTTGTTGGCACCTAAGAACAGGAGGGAAAATTTGTTGTCTTAATTTATACTGCATGGTGGTCTTTGAGGAGTTTTCCTTGTACCCCAGCCTGCCATGTAGAGGAAAATTTCATTTGAATGAACTCTACTTGATATAAAACGCTTATTAACATGGTTTGGAAAGTAAGAGCAGCTAGAGCTTTCTTTGACAATCATGAATCATGATTATTGTCTTAATGAAGGATTTCATTTCAGTGCTGCTTTTGAGCTTCAGGGTGACAGGGCATTAGGAACTTGAAACATCTGTCATCATCTGTGCCACAAAATATATCAAGAGCCCTGTCATGTTCTCTTTGTGTTGTTATACTGTTGAGTGGGTCTAACAAACTGATTTGCAAGCTACTTTTTGTGAAAAGTGTAAATAATGTGGCAGCTTAAAGTGTAGACGTATGTGCGAACTTTAATAAATTATCTTCTCATGTCTGTTAACCATAAACTCCTGTTATCTCAAATGCTCATGCATCTATGGAATATAGTACTTATAATGTGTTCCTTTTTACAGAAAATGTTTGGAGAGGCATCACCTGTGACCTCATTGTCACTAATTTCTGCTCGCCACAATATTTAGAAATATATCTTCTAAGTGTCATCAATCATCAGCAGGACAAGTGTCAGGTTGTTAATTTTTTTCTGATAGCAAGGGTGGGTATGAGGATCTTTTCAAACGTCCTTCTGAGCTACCTTGTGATCACTGGCATGTGTTTGTAAAATGAATAGCTGGGGTTAGGAGATGGTTAGAGAAAAATCACTTTTGGTTTAATTTTTGTGGTCTCATAATGATTGTGATCCTATTTTGTAATCAACAGATAGATCAAATAAAGTTAAGCAGGTTCAAATCTACTTCGTGCCTATCTTCTCACTGACAATAAAGTTAGCTATTTTAAAATGCAGTACTGTGTGGAAAATGCTTTGGTGTTTACTGGATGCAGGCATTGTGGGATGTCAGTGGTTACTTTCAATTCATTGCACAGTAAAATTATCTTTCTCCAGCCATATGCAGCACAGTTGGCATTTGCTTGAAGTACGGGATATGATTATCCATTTTAAGATCTTAAGACAACAAAACAGGACACATATTCTAATCACTCTTTATATGCTAAGGCAGCCTGTGTTAAAAAACTTTGCATCTTTTTATTCCCTGGAGCTGAGGGTTAAAATGATGACCACCCAACATAAAGAATTCATCCTTTGGTTAGCATTTATTTTATTTTATTTTATTTTATTTTATTTTATTTTTATGTGCATGAGTGTATTCCCCGCACATGTGTAAGTGTACCTGTGTTGTGTCATGTAGTGCCCATGGAAATCAGAAGAAGGCATCAGATTCCCCTGAACTGGAGTTACGGACTGTTGTTAGCCACTATGTGGGTACTGGGAACCAAACTTGGGTTCTCAATAAGAGCAGCCAGTGCTCTTAAGCACCGATCCATACCTCCAGTCCCCTTTGGTTAGCATTTTGAAAGACCTTCCCCCATATTCATTTTGTATCTTAGTACTTTTGATATTCATTTTGTACTCTAGTGCTTATGCCAATTCATGAACATAGGTTGAGGGAGCTCATTATTTAAAAACAGCCTAGCTATGCACATTACTGGCATCACTATGTGGACTCAGTGAGTTTGAATAAGAGTATATGAAATTGGGAGAAAAATGTGGGGAGATATGGTAAGAGTTGGCGTGGAGGGGAGTGGTGGTGGAATTGATGAAAACATGTTCATGAATGAAATTAATAAAAGAAATTAAAAAGAAAATAAAAACCACAGTAAGTTGGCTCTTACTGAAAATGTTAAGTAATGCTGCTTTACACTGTCCTTTCTGTGACTCATGTGTACTGGTGAGTTCCAAATCTGAGAGTGAAATAAAGGATCCCTAAACACTCTGAAATGACACATTTTCACACTAGAACTGACTTTGATAGGTATTACAAATAGATTGATTGGGGTACAGAACTTATGATGAGTTATTTGAAAACTGTATGGATGAAAGTCCATTCCTCTTGTTCAACAAAAAGACTGGTATTAAATGAAACATGTCTTACAAAGCTTTGAAAACCATTGCATCCAGAATATTTTGTGCCCAGTTTTTTTTTTAACTTAAAATTTTTTTTATTATTTTTATTTTATGTGTATGCGTGTATTGCCTGCATGTAGTAAGGAACCTGTGTCATGCAATGCCTGCAGAGGTCAGAAGAGGCTGTTGGATCCTCTGGGACTGCAATTACAGACAGTTGTTAGATGCCACATAGGTGCTGGGACTCGAACCTAGGTCTTTTGCAAGAACAACCAGTGTTCTTAACTGCTGAGCCATCTCTCCAGCTGTGCCCAGTTCTTAAAATGTAGTGATTCAAGGGCTCCTTTAATACATGTGACATCACATATGTAGGATCATTTCTAGGTATCATGATAACTGGATCTGGTGTCTGCCTGGTGCTTCATATCCCTTACTAGGCATTCCCTACTGAGATCAGACATCTGCAACTTCTGTCATTTACACAGTGGGAGAAAAGCATGGGTGGGAGGTACTAAGGGCAATTTAAATAGGGGAAGGATTCTAAATACAATAAAAGTATAGTGTATGAAACTTAAGAATTCAAAAAGTTAAAAAATTTTTTATCATGGGGGCAATCAACAGCTACCTAATTGGACTATGTGAAAAATATGGATCCTTAAATTTATAGACAAGTATTCCAGGCACCATCTATCAAAGAAGCTTCCTTTTCAAGAGAGAGAGAGACAATTAATAGACTTCCACAACTAGTCACATACAGAGATTGTCTGTGAATTGCCCAAGCCTAAGTGGCACATCTAGGATGCAACCTCTACACCTAAGCCTCCTGGAACATGGAACAAGGGATAAAGAGAACACTAAGGTATCTTTCAGTTCTCATCAATGAAGCTCCCTCATGCAATAGAGGGTCAGGAACACAAAAAGTCACAAATGGCAAAATTCATAGAATAAGATTCTACAGAGTGTGAATCCTTGGACAGGACTCCTAAAAAATTTAAAACCCACCCACCCAGGGCTCAAGGACTACTGTGAGAGAGGGGACAGAAAGATTGTAAAAGCCAAGGAGGAGGTCCATGACTATATGGAAATAGTTCTGCAGGCACCTGGGACTCTTCTCATGTTAACCTACAGCAATAGTGTCAGTATGCACAAGACTCATGCAAACTTAAGCAGACAAAAACCCAGTACAGAACTGTGGAAATGAACAGCAGGTCCCAATCTTGGTTGAAGAATTATTGGCAGCTGATTACTCCTGGGTGAGGAAGAGCTGATTTTCTTCTTAAAGGGAGGGGCTCTATATAGGCTGACTTATCTCCAGTAGATGAACTTGCACTGAGAGACATCTGGGGGCACTAATTTTACATGATAGGCCTTAACACAAATGACAGAATGTATGAACTCCAGTAGGGGGATGTGGGAGGGTCCCAAAGGGGAAGAGGTTATAAAGATGATTTTCTGTATGAAATACACAAAAGTTCAAAAAGATATTTAAAAATTGCTGCTTCATTTTTGAGAATAATGTTATCAAAACATACTCATGTTTGAGACTTTGTGTATGAACCAAATGTTAGTTTAAATACCTTTTAAAAATATTTTATTTTTTATTTTATATGTATACTCATGTGTGTAAGTGCACCCATGTCATGCAATGCTACAGAAGTCAAAAGGTGCCAGATCCCCTAGAACTGGAGTTACAGATGGTTGTTAGCTACCATGTGGGTGCTGAGAATCAAACTTAGGTTCTCTGCAAGAGCAGCCAGTGTTCTTAACCACTGAGCCATCTCTCCAGCCCCTCAAATACTTTTAAAACTTCGAATTCCTCAGTATTTATGAGACCCAATTCTTGTTAGTTAGGGAAAATTACATACACACAAACACACTTAAAATTCATTGCCATATATAAAATAGCAAATGTTTGAACAAGGCACAAAACTGGTGCAAAGAAGGAATCATCATTGGGATGAAGTGGAGGGAGCAAATACCTTTGAAAGCTACATAGATATTAACTTTGTAAACTAGGGGCCTAGTGAACACTCCCTGTAGAAGGATAGTATATGTAAAGGTAAACTAACTTTGTCAGACCTGCAATTCCATGAAGACTACTTCCCAGAACAGTGACCATAGAAAATTGCAGTGACTATTAAAGACATCGTGATAAAAACTTAAAAACATACCTCCCTCTGCTTCCCCGGGTCTGCGTGACACACAGGCCTCTCTCCGACCGGCAGAACTCTCTCCAGGGTAAGTCGATTGTGCCCTCATGACCTTGACTCCACTAGCCTCATTCACCCTCTCATCTCCCCCACCCAGCTCTCTTCCTAGCCTAGGACCTGTCCCATTCCTTGTCTTGGCACCCCAGGCACCACGGGAACCACCACTGCTTCCTGATCCTTTGTATCCAGACCAACTCATTTCCTTCTTGCCATCCCCAGGAGCCCTCTGGGCCTGGCCCCATCCTCACCACCCTATGCTTCCCTGGTCTCCATAACCCACCAGCCTCTCTCCCGGGAACCCTAGGGACCTGGTCCTGCCCTCACTTCCCTCTGCTTCACTGGCTGCAAAAACCTGCCAGCCTCTTGACTGGATGCCCAGGCTGACCATTCCTCTTCCTGATCCTTTGCATCCAGACCAACCCAGTTCCTCAGTGCAGTCCCCAGGAGCACTTCGGGCCACTTCCAGACCTATCTCCCTTAGCAGCTCTGGGTGGCAAGGCCACCAGCTTCCCTAGACCAGGTTCTTTCCTGGACCCAGCTCCCACGCCAGACCAACCTCCAAATTCCTGAGGCCAAAATCATTCCTTGAGGGATCCAGACCTTAAGAGAAAGCCTGAGAGCATCTGATCCTCATCTGACTTGGGCCTCTGTGGGAACTCCTGAAGACAAAAGCAATCCCACCACTCCAATATAAAATCAAAAGAAAGAACCAGAAGCTTGGAAGAACCAGCTTTTCATGCCCAAAACCTAAACAACAAAGACACATAAAATTTACAAAATGAAGCAGACCTAAACTTGAAGGCTTGATCTCACACAAGAATCAGAAACTACAAAAGAAATTCACACGTCAAAATCACAGATAAAAAAATAACATGAAAAACCAAAATACCATATCCCCACAAAATACAAATAGTCCTCTAGAGGAGGGCAATGAGAATCCCCTAGAGATAATGCAGGACATGGAACTTAAAAGAACAGTTATAAACATGATAAAAAGAATTCAGGGAATTTAAAGAACACACAAAGAAATCAAAGAACTGAAGGAAGATAGGGATAAACTTCTGAATGAATTCAGAAAAGAGCTAGAAATATTGAAAACTACTCAAGCTGAAATGAAGAAGGAAATGAAACACTCAGTAAGCCCATTCGAAATGACAGGAGAAGGCCTCACCAATAAGATGAATGAAATGGAAAACAGACTATCGAGACTGGAAGATAAAGTGGATGAACAAGACCACTCAAGCAAAGATTATGAAAAATTTAAGAAATCACAAGAATGGAATATGCAGGAATTGTGTGACACCATAAAAAGACCAAACTTATGAATCATAGGCATACAGGAAGGAGAAGAATCCCAAGATAATGGCATGGACCAGATCTTCAACAGAATCATGGAAGAAAATTTCCCAAAATTAAAGAAAGACATGCCCATACAAATACAAAAGGCATACAGAACACCAAACAGACAGGGCCAGAAAAGAAACTCTCCATGGCACATCATAGTAAAAACACTAAATGTACAAAACAAAGAGACAAGACTGAAACCTGCAAAAGAGAAACAAGTCACACATAAAGGAAAACCCATCAGGATGACAGCTGAATTTTCAGTTCAAACTATGAAACCAGAAAGAACCTGGACCAAAGCAATCCCAGTTTTAAATGACCATAGGTGCCAACCCAGATTACTATATCCAGCCAAAATATCTATTATAGTCAAAGGGGAAAGAAAAACCTTCCATGACATAAATAGGCTGAAGGAATTCATGTCCATAAAACCAGACCTTCACAGAGTTCTGGAAGCAATACAATGAGCTGAAGAAAGGAATGACTATACCCAAGGGATTGAGGAAAGAAATCCAATGAAGGTATAACTGTGGAAAAGTACAGCTATATCAAGAACGTGAACAGAAATGTAAATGAAAGGATTCAATACACATCTTTCATTAATAACTTTAAATATTAACCTACTGGACTACACAGTGAAAAGACACAGACTAGGTGAATGGATTAAGAAACAAAACACATCTTTTTGTTGTTTGCAAGAAACTCGTGTCACTTTCAAGGACAGACACTATCTCAAAGTGAAAGGATGGAACAAAATATACCAAGCAAATGGCACTAAGAAAAAAGCAGGCGCTGTGATTCTAATATCTGACAAAGTAGACTTTAAACTAAAACTAATCAGAAGAGCTAAAGAGGGCCACTTCATTCTGATGAAGGGAACAGTAAACCAAGAAGATATTACAATCATGAGCATATATTCACCAAAATCTGGTGCACCCAACTTCATAAAAACAATACTACAGGACTTTAAGATGCAGATTAATCCCAATTCATTAATAGTAGGGGATTTCAATACCCCACTGTCTCCATTAGATAGGTCAACAGGGCAGAGAGTTAACAGAGAGACATCTGAATTAAACAACACCATATATCAAATGGGCATAACATAAATCTACCGAGTATTCCACCCAAGCACCAAAGGACATACTTTCTAATCTGCACCCCATGGAACCTTTTCCAAAATCGACTATATACTGGGACAAAAAACAAACCTCAACAAACCCAAACCCAGCAGACAAGAAGAAATAACAAAAATAAGGGCAGAAATTAATGCAATCAAAACAAAAAAACAACACAATGAATCTATCAACCCAAGAGCTGGTTCTTTGAAAAGATAAACAAGATTGACAGACCGCTAG
>NW_008345311.1:3448646-3449123 GCF_000622305.1 Nannospalax galili
GAACCTCCAAAGTTAAACCAAGAAGAGATCAACAGTTTAAACAGACCCATAACATATAAGGAAATTGAAACAGTAATACAAAGGTTCCCAACTAATAAAATCCCAGAACCAGATGGATTTACTGTAGAATTCCACCAGACACTTAAAGAGGAGCTACATCTAATACTACTTGATTTATTCAAAGAGATCGAAATGAGGGAGAACTTCCAAATTCCTTCTATGAAGCCAGCATCACTCTAATATCAAAGCCAGATAAAGATACAACCATAAAAGAAAACTATAGATCCATATCCTTAATGAACATAGATGCAAAAATTATCAATAAAATACTTGCAAACCGCATACAGACACACATCAAAAAGATCATCCACCATGATCAAGGCGGGTTTATTCCAGAGATGCAGGGATCGTTCAAAATAGGTAAGTCAATAAATGTCATAAATCATATAAATGGGCTCAAAGACAAGAACCACGTGG
>NW_008345311.1:3449569-3478118 GCF_000622305.1 Nannospalax galili
AAAAATCAGAATAAACCTGATGAAAGACATTGAAGATTTCTACAATGAAAATTTTAACTCTTTAAAGAAAGAGATTTAGGAAGACATCAGAAGATGGAAGATGATCCCATGCTCATGGATTGGAAGAATTAATGTTGTAAAAATGACTATCCTACAAAAACATGTATAGATTCAATGCAATGCCAATCAAAATTCCCATTACATTCTTCACAGAGTGAGAAAAATACATCCTAAGATTCATACTGAAAGAGAAAAGACCTAGGATACCCAAAGCAGCCCTGAGCACTAAGAGAAATGCTAGGTGGATTACAGTCTTTAAACTGTATTACAGAGTTTTAGTCATAAGAACAACATGGGACTGGCAGAAAAATAGACCCATAGATCAATGGAACAAAATTTAAGACCCAAATATGAGTACATTCAATTTCAGCCACCTGATATTTGACAAAGGGGCCAAGAACATTCACTGGAGGAAAGACAGCATGTTCAGCAAATGGTGTTGGCAAAAGTGGATCTCCACCTGTAGAAGAATGAAATTAAATCTGTATTTTTAACCTTGCACAAAAGTTAACTCCAAATGGATTAAAGACATAAATATGAAGCCTGAAAGTCTGAAACTGTTAGAAGAATACATTGGCAATAACCTACAAGACATAGCTGTAGGAAAGGATTTTCTAAACCAGACATCAACTGCCCAGGAAACCAGATCAATAATCAACAAATGGACCTCATTAAACTAAAAAGCTTTTGTACATCAAAAGAAGCCAAGGAAGTGAAGTGAAAACATACTGAACTGGAGAAAATCTTCACCAGCAACACATCTGACAGAGGCTTAGCATCTAGACTATATAACGAACTCAAAAACAAAGAATCAAGAAAGGAAGTAATCCAATTAAAAGATGGGCTAAGTGCTTCCCTATTGGCAATTTGGGTAACCTCATCAGAGGATGGTGTGATAAGAATAGGAGGTAGGAATTGGCTAGACAGTTAGGGTAAAAACACCCCAAAGAAAATTAGTCAGCTTTTTGGCTAAAATTCATAATGTCCTTGGGCCTCTTAGCAACATACTCTGTTCTAAAGGCAAAAAATGTTGAAAGTATTTGGGAGCTTGTATCTAATCCTTCAAAGATTTTTGGGTTACCTCTTCAGAGGGGGGAATGTTAGAGTAGCCAAAAGCCCCAAAATAATAAATAAATCAAAGAAGAAGACAGAGTACGTGAAGTTATTCAAAAAAAGTGATGGGGAAATATGGGAATATCTGGATGGGAGGGAGTGGGCATGGATTTGATCAAAACACCTTATATACATGCATGAAATTCTCAATAAATTATTTTTTTTAAAAAAAGATGGGTTAAGGACCTTAACAGAGAGTTCTCAAAAGAAGAAATAAAGATGGCTAATAAGTATCTTCGAAGGTGTTCAACATGACTAGTAATTAGGGAAATGCAAGTTAAATCACTTTACGATTTCATCTTGCCCCAGTCAAATTTGCTAAGATCAAGTGAACAAATACCAAATGTTGGAGAGGATGTGGGGAAAGGGTCACATTCATTCACTGCTGGTGGGACTGCAAACTTGTTCAACCCCGATGGAAAGCAGTATGGAGAACTCTTAAAAAACTACTAATGAACCTATCATTTGACTAAGTTATACAGCTCCTTGGCAAATACCCAAAGAACTCATCTTATTGCAGAGACACTTGTACAACCATGTTTGTTGCTGTACTTTTCACAATAGCTAAGAGATGGAAGCAACCTACGTGTCCCTCAGCTGACGAGTGGATAATGAAAATGTTCTTCATTTATACTACGAAGTTTTAATCAGTAGTAAAGAAAGATGAAATCATGAAATTTTCAGGTAAATGGATGGAACTAGAAACTGTTATATTAAGTGAAGTAACACAGACTCAGAAAAAAAAGACATATGTTCTCCCTCATATGTGGATCTTAGCACCAAATCCTGAGAAGTGAATATGTATCCAGACATAACTACAGGAACCAGGCTAATGAAAAGGAACCAGGGAGGTAAAGTAAAAGAAAGAATATGAAAGAGAACAGTAGGAAACAGGTGTTAATAAGGGAGATATGGATAAATATGGGGTTATTTTAATGGGAGAGGGATGGAAGGTTATACAAGGAACCTAGGGGTAAAGGGAAAGAAGGAGCTCAAGAGAGGTGGGACCACAGGAGACGGGTATTTTTAAGGGAGAAATGGGAAAAATAGGGGCACCTTAAATGGGGAAACTATGGTGGAAGGGTTAGACAATGAAAGAGATAAATAATGCAGACCGAGTTTTAAAAAACCAGAGGGAATCATGTTAGTCGAACAACAAATTTGTTTACTGACAAATTATACACACAGCCGGGTCAAATAATATATGTCTAGGCAAGGTTTATCTGAGAGTGGTTGGTCTTTGCCCAAGCTTTATCTACATGGCACATGGTAATTAAAAGTACCAGACTGGTGGAACTAAACTTCTTGGATGTTTAACAGACATATTTTGAGGCCTATACTAATTTGGTCAGAGGGACATAAAGGACATTTTTTGCTCCTTTCCCTCCTAGGTCAACTAAGTTCCAGGGGACTATGAGCATCTCTCAAAATGTCCTGCAACTGTGGTGAGTCACCTGTCCTCATGATGACGGAGGCCATGTAGACCCCGCTAGATGGACTTGAACTAGTGTCCAGTCTACAAAAAGGAGGATCAATACAGAGGAAACATTTTCTCCATACTTCCAAGAGAAGCCAGGCATGGTTGAGCAGGACATTTGGCTTATCTTTCCATAGATGGAACTGGTAAAAGAATAGAGCCAGGGGCTCCTCCCAAGCCCATATGACCCCTGAGGAACAGATCCTCAAACGACCTTAAGAGTATAAATAAATTGGTTTATCTGAGCTAATTCTAGGGTCTTAAACACCCAAAAGGATACTATAACCTAAGATTAATGAGGTCAATATAATTTTTAGGAGTCCATATATCTCCTTCCAAGCTCATGTGACCCCTGAGGAACAGATCCTCAAATGACCTTAAAAGTAAAAATAAATTGGTTTTTCTGGGCCAACTGTGGGGTCTTTAAAAATACCCAAAAGGAAAGTATAATCAAAGAAAAAAGTGATCAGTATAATTCTTTAAGAGTCCATGTGTATACCGAAAGCCTACATAAGAAGCAACAATGCCAGACAGGAGATATGTTCCTTTGAATTTCTGGCCAGGGTGGCCCCAAAGACTCCCAGACAGTAACCCAGCATAAAACTGGGTTAGTTTTATGCTAACATAAATGAACAGCAGACCCCAAACTTATCTAAAGTAATATTGACAACTGATTGATGCTAGATGAGGAATAGCTGATCTTCCTAAAACAAGGATCTCTAGATAGACTGACTAGATTCAGGATATGGAAAAGCACTGGGGAATGGCTGGGGGTGCTGATAACACAGTGGACAGTAACAGGGATGACAGCATATCTGAGCTCCAGTGGGCGGCAGGTGGAGGCTATGAGAGGGTGCCATTTGGGAAGTGGGTATATAGATGAATAAGATTGTGTGGGATGTTCTGTATGATATACACATAAAAAAATCAACAAACTCAGAAGAAAAGACTTATATTTGAGGAGGAAGCATAAAAATTTACTTCTTGTTAATTAGAGGTGATAAATATTACCATTGAAATATACCCGATGACTTCATATCCATACTCAGTTGCCAAGGATCCGAGTGTAACCGACTGTGACTAGTAATCATCAGATACATAGAGATTAAAGACACATGTGCAAACATCTAAGTGTTAGTGGCATTAAAAATGTAGGAAACAGGGCTGGGGGTGGTGGCGCACACCTTTAATCCCAGCCCTCAGGAGGCAGAGGCAGGCAGATCTCTGTGAGTTCAAGGCCAATCTGGTCTACATAGTGAGTTCCAGGACAGCTGGGGCTACAGGGAGACCCTTTCTCAAAAAGACCAAAAAAAAAAAATTATGAAACAGCATATTTTAAGATGAAATGGAGCTCATCTTTAAAGGTTAAAAACTCATTCAGTTTTATGTCTTATATGTTCATACTGAGTTCAATATTGAATAACTGTGTTAATTCAACTGTGAACCTAGAAATTTACAGCCACTTTTGAAAGAGATGTACTCTTGCTCTGGAGTGTGTTACTAAATATTTTAAAGCAAAGACAAATAAATAAATAAATAAATAAATAAATAAATAAATAAAAAGAAAAAAATCATTGTCAATATTTTCTGTCTCCTCAATCATCTATCATCATGGTGAAAATATATGATGTCCTTTTTTCTAACTGGTTGAAATATATAGTACATAATTCTTGTCTATAATCACCCTACACTATTTTTCAATTACACATATGCCTGCAATCCCAAATTCCAAATCTTTAAAAAAAAATTTTATTTTATGTGTACGAGTGTTTTGCAAGCATGTATATAAGCGCACCCATGTGGTGCAATGCCCATGGAGGACAGAAGAGGACATCGAGTCCCCTGGAACTGGAGTTGAGGATGGATGTTAGCCGACATGTGGATGTTGGGAAGCAAACCTGTGTCCTCTGCAAGAGCAGCCAGTGCTGTTAAATGCTGAGACATCTCTCTAGCCCCAAAGCGCCATTTCTTGATGTTATCTCTAATTCTAAGCAACTTGTGTTGGAATTGTCTCTGGTATTTATTCCACGTATACTACCTGGCCTTGCACTTCAACATGCTTATCTTTGAGATCTAGAATAAGACTCAAGAATTTTCACTTTTATCCAGCTTCCCACAAAACATGGATAAAAGTCCTGAAAACAGATATTTTGAAAACTACTCATCAAGAATTTCCTGGCATTAATCTTACTTCACTTGTCCTACTTGAAGTTTTCCTACAACATGCTAGACTCCTAACTGTGAATGGTTAAATAGCAAATCCAGTTTGAGTGTTAGCTGTGACATATCCGCTTATTTCAGTAGAGAGGCATTTTATTTTTTTCATCCATCCTTAGAAATGGCGGCCTATTCTCACCAGATATGACTCTAAGTAGCTGGATTTACTGCTACTATCAAACAGGGCATGTTGTTGGTTACTTTAGCTATTGGATTACAAGGCTTATAGCCCTTTAGGCAACCACAACCACATTTGTGATTTTGCCCAGCTCATTTAGCTCCAATTACCATTTTGTAATATGAAGTCACTGGATTATGATCTCTAATGTCCCTTCTGGCTCTTACAGTACATGATTCCATGATACTAAATACTGCCTCTGAGGTCATACATTCTTTCACACATACCCCAAATTGGCTATGAGGTACACATAAAAGACATTTTATAGTCTGAATATAGTCAAAATATTCTGTATACCTGAAGGTCTATTCTTTAGCTTTCGATTTCTTTCTACTGTTTCTATCCACACTTGACACTTTATTTTTCCTTTCTGGCTTGACCTACTCCATTCTACTCTGGATTTTATTTTCCTAAGAAGAGAGATCTACAACAATTCATTTTCTAGAAAATCTGAGAGATCAAAACAGAGAGGTAATAGGATAGTTAATATTTCTTTCAAACCATGAATATATGGTAGCCTGCATTTATTCAGTTGTAGGAGAACCAGTGGAACAAACAAAGGTGGTGAAGAAGAAGTATTCAAGCTAGTGCTAAGTTGCAGAAGATGGCCAAGAGAAGCATGGAATAATAAGACATAGAATATCAGCCGGGAGTGGTGGCATACGACTTTAATCCCAGCATTCGGAAGGCAGAAACAGGCGAATCTGTGTGAGTTCAAGGCCAGGCTGGTCTGCACAGTGATTTCCAGGCCAGCTGGGGCTACAGAGAAATCTTGTCTCAAAAAGGCAAAAAAAAAAAAAAAAAAGACAGACAAAGCAAGGAAGGGAAAATGTTTATCTTACAGTTCTAGAGTAAGTCACATGAATAACAATTATGAGATTCAGAGGGGAAAAGGGGGAGAACACATCTTTCAATGCTCTTTTCTTCCTCTCATACCCAGGGCAGAACTATAAGTTTTCCAAACGTTTTTCAAATTTATTTTTATTTTATGTATATTACTGTTTCACCTGTGTGTATATGAGTAAACTGGTGTCATATAATGCCCATAGAGACCAGAAAAGGGAGTTAGATCCCATGGAGGTGGAGTTATGCATAGTTGTTAGCCATGATGTAAGTACTGGGAACTAAACTCAGTTTCTCTATAAGAGCATCCAATGCTCTTTACTGCTGAGCCATCTCTCCAGCCCCTGGATTCACAGTTTATAAAACTTGAAGCATAGACAATTTGGAAAACCCTCTGTAGGAAAAAGAACCTTAAGAACTGTGAAAATGAGGGCTGGTGGATGGCTCAGTGAGTGAGAACACTGCTCTGCAAGCATTAGGACTCATAAAAACTAGACACAGTTTCATGTGTCTGCAACCCCAGCAAGGGGTGGAGACATGTGGATCCCAAGAACTCACTGGCCAGTCAGTCTAGCCAAAACTGCAAGCTTTCAGTTCAGTGAGAGACATTGTCTCCAGGCAATAAGGTGAACGACAGAGGAAGATAACTGACCTCCTGTTCTGGCCTCTGCATGCATGCACATACCTGCATACTTACATGCATACATCACACACACACACACACACACACACACACACACACACACACACATTTCACACATACCTGCATGCAAGAAATAGTAAAGACACAAACATATTAAAGCATTTATTTGCAATGAGAAATCACAACGATGTAGAAAATACTTAAAACTGACAACCACAACCACCAAAATGAAAAAATTTAAAACAATTATTTGTTACCTGCCAATTAGATACATATTACTTTTTCCATGAAAATTTGGCCTCATATTATTTGTTTGCTACTTATATTGCAATGGTTTACCAATATCAGGAAACCATTTTGTACTGAGAGGACAGTTTTTCTTCCTACTTGCATAGCTGATTAAACTTTATTCTCCCTATTGATGGCCAAGACAACTTCATGTGTAGAAATTATCCATACTTGTAAGACTTATTTAGATTTGTGCTCTTAAAATTTTAACAATTATAATAAATTATATTTTATCCAGTTCCCATCCAAACAAAGTAAATGTACAATGCACACTTGAGTAAACTGTGTTACCTACTACATTTGTAACACAAGAGAAATTCTTCTGTGGCTACACATTAATGACACCCACTTATCATTTCACACATGAAGTTACTGAAGGAATTTCTCACAAACTGATCTCTTTAAAATTATTTATTATTGTGCTTTTGTGTGCATGATGTATATGGATGGGCACATATACCAAGGCATGTGTGAAGGTGAAAGGACAGATTTGTGAAGTTATTTCTCTCCTTTCACCATTACATCATTTTGGGGAATATAACTCATGTCTCCAGGCTTGGTCAGCCAGTGCCTTTACCCACGAAGCCATCCCTCTGGCCCACAAAGTAGCCTCTTAATTCATACAGTTCCAATTTCATTGCCCCATTACTACATGTTTTCAGTGCCAAGTACTATAAGACACATTCCTATAGTGATAAGATCTCTGGTCACATTGAATAAGTAGGCAAAGTCGGAACTAAGGGGTATTTCTGGAAAAATTTCTTTAACAGGGTGGTTTAATAATGATATATCTATAAACACAACTGACAGAAAATTACAGAAACTACAAAGATAGAACTCATTAAACACTATTAAGTATATTTCCGACTCAATTTCTCTCTCTCTCTCTCTTTGGTATTTTTAAAAATTTCTCTTTGTTGGATAACAAACATGGAAGAATGTGTACTGCAGGGGGATCAGCGTTGACAGGGTATTTCAGGGAACCAACAGGAAAAAATTATGTAGTGAGATATTTTATAAGGAACTGTTCTTATGATTGGTTGCTGGCAAATCTGGTATGTGTAGCATAGACTGACAGTCCAACAGTCTACAAATTCAGGTGTGAGTGGATGTTATAGTCTTGGAACTGAGTTATCTTTACCTTGGACAACCTCAGATTTTAATATTAAAGCCTTTAACTGATTAGATGAAGGCCACTTAGTTTATGAATGATAGTATTCTTTATACAAGTCTACTGATTTATACACCAACCACATTTAGAAATATCTTTGTAACAACACTGGGATTGATATTAGGAGAAAGAAATCATTTAGTTCAGTTACGAGAAAAAATGATCACAACCATATTCACAGAAAAGTTAAGCTCTATGGTTTTCTCAAGATTTACAGAAACAAATAATTAACTCATTTCTCCAGACACTTCTGAGGTTTCAGAATGGGCCTGTGCACTTCACATCCCACATCCAGTCTATCATCAGTAAATCACATCCATTTCACCTCCAAAATTCATCCTGAATCTTTACATTCCTCTCTCCTCCAATTTTACATTTTTCTTTGCATTACCATTTCTTCCATAATTCATTAGTCTCTGCTTCATGTTCTTCATTTAATGAGCTTATTATGTCATAAGTTATTAAAATTGTTGAAGCATGTGTGTATATGATTTCTATCTATTTGGGGTCAAAATATTTTGTAGTGTCTGGGGTTTTGTTGTGCATTCTACCTATAAAAATTGTACACTTTGGGGGCTAAAGAGATGGCTCAGTGGTCAAGAGCACTAGCTGCTCTTGAAGAGGATCTGGGTTCAGTACTAAGCACCCGCTGAATGACAAAAAATAACCATTGAGTAAGTTTAGTTCCAGTGAATCTGATGCCCTCTTCTGGCCTCCACAGGTCATGTATGCATGTAGTGGATGTACATAGCTATGGAACAAAGACTCATAAACAAACAAACAAACAAAAATCAATAAAAATTTAATAGGACTTTTGAAAATATATAGAATTTTTCTTAATTCTTTGAGAACGTCATACAATGAAGTTTCATCACATTAACCCCCCTAACTCCTCTCAGATCCAAACTCACCTCCATATCCACTAAACTTCATGACCTCTTTTAATAACCCATTGAGTTCAATTTTTGCTGCCTATATAGTACTGGATTGAGACTATCAAGTACAGTATGGTTGACACATCCTCTCCCAGAAGCAGCTGAGTATTTACGGTTAATCAGTTACAGGTAGGGACTCATGAACTCCATCCCCATCCATGATAGAATGTCAGTTGGCTTGATCTTGTACAGATCTTGTATGCTTCTAAGTTCATGAGTAAGTAATCCTGTCATGTATAGAAGACACTTTTGTCTTTATCCTGACCCTCCCAACCTCTGGTTCTTACAGTCTTTCTGCAATGGTCCTTGAATAATGTGTGTGTGTGTATGCGTGTGTGTGTGTGTGTGTGTATGTGTGTATGTGCGTGTGTGTGTGTGTGTGTGTGTGTTATAGATAGATATGTCATTTGTGGCTGAGCACTCCACTGACACTTAGTCTCTGTGCTTTGGCCAGAGTTAATTTCTGTGTTAAGTATTATCCACAGCACAAAGAAGCTTCTACAATTAGGACTGCATGATGCACTAACAAATTTAGATGGCAGTTTGATACTATGTCCATGCAGAAAACCCATTAATGGGTTCTGTCTTTAAAATGTTTTATTTCTTTTTTAAATACTTTTTATGTGTATGAGTTTCTTACGTGCATGTATGTAAGTGCACTTAGGATGTACAGTGCCAGTGAAGGCTAGAAGAGGGGGTTGGATCCCCTGGAACTGTACTTACAGGTGGCTGCTAGCCACCATATATGTGTTGGGAACCAAACCCGGGTCCTCTAGAAGAACAACCAGTGCTCTTAACTGCTGAGCCATTTCTCCAGCACCCAAAATGTTTTATTTCTTATTACATTTTACGTGTATGAATAATTTTGCTTGCATGTAAGTGTACCACGTGGATGCAACGTCTGCATATGCCAGAAGAGGGCATCAGATCCCCTAGAACTAGAGTTACAGATGACTGTTAGCTGCCATGTGGGTACTTAGGAACTGAAACAGGGTCCTCTGGAAGAACAAGTGTTCTTATCTGCTAAACCATCTCTCTAGACTCATTCATCAGTGCTTTCTTGGTCAGATTTACAATATAAGATATGTCATTCCACCCACTGTATAGGACTTAAACCTAACCAGAAGACAGTTGATTATCAAGATAAATACCATTATTGCACCACTGGGCATATCATTCCACAACTGTCATTTATTGCAGTTCACAGGGTTCACTGATGGGTAAGACTTTGATGACCTCCTCCCTGCAAGAAGCCTAAATATCACATTCTGGTACTATGAAAACTCGCCAACATGGAGGAAACTTCCTGGTCAGTACTGACTTGATTTCTCCATGTCCCATGGCCAGTGTGTGTGGTATCTTCAACATCAGAGCCTTTCCACAAAATTATGGTGGGCAATAAAAAAGAATTCTATTGTTTGGAGGGGTTCCCTGGGACACCTCTGACCAACAACTTGAGGAGAGGTACCCCAAAATTGGCAATGGATTTTTGGTTTGACAAACAATGACTTCAATGACTTTTTGGAGGAGCATTATCCCCTGTGTAGGTTAACTCCAATTAAACTCATATATATGAAGAGAGAGAGAGAGAGAGAGAGAGAGAGAGAGAGAGAGAGAGAGAATAGACAGATAGCTTTTTCTAAAATCTTAGGTGTTAGTTGCTACTCTCCCCACATCTTCATTTACCCTACTGTATTATCAGTCTCTTTACTTGAACCTCTCCCTCACCATGATTCCCCCTTTTCCCTTCATATTACCTGTGTTCTGCTCTCCTTCTTTCCTTAAGACCTTTTTTCCCATTCCCAACAGTGGTCATTTTCTAGCTTCCTGTATTCTATGTATACTATAAATTAAACACACAAATCTAAAGATTTGACTCTAAGATTCATATATGAGCGAGAACATGTGATATTTGTCTCTCTGGCTTGAGTTACTTCACATAGTATAATGTTTTCCAATTCTACCAGTTTACCTGAAAATTTCACAGTTTCATTTTTCTTTATAGCTGAATAAAATTATATCCTATATAGGTATCATATCATTCACTCATCAACTGATGGACATCTAAGCTGTTTCCCTTCACTAGCTACTATTGTGAATAGAGCAGCTATGGACATGTATAAGCATGTGTCTCTGTAGGAGGAGATAGAGTCCTTTTGGTATATGCCCAAGAGTGGTATATCTGGGTCAGGTGGTAGATCTATTTCTAGCGTTTTGAGGAAATGTCACACTGATTATTATAGTGGATGCATCGATTTGCACTCTTATAAATAGTACTTGAATGAATCCTATTCCCTACATCTTCACCAAAATTTATCTTTAATTTTCTTAATATTAGCCATTTTGATTGTTGTGAGATGAAATCCCCAAATAGTTTTAATTTGCATTTCCATGATGGCTAAGGATGGTGAACACTTTTAAAAATATTTTTTCACCATCTGTATTTCTTCTTTGGAGAACTCCCTTCAGTGTAATAACAGGATTTTTAATTTAGCAATTTATTTTTCCGGTGTTTACATTTTTTATTACTTTTATATTCTAGACATTAATTCTCTGTCAGTCGTATAGCCAGAAAAGTTTTTTTTTTCCATTCTATAGGATACCTCTTCAGCTGGTTAATAGTTTCTTTTACAATACAGAAATATTTTAGTTTTATGAAGTCCCACTTGTTGATTGTTGATTTAAATTTTTGATCAGCTCTACACCTATTCAAAGAGTCTGTAACTGAGCTTAGATCCTGAAGTGTACTATCTACTTATTCTTCTAAATGTTTCAGAGATTCAGGTTCAACATTGAGATCCTTGATCCATTTGGAGTTGACTTGTGCATAGGATGAGAGAAAGGGATCAAGTTTTGTTATTTCACATATAGATATCCAGTTTGCCCAACACTATTTAAAGATGCTGCCTTTTCTCCAGTATATGTTTTTGATCTCTTTGTTAAAAATCAGGTGGCTATAGGTGTATGAACTTTTATCTGGGTCTTCAAGTCTATTCCATTGATTAATGGTCTGCTTTTATGCCAGTACCATGCTGTCTTTACTTCTACGGCTCTGAAGTATAACTTAAGATGAGGAACAGAGATATCTTTAGCAGTGTTTCTATTGTTCTGAATTGTTTGGGCCATTTGGGTCTTTTGTACTTCCATAGAAATTTAATATTGATTTTTTCAATCCTGTGAATAATGAATTGAGATTTTCATGGGGATTGCATTCAGTCTACAGAATGCTTTTGGTAGGATAGCCGTTATCACAATATTAATACTACAAAAAGTACTTTTATCCGTGTTTTGCCAGTTCCTTTTTAATGACCCATTCTGAACATAGTTTTTAAAGGAAGCACCTGTGAAAATTTGAGTATAGCCTTCCTTACTTTGCAATCTTACACTTCACACAAAATTAATTTAGCAGTTTGAGTAAAGAACAATTCACATATTGGTGATATTTAGAAACAGAAATCGTTGGCATAACTTCATTCTACAGCATGGGCAATGTATATTTAGAGAAAGCATAGGGTGGACGAAAGCTGAAACAAAGAATCAAAAGTAGGCTGATCATTCCCAAAGTTACTTTCCCTTGTAAAGGTTAAATCAGAAGTGACACCTTATTATTCTGAATAAACCTGGTCTGTTTGGGAATTTAGTTCATAGCTCTCTTCTGATTTATTAGAGGCTCAGATAAATGACTTAGTTTTGGTTTGTTGCTATAGAACTTTAGTATTAGTGGTTCCACTTTGGTTTGGTCTAGTGGGTACAGTATAAGAGTTCAGTCTAAATCAATACCCTTCTATAAATTTTATTTACTACAACCAAAAAGTTCTGTGCCTTGCAACTTATAATTGTGATTTGAATGTAAAATGTTCCCCATAGGCTTATGTGTTTGAACACTTGGTCTTCAGTTAATAGTGCTGTTTGGGAACACTGTGGAACTTTTAGGAGGTGGATAATTTCTAGTGGGAGTAGGTCAGTATGGATGAACCTTGAAGTTTGATATCCCTGCCCCACTCCCTCCTCCTCCTCTTCCTCCTCTCTCTCTCTCTCTCTCTCTCTCTCTCTCTCCTGTTTCTGCTGCCATGCCTTCCCCTCTGTGATGACATGTTCTTTAACTCTTCCTTCCTTAAGTTGCTTATCAGGTATTGTGTCAAACAAGAAAAATACATAATGGAGAGATAGTGAATGTTTATCGTAAACATTGATTCACTATACAATTCTTTGCCTAGTCTCAGCTTTTGAACCTCTAAACCAAACATCGTCCATGAGACTATATGCTCATGTTCTACTCATTCAAGTTCCCAAACCTGTTGTTGCAAACCAGGATGTGCCTTTTGTCGTATGCATGTAGCATTCACCTTCAGGAAATATTTTTTTGTTTTGAAAAGTGCCAAGATCTGTGGTATCCTTTCTACATTCAAAGTCCACTTCTTCACCTTCTCTCATCATTTCCTCCCCTTCTTTCTCTAGCTCAGATTCATTTATCAGCTATGATAGACATTTTGAGTCTGTAATTCATTTTTATCTTTGTAGTTTTATAAAATTTGTAGGACTTTCATTTTCACTTTCTTGTTGCTCTTATATAATTTCCCATGAAGTAAAATATTGTTCAGATAATGAATGAATAATTAATCCAGCAAAGTACATTTCATACTGTTAAACTTTAGATACCATGTTTTCTGGGGAAAGATGCCTGGATTTGTGACACTACATATTCATAAACTTTAATTTCACCTTCAACTTTTTACACTTTCCATTGACCACTCAGTTTCTTGTTCTCTTCCACAAGTACAACTACATATCATAAGACAAGTCAGTAAACTCTGGACCACAGACATGATAGCGATCCAATAGGATTGATTGTATCACTGACTTTGTAGCTATCTTTGTTTATGTAACACACTCTGATATTTGCAAGATGTTGAAATAATGTAACATTGCATTCATCAGAATGTAGAACTCTTGTGAAGTGACTCACGAATGTATTCCACACATAGTATTCTACTCATACAATCTGTACATATCTACCACCCTTAGTAATAGACAGCATTCAACTTGTGTGACAGCAGTTTTCAGTTGAAAATTGTAGTTATGTTAAAACTATGTAAAACAGATAGTAGAGTTATTGATCAATCAGAAAGTACTTTAACAGTAGACAGTTGTGTTTGCCATGCTTCTGTTAACAAGCTGAAAATCAGCTTCAGCATCAACTTTCATCACTCTCCATGCACAGACACACTTATCTTCAGAACCACTCAAATGTCCTTTTCCTGAAGACTCTGTGGATAAGGTATTCATATTCTAGGTCAACATTAATTTCTACCATATCTACCTTTGTCTTGTATCTCATTCCATTGTGTGAGAACCCTGAACTCATTATGCATAGCTCCTTCTTCCCTTTACATGGAGCCTCTACCCCACTACTCTGCTCTCTAAATCTACTAAAATAACAAATCTGTCACCTCCCTCCTTTCCTTTCTTAGAATTTGTGATTGAACTTTTGTGATTTACCTACAATACATCTTGAGAATATTTGGAACCCCCTCCCCTATCTGCAACACCTGCCCCCCCTTGAATTTCCTGCATTCTGTCATTTATGTGAAGGCTTGTTGATATTTGTGTCCCCAAATATCTCTTAGTATGAGTCCATCCACTGGCACCTGGTCAACCTATTTAGAGTCACTCCCTTAAAGAAGACCAACTCTCTACCAGTAGTCATTGGTTGCCAATAATTCCTCACTTGAGCTTGGGGCTTCTTAACAATTTTTCCATTTCTATCCTGGGGTTTTTATTTGGTTTGAGCTTACATGGGTCTTATGAATGCTGTCACAATTGTTGTAAGTTAATGTGAGAAACTTCCCACTCACCTGGAAAACTCTAGTACCCTGTGATCATCTACCATCCTGGCTCTTGCATTCTTTCTGTTGCCTCTTCAGCAATTGTCCCTGAACCTTTGGTGGTAGAGATTGGACATAGGTGTCCTATCTAAGGACAAGCACTCTGCAGTCTCTTATTTTCTGCACTTTGATCAATTGTGGCTTCCTGGGTTAATCACTATCTTATGCGTGAGGAAGCTTCCCTAGTGAGGGTTGAGAGATGCATTAAAATTTTTCTGTCCCCTGTTCCAGTATGCTCCCTGAACCATAGTTCTAGAGGGTGCATTGTAGGTGTGTTGCTTTGGGGTGGGTGTCTCATAGACACTTATTTTCTCTATTTGATCAGTTGTAGAGCTCTGCAGTAGTCCCAATGTGTTGCAAAAAGGAGGATTTTTGATGAGTGGTGAGAAGTACACCCATCTGTAAATGTAAGAATACATAATTAGAGTATAGTAACAAATTACATTGGTCTAGGAATATGAAAAAAATAGGTTTTACTCTAGGAACTATAACCTCCCCAGTCATGTGTATTTGGTTATGTTTATACCACCACACATAAATTCTTTCCCATTAAGCAGACCTTAGATCCAATTAGACAACTGTTGATTACCCTCAAAATAAGAGTGTCACTATTGTACCAATAGATATTGTTTGCTGTGACAAGCAGTGTTGTATTTATTAGACTTTACAGCTGGGCAGGAACACTGATTTGTTTTCTGCCTTACCAGTTTATCCTCTGATACCATGAGAACTTCTCTTTTAATTAATTTATTTATTGCAATTTTCATGCAATAAAATTTGATGTCATTTAGATCCTCTCCCACACACACACCTCCCTGTTCTGCCCCCTGTCTAATTCAATCTACTTCTCTCTATATATCATACAGCCTATAGAGTCTGATTTGTGTTCACAGATGTACCTCAGCATAGGTACATCCACTGGAGCATAATCAACCTACCAAGAGTCCCATCCCTGTAATAGCCTGTCTCTCCATGTCTCAGCAGTCATCAGTTGTCCAAAGTTCCTTAGGTTAGGTTTGACTTTTTTTTTTTTACCAACTTCCACATGTCTATGCTGGGATTTTGTCTGGTTTGAGTTTGCATGGGACATGTGCATGCTGTCACCACTTCTGTGAGTTCATACATGTAATTGACCAGCTGTCTCGAAAACTCTGGTTCCTTGTGGTTATCTACCACATCTGGCACTTAAAATGTTTCCTTCCTGTCTTTTGTGTGTCTCAAAACTCTTGTGCACTGTTATTGACCAGTCATGGAATTCCGCATTAGTCTTCACCTGTTGCAAAATGAAGCTTCTATGATGAGTTGTGAACGGTACACTTTTTCCCATTTCTCCCTTGATAACATCTGTATCCTACTAACCCCTTCTCTATAGCTCCTTATTCTCTACCACAACCAAGGTTCCTTTTCATTTCCTTACTTCTGCAGTTGCAACAGTGAATACCTTCATATCTAAGGGTTTGGTGCTAAGATTGACATATGAGAGAGAACATTCATCACTTGTTTTTCTGAGTCTGTTTTGTTGCTTCACTTACTATAACAGCTTCCATTTCCATCCATTTACCTGGAGATTTAATGATTTTGTTTTTCTTTACTGTTGAGAAGTACTCCAATAAGTAAATGTATCACAATTTCATTGTCCATTCATCAGTTAAGGGATATTTAGGTTGCTATTTCTTAGCTACTACAAAAAGAGCATCAACAAACATGTATGTGCAACAACTATCTCTGTAGTAGGATGAGTTTGTTCGGCATACGACAAGGAGTAATATAGCTGGATCATATGATAAATATATTTTTAGTTTTTCAAGGATTCTCCATATGGGGCTGGGGAGATGGCTCAGAGGTTAGGAGCACTAGCTGTTCTTGCAGAGGACTCAGGTTCAGTTCCCAGCACCCAATGGCGGCTAACAAATCATCCTTAACTCCTGTTCCAGGGGATTCAACACCCTCTTCTGACCTCTGTTGCAGGTATTACATAACATGGGTGCACTAGCAAATATGTAGGCAATACACTCATACATATAAAACAAAAATAATACATTTATCTGTATATAATATAGAAAATAAATAATATTTTAACAAAATAATGAATATATTCAATAAGCCTCCTTCCTGAAGAGAGGCTTTTATGGTATCAGGAGACACTATACAAGCTGCAAGGGAGAAAACCAATCAATGTTCCTATCCATTATCAAGCTTAATAAACAGCAGTGAGTGGTTCCATGAACTATTGCTTTTGGAGCATTAGTGACACTCTTGTCTTGGGGATAATCAATAGTTGTCTAATTGGACCTCAAACCCACTCAGTGGGAGGGAACTTATGTGTGGTACTGTAAACATAGTAAAATACGCATGATTGTATATTACATAATATATATTTATTATTTTTATTTCATGTGCATGAGTATATTGCAACCATGTCATGCAATGCCCATGGAGGTCAGATGAGGGCATCTAATTTCCTTGGAACTGGAGTTATGGATGGTGCTTAGCTGCCATGTGGGTGTTAGGAACTGAACCCAGGTCCTTGGTAAGAGCAATCAGTGCTATTAAACACTGAGCCATCTCTCCAGCCCTAAAGTAAAATATTATTTTTTAAAAAAGGGTTCTCTAACACAATGAGGCACCTTTCTCACCATTTTGTGTGACTGTTGGGAAGTCACAGGATCTATATTTCAGTGTGGACTTTCCAGTGCAGCCATAAATGGGGGGGGGAGCACCCACTCTTCTATAAATAAACCTCCACCCTATGCTCTGTTAGTAAACCCAATAAACTCGTTAGGATTTAGAAGAAAACAGAGCTAATGGAAACCTTCATTATTCCACTAAAGTTGATCCCATGTTGGCAAATCTTTTGGTCTTTGATTTCTTATTCCTATTTTCCACTCCTTAAACTTCACAGCACATATGTTTTTGTATACCCTGCTTCAAGTTACTTCTAGAAAAATGTATTAAAAAATGCTTCTCTTGGTCTGGAGCGATGGCTCAGCAGTTAAGAACACTGGTTGTTCTTGCAGAAGACCCGAGTTCAAATCCCAGCACCTAGGTGGCATCCAACAACTGTCTGTAACTCCAGTCCCAGGAGATCTGACAGCCTCTTCTGACGTCCGCAAGTATTGCACGACACAGGTGCATGTACCTACATGCAGGCAATACACGCGTACACATAAAATTAAAAAAATAATTTAAAAAATGCCTCTATTTGGAATAAACGAAATGGCTCAGCAGTTAAGAGCACTGACTGCTTTTCCAGAGGACCCGGGATCGATTTCCCAGAACCCACATGGTGGCTAACAACCATCCCTAACTCCAATTCCAGGAGAATCCGATGCCTTCTTCTGACCTGTGCAGGCACTGCATGACACAGGTGCACTTACACACATGCAGGCAATACACTCATTCACATAAAATAAAAATAATAAATAAAATATTTAAAAATAGTTCTCTATATTGATTTCCATAAGGTTTGGACCAGTTCGCAATGCCACCAAGAGCAGATGAGTGTTCCCATTTCACCATGTCTTCACCAGTATTTGCTGCCATTTGTTCTTTTACTCTTAGCCATTCTAACTGGGGTTAGATGAAATATTAAAGTAGTTTTGATTTACATTTTCCTAATTACTAAGGATGTTGAACACATTTTCAGGCGATTCTTAGCGCCCCCCCCCTTTTTTCTTCTTTTGAGAGATTTCTCTTCAGATCCATAGTCATTTTTTAATTGGGTGATTTTTCTTGTTTCTTTGTTTTTTGAGTTATTTGTATACTCCAGATATTATCTGTCAGATGTACAGCTGGTGAGGATTTTCTCTCACTCTTTGGACTTCTGCTTCACTTGGGTGTTTGTTTCCTTTATTGTATGGAAGCTTTTTAGTTAAATGAGTCAATTTTTATCCCTAAGGACTGATGTCCAATTTAGAAAGATTTTCCTGCTCCTATATATTGTAGGGTACTTTCTATGTTTTCTTCCAACAGTTTCAGTGTTTCAAGATTAACATTGAGGTCTTTGATCCATTTGGAGTTGACTTTTGTGAAAGGTGATAGATAAGGGTTGAATTTCATTCTTCTACATCAGGTGGGGATTCAGTTTTGCTAGCACCATTTATTGAAATTGCTGTTTTTCCTTCACTGTGTGTTTTTGGCAACTTTGTCAAATATTAGGTGGTTGTAATTGCATGCACTCATGTTTGGGTTTTCTATTTTATTCCACTGATCTACCAAGTGTGTACTGATGTCAGTGTCATGCTGTTTCTATGTCTATTACCCTGTAATATAGATTGAGGTCTGGTATGGCAATTCCCTAAGCATCGGTCTTTATGTTTAGGATTTCTTTGGATATCCTGGGTTTTTGTGCTTTCAGATGAATTTTAGGATGGATTTATCTTTTTCTGTGAAGAATGCCATGGGGATTTTGATGGGAATTGTAATGATTCTGTAAATTGTTTTTGGTAGAAGGGTCACTTTCAGTATATTTATTCTACCAATCCATGAGCATGAGAGGATTTTCCATCAACTTGTGTCTTACTCAAAGTCTTTATTTAAATATTTAAAATTTTCTTTGAAGAGGTCTTTGATATCATTGGTTAGATTTACCTCTAGATATTTTTTTGAGGCTATCGTGACTGGAATTATTTCCCTGAACAATTTCTCTGATTGCTTGCTAGTGGTATACAGGAAGTCTACTGATGTTTCTAAATTGATTTTGTAACCTTCCGCTTTGCTGAAACGTTAGTGAAGTATTGATTGTTTCTGGGAGTTTTCTGATGGAAATTTTGGAATATCTTACATATATCATTTGCAAAGAAGAATAATTTGGCCTCTTCCTTTCTGATTATTACTCCTTTAATTTCCTTATTACTCTAGGTAGAGTTTTAAGCACTGCATTAAAAAGGAGTGGGGATAGAAGACAGCCTTGTCCAGTTCGTGATTTTAATGGGAATGCATCAGTTTTTTTCTCCATTTAGAATGATGTTGACTGTGGGATTCTTGTATATAGTCTTAAATTTTTTGAGGTATGTTCCCACCAATCCATTCCCTCTAGGACTTTTATCATTAATGTATGTTGCATTTTATCATGAACGTCTCTGAGTCTACTGAAATGATCTTGCGTTTTTTCTGTTTACGTTCTTTCATGTGATTATGTTTATTGACTTGCATATATGTAACAATTCTTACATCTCTGGAATAAAGCCAAGTTGATCATGGTAGATGATCATTTTGATGTGTGTCTGCATGTGATTTGCTACTATTTTGTTGAAAAATTTTGCATTTATGTTCATTAGGTACCTGGGCCTATAGCATTCTTTTTTCTCCTGTCTTTTCCTGGTTTTGTGATATGAGTATACTGAGTTCATGGAAGTAATTTGGAAGTTCTTGTTCTGTTTCTTTTACTGAAAAATTTAATTAGTATTGGTTGTAGATCTTATTTGAAAGGGATGGTAAAATTCTGTTGCGAATCTGTCTGGGCCTGGATTGTTTTTACTTGGTAGGCTTTGCAGTGCTATTACAATTTCCCTATTTATTTTGTGTTTGTTTAAGTTGTTGATCCATTCCTGGTTTAACTTTGCTGGTTTCAATGAATTTATAAATTCACTCATTTCTTTAGATTTTAAATTTTAATAGAGGAGAAGTTTTTAAAGTATTACCCTATAATATTCTGGATCCTTTTGGTGTCTGTTGTGATGTTTCCCCTTTTGTTTCTGATTTTTGTTGATTTAAATTTGCTTTCTTTCTTTTAGTTAACTGGGCTAAGAGTGGGTATATCTTATCTTTTCAAAGAACCAGCTCAAACTAATTGATTCTTTGTTTTATTTTTCTTTCTCTCCTTCATTCTTTCCTTCCTTCCTTCCCTTGCTTCCTTCTTTCCTTCTTTCTCCCCTTCCTTCTTTCCTTCTTTCTCTCCTTCCTTCCCTCCCTCCCTCCCTCACTCCTTCCTTCCTTCCTTCCTTCCTTCCTTCCTTCCTTCCTTCCCTCCTTCCTATCTTTTTGAGACAGGGTCTCCTTGTATCACCAGCTGACCTGGAACTCATTATGTAGATCAGGCTGGCCTTGAACTCCCTCCCTCCCAAATGCTGGCATTAAAAGCGTGAGCCACCACACCTGGCTTGTTTTCTTTGTTTCTTTTTCATTGATTTCTTCTCTGATTTTTGTGACTTCTCATCTACTTGGTTTGGCTTTCATTTGGTTCTTGATTTTTGAAATTTCTGAGTTGTATCATTAAGTCATTTATTTGAGCTCTTTCAAATTTTTTAAGTACTTAGAATTATAAACTAAGTATTAGAATTATAAACTCCACACTTAAGACTGCTTTAAATGTGCCTCAGAGGTCTTGTGTTGCATTATCATTTTCATTTAGTTCCAACAATCCTTTCAGGATTGTGTAGTCTTTTATCAGTTTGTGTAGTTATTAGGGTCCCTTTTGTTATTAATTTTAAAGATTATTGCATTGCGGTCTGATAGAATGCATTAAATTGATTTAAATTTTTCTGTATTTCTTGAGGTTTGTTTTGTGTCTCTGTTTTAGAGAAACTTCCTTGGGCTGTTGATAGAATGTGTGTTCTTTGGTGCCTGCGTGAAATATTTCTGTAGATCTCTGTAATATCCATTTGGTATATATATTGTCATTTAACCTAGATGTTTCTCTATTGAGCCTTTGACCATTTGACCTGTCTATTGGAGACAGTGGGGTATTGAACTTAATTTTACTGAATTGGCGTTAATCTGTGTCTTGAAGTTTAGTAGTATTGTTTTTTTTTTTTTTTCTAAATTGTGTGCACTAGAGTTTGGTGCATTTATGTTCATGATTTTAATGTCATCTTGGTTGATTGTTCCCTTGATCAGAATGAAATAATCTTTATCTCTACTGATTAAATCTATTTTTTCAGAATAGAATCATAACACCTGCTTATTCCTCAGTGACACTTGCTTGTAATATTTATTCATTTCCCTCCTTTCACCCTAAAATAGTAACTATACTTGAAAGTGAGATGAGTTTTTCTGTAGGCAACAAAAAGATGTATTTTGTTTCTTAATCCATTCACTTATTCTGTGCTTTTTTTAACTGTGGAGTTGAGGCCATTAATATTTAATGTTATTATTTAAAAATATGTATTAGTTTCTATAATTTTAATTTGTTTGTGGTTTTGGTCTTATTTTGTGTTTCTGTCATTATATATTCATTCACTTTCTTTCTGTAGGTGCTGGAGTATTCTTTGCTTCAGTATTTTGTATTGAAGTGAGCATTCTCTGTAGAGCTGATTTTGTGGATGTAAATTCTTCCTATTTGTATCATGGAAGATTTTTCTTTCACCTTTGACTATGATAGAGAGTATAAATCTATTGGCTGGGATGCCTGTTGAGATATCCTAAAGTAGGTATTCATTGACAGAGGGTACATGACTTGCTGTTAGGGATGTCAACTGGGTAGGTATGAGGTGTAAAATGAGGGTTAATGGGAAGGAATATGTAACAGATGGGCACCCTGGCAGGTGCTTTACTCCCTCATTGATATTTGCTTATCCTTCTTGATTGGGCCTTTCTAGAAGTTACTTGTTGGCCTGTGTTTGTGTTTTCAGTTTTCCAAAACTGCCTTCGTGTAGAGACTATTCAAAGGAAGGTATTGAATTAATCCAGTACTCTCCAATTTCTTGCTTGTTCTCCTTAATAGCTGTAGAATGTGCCAGAAGTTTAACATCCTCAGATAAGGGACAAACTGTATAGAACATCCTAGGTTCAATTCCAGCCTCTCCTCCCTTTATCACTTTAGAAAGCCCCTGAGGCATAAAACCTAGAGTAGGGTATAGCCCCTCATCCGAGCTGCAAGTAAGAGTAATAAGAGTAATCAAGATTTAATCTGCCTGAGAAAATTCTAGGATTTTGTTGTATCTTACTATTTGTAAATAACAAATCTACTTCATGGAACTTGCTGCTTGTGTGGGTATTCTATGTCAACAGACAGATAAATTGATAACCAGTGTACAGTGAAACTGCTTCATATTTCCTGCTGTGAGTTGAATTGTGTCACCCCAATTCCATGTGCTAATACCCTAATTTCCATTGTTACTGTATTTGTACATATAGCTTTTAGGAAGTAATTATGAGGGTATGTCCTCCTTTCCAGTCATGAACAGATGTAAGAACACATGAGGATGCAGAAAAAAAGGTGATCTGCCAGCTAAATATTGAGTTTGGACTTTCCAGCCTCTGTTGTCTGTCTGTTGTCTAAGCCTCACAGTGTATAGTATTTATTATGGCAACCTGAGCTAACTGAGATACTTCATATCACACTTTAGGCATATGAGACTTGCATACATAGAGCCATGGGATTAATGGCCACATGTTAAGAAGAATATAAACTCAGTCCTGGTTTGAGGTGCCTAAACCTGAGAAAGAATGGTTGATGGTATGTGATTGAGTGGTGCCTGTATGCACAGAAAAGGGTTGCTGAAAATCAGTGTTAGGTTGACAGAGTCAACAATTATTTAATAGCACAGGGTGCTTTACACTTTAGAAGTAGCCCCACATTTCCAAGAAAGTGGCTGAATTCTTCTCTGGCTGAACCACAAGAAGTAGAACTGATGAGGCAATAACAGTTTCTTCTTTCAGTGGTCAGGTCCTGTGGAGGTTTTCTGGAGCAGACATGATTATTTCTTCATCTTCTCCTGGTATGAGACCCCCCACCCCATCCTCTAGAAGTAGACATTTAATTGAAAATTGAAGTTCGTTTCAAAATGAAGATATCTTAATTTTCTTCATTTCTACAATAAGTTTATTGTTGTTTCTAATTATGTGTTCCATTGCACAGCTTTATTTCCAGGCATCCAGATGATCAGGGTTTCCTTCTGACTGTACCACCTTGCAAGCCAATACGTGAAGACAGATTGAAAAAGCACAGGCTTGGGACTGGCTTCCTGCATGCGCCAAACTGCTTGCTACCCTTGCTTTACCAAGATCCTAGAAAAACATGTGGTTTCCAGATGTTGCATATGAAAGGAGCCTCTTTCTTTTTCATGGTCCATGTAATTTGAGCTATGGATGCCTCTAAGATACGGTCAGAAATCATTATATAGGCATTATTTTCAGGTAAGTGTGTAACGGTTAGGACGAAAGCACAGAAGAGTGATGTAAGTTAGGAAGGATCAGTGATATCTACTAGCCAACCTGTGAGACACTGCGTTGGAGTCCTATGAAAATATGGATTCCTCAGTTTCCATTTTAAGAAGAAGAAATGAAGAATCAAAGAGGTTAATTAACCTGCTCAAGGTCATACTGCCTACTAAGTGGCAAAGCTTTGATTTGAACAAGTTCTTTCTGAGATGCCCAACTCTTAGCTGCTACATCACATTGCCTTCCATAAAGTATTTACAGAACAAAGGCAATGTAGCACCAAGGGAACAGTGATTAAGAGCCTGATTTTGGGAGAAGATGTCTGGATTTGAATCAACTTCATTGTTTATAAGCAGTGGTGACTATGGTCCAGTGTCCTCATCTACTAAACATGGAAAAGAGTACTTATTTCATAGAGTTGTTGTGAAGATTAAATGGATTGCAATTAGAAGGCACTTAGAAATATTTCTCCTACATGGTAAGCATTATATAAATATTGCTTATTACCAGGATTATTTTTAAATTTATTTTATTGATTTGAGGATATTATGCAATGTATTTTGATCATAATCAGACACCTCTCCCCTTTCACCCCCACCTTACTACATCCCACAACTTCATGACCTCTATTATTATTTGTCTTTTAAAAATATTTTAAAGACCTATTGAGTCTAATTTGTGTTTTCCAAGTGCTCCTGGGTGTGGGTCTATCCTTTGGAGTCTCTTCAGCCTATCAGACTTCACATCAATGGAGAAAACTGACTCTCCCTCTCCCGGCATCTATTAATTGCCAATAGATCCTCAGTTTGGGCTAGGGCTTCCTGCTGATGTCTGCCATCCATGCTGGGCTCATCTGGCTTGGTTTTTCCCAGGTCTTGTACATGATAACTTAAGTGCTGTGGGATCATATGTGCATCTACCTTGTGGTGTCCAGGAAACACAGTTTCCTTATATTCATTTAACAACTCTGGCTCCTATAAATTTCTGCCCTGTCTTCTACAGTGATCCCCGAGCATTGGAAAGAGAGGGTGCAGTATTGGTGTCCCATTTAGGGCTGAGCACTCCATAATCTCTTATCTATATGTTGGTCATTTGTGGGTCTCTGTATTAATCAGCATCTGCCGCAAAAATCATCTTCTGTGGTGAGAGTTAAGAGAAGCACTAACGTGTAAATAACAAGTCATTAAGAGTCAGTTTAAGGGGGCTAGAGAGATGACTCAGCAGTTAAGTGCACCAGTTGCTCTTGCAGAGAACCCAAGTTTGGTTACCAGCACTCACAAGGTGGATAACAACCACCATAACTCCAGTTCCAGGGGATCTGACAGCCTCTTCTGATGTCCACAGGCATTGCATGACACAGATGCACTTGCATACATGCAGGTAATACACTCATACACATAAAATAATAGTTTATAGTAATAAAATATTAAAAAATAGTCCATTTAACATATTAATAGAATAGTAGTAGTAGGTTCTCCCCTACGGCCTGTGACAATTCTAGCTGAAGGTTCTTGGCCCAGATAGCAATATCAGGTGTGGACTTCATCATGGGAAGTGGGCCTTAAATCCAACTAGATGGCAGTTGGTTACTTCCAAAATATTGGTGCCACTATTGCACCAATAGGCCTATTTTGCCAAGCCAGTTGTTATAGCTCACAGGGTTTACAGCTGGGTAAGGTTGATAGATCACCTTTCTCTGCAAGTAGAATGCATCTTACCTTCTTGTACTATGAAAACTAGATAGCAGAGATGAAGCTTCAAGGTCAGTACCCATTTGATTTCTCTTTGCTTGTTCTGAGACTCGGGTATGTAGTGCCATTAGCTATAGAGTCTTTTCCTTGGTTTTTTGAGACAGGGTCTTGCTATAGTTCTAGCTGTCTTGGAATTCATCAGGCTGGCCTGAAACTCACAAAAATCTACCTGTGTCTGCCTCCCAAGTACTTGGATTAAAGGCATGGGAAACCATGCCTGTCAGCAAGATAGTCTTACTGTTAAGTTCTGGCAGGTAAACAAGTACAGGGGAAATATCCAGTATGGTTTGAGGATCTTTGAAAACTGTCTGGTCAACAACTCCAAAAGAGTGAGTCCATTCCTGGCATTGGACTTTTCATTTTCTAGCCTCTAGTGTCTATTAGGACCACTGAACCCCTGCTATAGAGTAACTACATTTAAACCCTTTTTACAATATATGTGAATATATTGAAAGAAACTTCTATAGTGGGTTTCCATAGAGGTTGCATGAGTTTGCAAACCCACCAGCAGTGAATAAGCATTCCCCTTTCTCCACATCCTTAACAGCATTTGGTATCATTTGTTTTCTTAATCCTAGCCAGTTTGGTTGGGGTAAGGTCATAACTTAGGGTGGTTTTAATTTAAATTTCCCTAACTACTAATGATGTTGAACATATTTTTAGATGTTTCTTAGCCATTTTTATTTCTTCTTTTGAAAACTCTCTGTTTAGATCTTTAGCCCATCTTTATTAGGGTCATTTGGTTTCTCGATTCTTTGTGTTTTGAATTCTTTTTACATTCTGGATGTTAAACTTTTGTCAGATATGTCACTGGTGAAGATTTTATCCCATTCTGTGCATTTTCTCTTCACTTTTTTGATTGTTTGTTTTGCTGTACAGAAGCTTTTTAGTTTAATGAGGTCCTACTTGCTCTTTTCTGACGTTAATTCCTGAGCAACTTTTGTCTGATTTAGAAAATCCTTTCTATACCTATATCTTGTAAGTTACTGCCAATATTTTCTTCTAACAGTTTCGGGGTTTCCAGTTTCAAATTTAGGTCTTTGATCCATTTGGAGTTGACGCTTTTGCACACTGAAAGATAAGGATCTAGTTTTATTTTTCTACAGGTGGAGGTCCAGTTTTGCCAGCACCATTTGTTGAAGATGCAGTCTTTCCTCCACTGTGTATTCGTGGCACGTTTGTCAAATATCAAGTAGTTGAAATTGTTTGTACTCGGGTTTGGTTGTTCAGTGACGTTTCATTGATCTATGTGTCTATTTTTGTGCCACTGCCACAACTATAGCTCTGTAGTGTACTTTGAGATCTGGTATAGTAATTCCCCCAGCATTTTTCTTTGTGCTCAGAGTTGCTTTGGCTATCCAGGGTCTTTTGAGCTTCCATGTGAATTTAAGGATTTTTTTTTCTAATTCTGTGAAGTGTGTCATGGGGATTTTGATTAGGATTGCATTGAATCTATATATTGCTTTTGGGAGGATGGTCATTTTCACAATATTATTTCTTCTAATCCATAAGCATGGGAGGTCTTTCCACCTCTTAGTGTCTTCCTAAATCCCTTTCTTTAACTATTTAAAATTTTAATTGTAGAGATCTTTGGTGTCTTCGGTCAGACTTATTCCAAAATATTTTAACTTTTTGCAGCAATTGTGAATGTAAACATTTCCCTGTATTCTTTCTCCAATTGCTTATTATTTGTATATAGAAAGGCTACTAATTTGTGTAGATTGATTTTATAACCTGCCACTATACTGAACGTGTTGATCAGTTCTAGGAGTTTTCTGGTGGAACTTTTGGGATCTCTTAGGAATAGTATAATATCATCTGCCAAAAGTGATAGTTTGACCTCTTCTTGTCCAATTAGTAATCCTTTAATTTCCTTCTCCTGCCTTACTCCTCTAGCATGAGTTTCCAGCACTTTGTTGAAAAAGAGTGGAGACAGTGGACAGCCTTGTGTGGTTCCTGATTTTAATGGGAATGATTCCAGTTTCCTTCCATTTAGAATGATGTTGGCTGTGGGTTTGTTGTATATAGCTTTAATTTTGTTGAGGTATGTTCCCTCCAGTCCAATTCCCTCTAGGACTTTGAACATAAATGCATGCTGAGTTTTCTCAAAAGCTTTTTCTGTATCTACCGAGATGACAATGTGGTTTTCGTTTTTGAGTCCATTTATATGATTAATGATACTTATTGATTTGCATATATTGAACCAGCCCTGCATCTCTTGGATAAAGCTTACTTGATCATGGTGAATGATCTTTTTGATGTGGGTCTGTATGTGGATTGCAAATGTTTTGTTGACAATTTTTGCATCTAAGTTCATTAAGGATATGGGTCTATAGATTTCTTTTTTGGTTGTGTCTTTACCCATTTTGGGTGTTAGAGTGATGCTGGCTTCATAGAAGGAATTTGGGAATTATCCCTCTGTTTCTGTTGTTTTGAATAATTTAAGTAGAATTGGTTGGAGTTCTTCCTTAAATGTCTGGTAGAATTCTGCTGTAAACCCATCTGAGCCTGGGATTTTTTTATTTGGAAGTCTTTGTATTACTGTTTTAATTTCCTTTTATGTTATGGGTCTGTTTAAACTGTTGATTTCTTCTTGGTTTGACTTTGGTCATTCTCATGATTTTGGATATCCATCAATTTCTTTTAGATTTTCAAATTTAGTCATGTAGAGGTTTTTATAATTATTTATTTAATAACCATATAATTAGAAGAAGCATTTCATTACAACAGCATTGACATATTCAATAACAATTTCCAGAGCTAAGATGCATCTCTTTCAAAATTGGCTGTAAATTTTTTGGTTTACAGTTAAATTAATATAGTTATACAATACTGTACTCCATATAAACCCTATGAGACATAAAATTAAATGAGGTTTTAAACTTT
>NW_008345311.1:3478399-3479274 GCF_000622305.1 Nannospalax galili
CATTCCCCAATACTTGTTCACCTCATGAATCTAGTCATCCTATCTAGAGGACTTTGTTTTAGGAAGGTCAGCTATTCCTAATCTACCAGCAATCAGTTGTCAATATTCCTTTAGATAAGATTGGGGTTTTCTGTTCATTTTCCCAGTTCTATGCTGGGTTACTATCTGGGAATCCCTTTGGCCACCCTGGTCAACAACTCAAAAGAAGGTATCACCTGTCTGGAATTGTTGCTTGTTATGCAGCCTTTGGCCATACATATGGACTCTTATGAAATTATGTTGGCCCGTTTAATCTTTGGTTATACTTTCCTTTTGGGTGTTTAAGGCCATAAGTTGGTCCACAAAAACCAATTTAGTTTTACTCTTAAGGTCATTTGAGGATCTGTTCCTCAGGAGTCACATGGGCTCTGGAGGAGCCCCTGGCTCTTTTCTTTTACCAGTTCCATCTATGTGAAGATAAATCAAAGGTCCTGCTGGACCATGTCTGGCTTCACTTGGAAGCATGGATGAGATGTGTCCTCTGAGTTGACCCTCCTCTTTGAAGACTGGACACTGGTTCAAGTCCATCTCGCAGGGTCTCCATGTCCTCCCTGAACAAGAGGACAGGAAATGCACCACATTTACAGGACATTTTTCTTTCTTTTTTGAGACAGGGTCTCCCTGTAGCCCCAGGTGGCCTGTAACTCACTATGTACACCAGACTGGCCTGGAACTCACAGAGATCTGCCTACCTCTGCCTCCAGAGTGCTGGGACTAAAGGTGTGCGCCACCACGCCCAGCTTTTAAACATTTTTTTAAATTACATTTATTGTGTGTGTGTATGTGTGTATGTGTGTGTGTGTGTGTGTATGTGTGTGTATATGCACACACATCTA
>NW_008345311.1:3479314-3481033 GCF_000622305.1 Nannospalax galili
TAAACTAGCTCAGCATTGTTTATCTCTCATATTGTCTCACCCCTCCATCAAGGTTTTCCCACTTAAGGTGCCCCATTTCCCCCTTTATCCCTTACTAATACCCTTATCCTATGGTCTTACCTCTCTTGAGCTCCTTCTTTCCCTTTATCTCCTAGGTTCCTTGTATACCCTTCCCTCCCCCCTCCCCTAAACTAACCCCATTTTTAGCCATATCTCCTTTATTAAGGCCTGTTTCCTGCTGTCTTCTCCCTCAGGTTCTTTCTTTTCCTTTACCTCCGTGTGTCCTTTGCCTTTACCTGCCTCCTGGTGTTACATAGAATTTGTATACTCACATGTAAGTGGTTGGTGCTACAATCCACAACTGAAAGAAAGCATATCTTGCTTGCTTTTCTGCATTTATGTTACTTCACTTAGTATAGCACTCTCTAGCTTCATCCATTTACCTTCAAATTTCATCTTTTCTTGCTGCTAAGTAGAACACTAAAGCTTTATTTATTTTTTTAAGAGTTCTCCACACTGCTTTCCATAGGGGCTGAACCAGTTTGCAGCCCCACCAGCAGTGGATGAGTGTTCCCCTTTCTCCACATCCTCTCCAACATTTGGTATCATTTGTTTTCTTGATCTTAGCCAGTCTGACTGGGTCTGGTGAATTCTTAAAGTGGTTTTAATTTGCATTTCCCTAAATATTAGTGATGCTGACCATCTTTTATGATGTTTCATAGCCATCTTTACTTCTTCTTTTGAGAACTCTCTGTTCAGTTCCTTAGCCCATCTTTTAATTGGGTTGCTTCTTGTCTTGGTTCTCAGTTTTTTGAGTTCGTTATATATTCTGGTTATTAAACCTCTGTCGGATGTGTCGATGGTTAAGATTTTCTCCAATTCTGTGGGTTTTCTGTTTGCTCCCTTGGTTGTCTCCTTTGATGCACAGAAGCTTTTAAGTTTAACGAGGTCCAATTTGTTAATTATTGCCCTTGTTTCCCGAGCCATTCATGCCTGGTTTAGAAAATTCTTTCCTGCGCCTCAATCTTGTAGGTTTTTTCCAATGTTTTCTTCTAAAAGTTTCAGAGTTTCAGGCTTTACATTGAGGTCCTCGAGCCATTTGGAATTGACTTTTGTGCAGGGTGAAAGATAGGGGTTTAGTTTCATTCTTTTACAAGTGGAGATCCAGTTTTGCCAGCACCACTTGCTGAACATGCTGTGTTTCCTCCAATTAATGTTCAGGAAGCTGAAATTGCATTTGCTCATATTTGGGTCTTCAATTTTGTTCCATTCGTCTTTGGGTCTATTTTTGTGCCAGTACCATGTTATTTTTATGACTATAGCTCTATAATACAGCTTGAAATCTGGTATAGTAATCCCCCCAGCATTGCTCTTAGTGCAAAGGGTTGTTTTGGCTATCCAAGGTCTTTTGTGCTTCCATATGAACCTTAGGATGGTGTTTTTCCAATTCTGTGAAGAATGTCATGGGGACTCTGATTGACAATGCATTGAATTTATAAATGGCTTTTAGTAGGATGGTCATTTTCCCAATATTAATTCTTCCAATCCATCAGCATGGGAGGTCCTTCCATCTTATGATGTCTTCCTCAATCTCTTTCTTTAAAGATTTAAAAATTTCTTTCTTTCTTTTTTTGGGGTCTTTTTTTAGACAGGGTCTCCCTGTAGCTCCAGCTGCCTGGAACTCACTCTGTAGACCAGGCTGGCCTTGAACTCACAGAG
>NW_008345311.1:3481100-3482683 GCF_000622305.1 Nannospalax galili
GAATCAGTTCTTTGATTTCTTTTTTTGTGTGTTTTCTAAATTCAGTGAATTCTTTTATCATGTTTATATTTGATTTTTTGAGTTCCATGTCCTGCATTATCTCTAGGATGTTTTTATTGTACTCCTCTAGAGGACAATTTGTATTTGGTGAGGACATGTTATTTTGGCTTTTCATGCTATTATTTTTTTCTCTGTGATTTAACATGTGAATTTCTTTTCTAATTTCTGATTCTTGTGTGAGATTCAGGCCTTCAAGTTTAGGTCTCCTTCTTTTTGTGAACTTTATGTGTCTTTATGGTTTTCTTTTTGGACATGAAAAGCTGGTTTGTCTAAGCTTCCGGTTCTCTCTTTTGATTTTATCTTGGAGTGGCTGGATTTCTTTTGTCTTCAGGAGTTCCCACAGAGTCCCAATTCAGGTGAGGGTCAAATGTTTTCAGGATTTCTCCTAAGGTCTGGATCCCTCCAGGAACGATTTTGGCTTCAAGAGTTTAGGGGTTGGACTGGCTTGGTTGCCTGGCCCAGGAAATATGCTGGTCTAGGGCAGCTGGTGGCTGTCCCGCCCAGAGATGCAAAGGCAGATGGGGTGGGAAGAGGCCCCAAGGACTCTTGGGGACTTCACTAAGGAGCCGGGTTTGTCTTGATTGAAAGGATCAGGAAGAGGAAAGGTCAGCCCCTGTGTCCCAGAAAGAGGCTGGTGGGGTGGTGTAGGCCCAGGGAAGCAGGGGGAGGTGAGGGTGGGGCCAGGCCCAGAAGCAGTGCTCCTGGGGCCCAGAGAAGCCACTCCATTTTTCTGGATAAAAAGAACTGGGAAACAGTATTGGTTCCCCAGGTGTCTGGGGCCCAAAGACAGGGAATGGGACAGGACCCAAATTAGGAGAGACTGGTGGGGGAGTTTGGAGGGTGAGTGAGGGTGGGGATTCAAGGTGGGGAGGGCATGACGGACTTACCCTGGAGAGAGGCCTGTGGGTAGGAGAGAGTTCTTAGGCGGGTCTTTCAGGCCCAGTGAAGCAGAGGGAGGTGAGGGTGGGGCCAGGCCCAGAAGCAGTGTTCTTGGACTCCCTCTAAGGTCCCCTTTTGGTGTGTCCCAGAGGTTTTGTCATGTTGTATTGTCCTTTTCATTTAGTTGCAGGTATACTTTTATTTCTTTCTTAATTTCTCCTTTGACCCATTCATCAGCCAGGAGTGTGTGTTGTTAAATCGCCATGTGTTCATGTGGTGACTAGGGCTTCTTCTGGTGTTGATTTTAAGCTTTATTGCATTGTGGTCTGATAGAATGCATGAAATTAATTCAATCTTTTTGTATTTGTTGGGTTTCGTTTTGTGCCCCAGTACATGGTCGATTTTGGAGAAGGGTCCATGGGGCATTGAATAGAAAGTATATTCTTTGGTGCTTGGGTGGAATATGTGGTAGATATGTTAGGTCCATTTGATATATGGCATTGTTTAATTCAGATGTCTGTCTGTTAACTCTCTGTCCTGTTGACCTTTGTAATAGAGACAATGGGGTATTGAAGTCCCTACTATTAATGATTTAAGATTAATCTGGGTCTTAAAATCCTGTAGTGCTGTTTTTATGAAGTTAT
>NW_008345311.1:3484864-3487202 GCF_000622305.1 Nannospalax galili
GTTCTTAGGCGGGTCTTTCAGGCCCAGTGAAGCAGAGGGAGGTGAGGGTGGGGCCAGGCCCAGAAGCAGTGTTCTTGGGGCCCAGAGAATGTACTACATTTGTCTGGATGAAAAGGATCAGGAAGCAGTATTGGTTCCTCCAGTGTCTGGGGTCCCAAGACAAGGAATGGTGCAGGGCCCAAACTCAGAGGAGAGAATGGCGGAGGAGATGGGAGGGTGAATGAGCCTGGGGGAGTCAAGATGCAGAGGGCTTGATGGACTTACCCTGGAGAGAAGCCTGAGGGTCATGTATATGTTTTTTAAATATTCCCTTGTAATGGTCTGGATCTTTTGTGCATCTGTTGTGATGTTTCTTTCCCCTTTCCTCTCTAATTTTGTTGATTTGGATTTGTTCCTTCTTTCTTTAGTTAACTGGGCTAAGGTTCTTTATAACCTGTTTAGCTTTTGAAAGGCCCAGCTCTTAGAGTCATTGATTCTTTGTATTATTTCCTTTGTTTCTATTTCATTAATTTCTGCTGTGATTTTTGTTATTTCTTCTCTTGAGTCCTCTTTTTCTCTTCCAATTAGTTTTATTTTAAAGTCTATTTTGTCAGATATTAGAATTGGTATGCCTGCTTTTTCCTTAGTGCCATTTGCTTGGTATATTTTTTTCCATTCTTTCTCTTTGAGATAGTGCCTGTCATTTCATTTGTACTTGCCTTTCCAGTGTCTTGAGTTGCAATAGAAGGTCATTTATTTGAGCTCTTTCTAACTTTTTTTAATGTAGGCACTTAGGGCTATAAATTTCCCTCTTAGGACTGCTTTCAATGTGTCCCAGAAGTTGTGTTGTGTTGTATTGTTCTTGGGTATTGTTTCTCAATCCATTCACATAGTCTGTGTCTTTTTACAGGGGAGTTCAGTCCATTAATACTTAAAGTTATTAATGAAAGATGGGTGATGAATCCTGTCATTTTTATTTCTGTTTACATTCTTGATATAGCTGTACTTTTCCACAGTTACACCTTCACTGAATGTCTTTCAGTAATCCCTTTGGTATAGTCATTCCTTTCTTCAGCTCTTTGTATTTCTTCCAGAACTCTCTGAATGTCTCATTTTGAGGACATGAATTCCTTCAGCCTGTTTATGTCACGCAAGGTTTTTCTTTCTCCTTTGACTATAATAGACATTTTGGCTGGGTATAGTAATCTGGGTTGGTACCTATGGTCATTTAAAACTGGGAATACTTTGGTCCTGGTTCTTCTGGCTTTCATAGTTTTCACTGAAAAGTCAGCTGTAATCCTCATGGATTTTTCTTTATATGTGACTTGTTGTTTCTCTTTTGTATCTTTCAGAATTGTCTCTTTGTTTTGTATGTGTAGTGTTTTTACTATGATGTGCTGTGGAGAGTTTCTTTTCTGGTCCTGTCTGTTTGGTGTTCTATATGCTTCTTGTATTTGTATGGGCATGTCTTTCTTTAATTATGGGAAATTTTCTTCCATGATTCTGTTGAAGATCTGGTCCATGCCATTATCTTGGGATTCTTCACCTTCCTGTATGCCTATAATTTGTAAGTTTGGTCTTTTTATGGTGTCATACAATTCCTGCATATTCCATTCTTGTGATTTCTTAAATTTTTCATAATCTTTGCTTGAGTGGTCCAGTTCATACACTTTATCTTCCAATCTTGATACTCTGTTTTCCATCTTGTTCATCCTATTGGTGAGGCTTTCTCCTGTCATTTCTAATTGGCTTACTGAGTGTTTCACTTCCTTCTTCATTTCAGCCTGAGTATTCTTCAATATTTCTAGCTCTTTTCTGAAGTCATTCAGAAGTTTATCCCTATCATCCTTCAGTTCTTTGATTTCTTTGTGTGTTCTTTAAATTCACTGAATTCTTTTATCATGTTTATAATTGTTTTTTGAGTTCCATGTCCTGCATTGTCTCTAGGGGCTTCTCATTGAACTCCTCTACAGGACTATTGGTATTTGGTGGGGATATGTTATTTTGGTTTTTCATGTTATTGTTTTTTCTCTGTGATTTTGACATGTGAATTTCTTTTGTAGTTTCTGACTCTTGTGTGATACTCGGGCCTTCAAGTTTAGTTCTGCTTCTTTTTTTGAGCTTTATGTGTCTTTGTGGTTTACTTTTTGGGTATGAAGGGCTGTTTCGTCTAAGCTTCTGGTTCTCTCTTTTGATTTTATATTGATGTGGTTGGACTGATTTTGTCTTCAGGGGTTCCGCGGTGGCCCACTTCCAATGTGGGTCAGAAGTTTTCAGACTTTCTCCTTGGGTCTGGAATCTTCTAAGAATGATTTTAGCCTCAGGAACTTGGGTGTTGGACTGACCTGAGACCCTGGCT
>NW_008345311.1:3487617-3490296 GCF_000622305.1 Nannospalax galili
TTTTGTTATTTCTTCTCTTCTGCTGGGTTTGGGTTTCATTTGTTCTTGCCTTTCCAGTGTCTTGAGTTGCAGTGTTCAGTCATTTATTTGGGCTCTTTCTAATTTTTTTTAATGTGTATTCATGTATTGCCTGCATGTAGGTAAGTGCACTAGTGTCATGCAATGCCCACAGAGGTCAGAAGAGGCTGTGGGATCCTCTGGGACATGAGTTAAGGACAGTTGATAGCTGCCATATGGGTGCTGGGATTCAATCCTGGGACTTCTGCAAGAGCAACCAGTGTTCTTAACCACTGAGCCATGCTTCAGCCCCCTAATTTTTTAGTGTAGGCACTTAGGGCTATAAATTTCCCTCTTAGGACTGCTTTCAATGTGTCCCAGAAGTTGTGTTGTGTTGTATTGTTCTTTTCATTTAATTCCAGGAATTCTTTTGTTTCTTAATTTCTCCTTTGACCCACTCATTGTTTAGGAGTTTGCTGTTCAATCACCATGAGTTTGTATAGTGACTAAGGTTTTGTCCAGTGTTGATTTTGAACTTCATTGCACTGTTGTCTGATGGAATGCCTAGAATTATTTCAATTTTTTTGTATTAGTTGAGGTTTGTTTTGTGGCCCAGTGTGTGGCCAATTTTTGAAAAAGTTCCACGAGGTGTTGAGTTGAAAGTGTATTCTTTGGTGCTTGGGTGGAATGTTTGAAAGATTTCTGATAGGTCCATTTGATGTATGGTATCAATTAATTCAGATGACTCTCTGTTTATTCTTTTTCCAGTTGACCTGTCTAATGGAGACAGTGGGGTGTTGAAGTCCTTTATTATTATTGAGTTGGGGTTAATCTGTGTCTTCACATCCTTTAGTGTTGTTTTTATGAATTTGTGTGCACCAGAGTTTGGTGCATATATGTTAATGATTGTATTATCTTTTATTTGTATGGGCATGTCTTTCTTTAATTTTTGGACATTTTCTTCCACGTTCCTGTTGAAGATCTGGTCCATGCCATTCCATTATCTTGGGATTCTTCTCCTTCCTGTATGCCTATGATTTGTAAGTTTGGTCTATTTACGGTGTCACCCAATTCCTGCATATTCCATTCTTGTGCTTTGTTAAATTTTTCATAATCTTTGCTTGTGTGGTGTATTTCATCCACTTTATATTCCAGTCTTGATACTCCGTTTTCCATTTCGTTCATCCTATTGGTGAGATTCTCTCCTGTCGTTTCTAATTGGCTTACTGAGTGTTTCACTTCCTTCTTCATTTCAGCCTGGGTATTCTTCAATATTTCTAACTCTTTTCTGAATTTATTCAGAAGTTTATCCCTATCTTCCTTCAGCTCTTTGATTACCTTGTTTGTGTGTTCTTTAAATTCACTGAATTCTTTTATCATATTCATCATTGTTCTTTTGAGATCCATGTCCTGCATTGTCTCTAGAGGATTCTCATTGTGCTCCTCTAGAGGATTACTGGTATTTGGTAGGGATATGTTATTTTGGTTTTTCATGTTATTATTTTTTCTCTGTGATTTTGACATGTGAATTTCTTTTGTAGTTTCTGACTCTTGTGTGATACTCGGGCCTTCAAGTTTAGTTCTGCTTCTTTTATTTTTGAGCTTTATGTGTCTTTGTGGTTTACTTTTTGGGCATGACTTTTTGGGTTTGTCTAAGCTTCCGGTTCTCTCTTTTGATTTTATATTGGAGTGGCCGGATTGGTTTTGTCTTCAGGAGTTCCCACAAAGGTCTAATTCAGGTGAGGGTCAGATATTTTCAGGCTCTGTCCTAAGGTCTGGATCCCTCCAGGAACGATTTTGACCTCAGAAATTTGGGGGTTGGACTCACCTGGGAGCCTGGCCCAAGAAAGATGCTGGTCTAGGGCAGCTGGTGGCCGTGCCACCAAGAGATGCAAAGGCAAATGGGGCAGGAAGCAGCCCCAAGGCCTCCTGGGGACTGCACTGAGGAGCTGGGTTGGTCTGGATGCAAAGGATGAGGAAGAGGAAATGTCTCCCCCAGCGTCCCAGAAAGAGGCTGGCAGGTGGTGCAGGCCCAGGGAAGCAGAGGGAGTTGAGGGCGGGGCCAGGCCCAGAAGCAGTGCTCCTGGGGCCCAGAGAAGGCACTATGTTTGTTTGGATAAAAATGATCAGGGAGCAGTATTGGTTCCCCAGGTGTCTAGGGTCCCAAGATAAGGAATAGGGCAGGGCCCAAACTCGGAGGAGAAAATGGCAGTGGAGATAGGAGGGTGAATGAGGCTGGGGGAGCCATGGCGCAGAGGGCGTAATGGACTTACCCTGGAGAGAGGCCTGTGGGACGAACCTAAAAATTTTATAGCCATTTTTGAAAGAGATGTATCCTTGCTCTGGAGTATGTTACTGAATATGTTAAAGTTGTAATGAAATGCTTCTTCTAATCATGTGGTGTGATGGCTAATCCTGGGTGTTAACCTGACTGGATCTGGGATTAACTGAAATGAGAGAGAGCTTCATGATTGGATCATCTGAAGCTGGAAGACACACCCTAAATGTGGGTGCTACCTTCTGATGGCAGCCCGTATAAAAGGCCACGGCAGAGGAGAACCCCTAGCTTCTTGCTGCTTGTCTTCTCTCTCGTTGGTGAGTTCATCTTGCTGCTGTAGACTGAAGACTAGCTGATCTTTTGGAATTCATCAGACCTTCAGTGCCAGATTGGGACTACTGAGA
>NW_008345311.1:3490627-3497613 GCF_000622305.1 Nannospalax galili
TTTATTGCTTTGTGGTCTGATAGAACACATGGAATTATTTCAATCTTTTTGTATTTGCTGAGCTTTGTTTTGTGCCCCAGTATATGGTCGATTTTGGAGAAAGTTCCATGGGGTGCTGAGTAGAAAGTATGTCTTTTGGTGTTTGGGTGGAATACTCGGTAGATATCTGTTAAGTCCATTTGAGATATGGTTTTGTTTAATTCAGATGTCTCTCTGTTAAGTCTTTGGCCTGTTGACCTATCTAATGGAGATAGTGGGGTATTGAAGTCCCCTACTATTAATGAGTTGGGGTTAATTTGGGTCTTAAAGTCCTGTACTATTGTTTTTATGAAGTTGGGTGCACCAGAGTTTGGTGCATATATGTTAATGATTGTAATATCTTCTTGGTTAACTGTTCCTTTGATCAGAACAAATGACTCTCCTCATCTCTTCTGATTAGTTTCACTTTTCAACCTATTTTTTCAGTTACTAGAATTGCAACCCCTGCTTCTTTCTTGGTGTCATTTGCTTGGAATATTTTTTCCATCCTTTTACTTTAACGTAGTGCCTATCCTTGAAGGAGAGATGGGTTTCTTTCAAACAGCAAAGAGAGGGGTTTTGTTCCTTAATCCATTCACTGAGCTTATGTCTTTTGACTTGGGAGCTCAGTCCATAGATATTTAAGGTTATTATTGAAAGATGTGCATTAGTTGCCACCATTTTGATTGTTGTTTGTGTTCTCTGTCTAATTTTGTATTTCTTAGATTATACCTTTATTTATTTCCTTATGTTACCCCTGGGGTATAGTTGTTTCTCTCTCTGCTCTCTGTATTGCTTCATATATTCCTTGAACAACTGGTTTTGTGGACATGTATTATTTCAAGCTATTCATGTCACAGAAGATTTTTCTTTCCCTCTCAACTATAATTTCTAAATTCAGTGAATTCTTTTATCATGTTTATATTTGATTTTTTGAGTTCCATGTCCTGCATTATCTCTAGGATGTTTTTATTGTACTCCTCTAGAGGACAATTTGTATTTGGTGAGGACATGTTATTTTGGCTTTTCATGCTATTATTTTTTTCTCTGTGATTTAACATGTGAATTTCTTTTCTAATTTCTGATTCTTGTGTGAGATTCAGGCCTTCAAGTTTAGGTCTCCTTCTTTTAACTGGAAATACCTTGTTCCAGGCTCTGCTGGCTTTCATAGTTTGCATTGATAAGTCAGCTGTAATTCTGATTGGCTTTCCTTTGGATGTGACTTGCTATTTTTCTTTTGCTGCTTTTGGTATTCTCTCTTTGTTCTCTACATTTAGTGTTTTTGCTATGATATGTCATGGGGAGTTCCTTTTCTGATCCTGTCTATTTGGTGCTCTATGTGCTTCCTGTATTTTTATGGGGATGTCTTTCCTTAATTTAGGGAAATTCTCTTCTATGATCCTGTTTAAGACTTGGTCAACACCATTAACCCGAAATTCTTCTTCTTTTATTCCTATGATCCATAGATTTGGTCTTTTCATGGTGTCCCATATCTCTTGCATATTCCATTCCTATTTTGTTTTTGTTTTTTTAATTTTCCACACTCTTTTCTTGAGTGGTCCAATTCTTCAACTTTATCCTCCTGTTTCTGTTTTCCATTTCATTCATTCTAGTGGTGAGGCTTTCCCCTGTTGTTTCAAGTTGGCTTATGAAGTTTTGAACTTCCTTCTTCATTTCTGCCTGAGTTTTCTTCAGTGCTTCTGTCTCTTTTGTGAATTAATTCAGAAGTTTATCCCTATCTTCTTTTAGTTCTTTGATTTGTTGGTGTGTTCTTTATATTCATTGAATTCCTTGATCATGTTTATGATTGTTCTTTCAAATTCAGTGTCTTGGGTTGTATCTAGGGGTTCTCCTTGTAGAATTCTTGTACAGGATTGATGTAGGTGGGGACATAGAGCTTTGGCTTTCAATTTTAATATTCTTTTGTTGTGATTTTGGCATGTGAATTTCTTTTATTGTTCATAAGCAACAAAATTCTGATATGAGGATTAAGTTGAAATATGCATCTGTTTGTATTATCCACACCTAGATCATTTCTTTTTTGGTTGTGTACAGCTGGTTGGCACAGGGTTCAGATTCTCTCAGGTTTAATTTTGAGGGAACTGATGGCTTCAGATCAGCTATTCAGGAGTACCCACAGAAGCCCAATTCAGGTTCCAGTCAGGTACACTCAGGCTACCTTTACCATGTGTAGGCAGGATCATGGGCTCTCAGGTAGTCCCCTGCGTTCTCAGCCAGAAAGAGGCCAGAGGGAGACCAGAACTCAGAACCCTCTGGTGATCTGATGAGATCAGAGCCACTACACCAATGGAGTTTAAAACCCACCCTCTCAGGCTGTCTACTAGCCTCTTAGCCTTAGTCTACCAAATCCCGATCTGCCCTGGGGCCTTGAGAGTGGCCTCACAAAATCCCAGGTAGGGGGATGGGTATGGAACAGTTAGGGGGAGCTCACCACCACGTGGAGGCAGGATCCAGGGGCTCTCAGGCAGTTCCCTGTGTTCTCAGGTTCTTTGCCAGAGGGAGGCCAGAACTCAGCACTCTGATATGAGAATTAAGAGCCACTCTGCTGAGATCAGAGCCACTACACTGATGGAGGCTGGAGCCCATCCTCTCAGGCACACAATTAAACATTTTTAGGAAAGTGCATTTAATACAATAAAAATGAATTTTGCATCCTTATATTAACAGGCACAAGTATACCATCCACTACTCATCAAAGAACATTGTTTTTACAACAAATGGAGACTATTACAGAGTTCCAACACTGGTGACCCACAGAGGATAAGTATATGTAGAATGTTCATCTCTAAGTGACACATCTACAGTAGAGCCTCTATACCTAAGGCTCATGGAACATAGTGGAACAGGTCGTAGAGAGAATATTAATCCCTCTCTCAGCTCTCACCAGTGAAGCTTCTACATAAAGCAGAGGACAATTAACACAGAAAGGCACACCTGAGTAAAATGTATAGAATAAGAGAGTGCAGAGTCTGTGTCCCTGGATATTACTCCTATATTAAACCTCACCCACCCATGGCTCAGGTAGCCTTATGGAAGAGGGGGTGGAAAGATTGCAAGATCCAGGGTTGGTGCATGATCGTTAGAAATCAGTCTTCCAGGTCTCTGGGAACTTGCTCATTTGAACTTACAGCAATGCTGATAGCATGTACAGAACCCATGCAAACTCCGTCAGATAAAATCCCAGCATAGAACTGGGGAAATTGGCAGGAGGCTCCAACCTTTGGGGCGGCACTATTGGCAGTTGATCACTGCTGAGTAAGGGAGAGTTGACCTTTGACAGAGAGACTCTAGATAGACTGATTAGATGTCAGTGGATGAATTTGCACTGAGGGACATCTGAGTATACAAAGTTGATTCAATAAGCCTTAACATATATGATAGACTGCATGAAATCTGGTGGCAGGGATATGGGGGTGGTGCAGATAGTGGAGGGAGCTTAAAGATGATTAAGATTTATTGTATGAAATGCACAAAAACTCAATAAAAGTATATACTGGAAAAATGAAAGTGGTTATGATGAGAGAGCAGTCTATGATAAGGCTTAGCAGGTACACATCTCAAGAGCAGCACAAGGCGTAAAAATGTGCAAAGAACTTTCATGGCCTTGAAGGCAATTGAGATAGGTTTTATAGTCAGGATTTGATTGATAAGGATGATGGAATACACATGGGGAATGTGTCCACATAATGGCAAGGAAATGAAGATATCACCTTCCTAAAATGTACAAAGCACACACAGTAAAAGGTGCTTCCCTTTACCACTTATACTGGCACCAAATATTCTTTCATGGAACACAGTTTTTAATCAAACTGGAATATGCAGTCTGTCTTTCATCATCCCCAAACAATTTATGCAGAATTCCAGATATATGCTGCTTTCACTTTATGTTTTTTTAATTTATGATGATATGATACAATATACATTTCACAGAAGCTGTGCTTTGAATTTTGAGCTTTTCCTAGTATAGTGATAATTGATTTAATTATCTGTTATGATAATAAGTAGCAATAAGCTATAGCTCCTGGACAGCCATGTGATTAGAAAGGGAAGAGACCCATACTGTACAATGTACTCCATGATGTTTGATAGAATAAATGCATTAAACAAAATTTCAGTTTATGATGCTTTCAGTTTATAGTGGGGTTCATCAGGATGGAATGTCATGGAAAGTCACCAAGTCATTATCATTTTTCTCCTGTTCCCCTTTAAAGCCTTTAATTAAACAGCCACTATTTATTTTTTATTTTCAATTTGCAGAACCTCAACCTTATAGACAGTTACCAACGATATTTTAATACATGTTGAAGATATGTGCAGAATCGTTTAGGGGAAGAAAAAATGCTCTGGAAATCAGCTGGTCTACCCATTTCACATGCTAAGCAACCAATACAAGGTCAAAAGAGGTAAAGCAAGTTACCAAGTTGCTAAGTTACATAGCCCACTTGTAATGAGTTCCAAATACAATGCAATTTTCTACCCTGTAGGCCACTTAGTATACTCTTTCTCTTTTTGAATTTATCAGTTATATAGTCCTCTCCCAGACAACCTGTAATCTGGTAAAATTCCTCATGCTGCTAACATTGAGGAAAGGTAAAACAAAATAAGAAAGCATATGGAACTGGGTGGTCACTAGAGAAACATCACCTTGGCTTGTGCAGATTGACACCTGGATACCAGTGAGTTACCATGGCAACATAAAGGCATGCATTCCAGATTCAGGGGAGAAGATAGAAGCTTCATATCTTGCTTAGTCTCTCATTCCTGTCAAAATGTGATTCATCACTCCAAGAGAGTGAACTTTCGACTGCAAACTGAGAGTGGTGGGGGATAGGGGTGATAGAGATGATCCTTTCTTCCTGCTTACACTGTGCTTAGTATTTGAAGAGGAAGGAAAGAAGGAAGGAAGGAAGGAATGAAGGAAGGAAGGAAGGAAGGGAAGGGAAAGGAAGGAGGGAGGGAAGGGAGGAAGAAAGGACAATGGAAGCAAAAATGGACGGAAGAAGGAAGGAGCCTTTTCTTTCTTTTGGTATTTTGCTTAAAATATAAAATATTAATACTGCATTAAAACTTCCTGGCATTTTTTCTCACATCTCTGTGGGGTACCCAAGAGGAGACATCAAATGATTACCTTCCTGGAAAGGGAGAACATAACCTCAGAAACTGACAGTATACCATGTGACCATGGAACAAAAACTTAACCAATTCTAATGCTCAGTCACTGAATGGTGTTGTACTAGTTCATGACTCACTTGTGCAGTCTGAAAGGTGGGACATATGATGTGACTTCTTACTTGTGTACATGGGGTTATGTTATTCACTTTGTTTTCCAGATCAAAGCATGTTTTAATTGAAAATGCACTTTTTAAGCATATGAAAAATTAGGTTTATACATAGAGGAGTTTATACAATATGGTTTATACAATGTGGGGTTGTTTTTGTTCAGGCAACATAAGCTGCTTTAAAATCACACTGTATGGACTGTATGGTGATTTTAAAATGTAATTATTTTACTCTGGTCAACTTACACAGTGTCTTCAGTTTGCTCTCTCAGCATCTCTGGGAGGACATTGCTATCACTTCTTAGAGCACTTGTGCTGTGTGGTCCAAGATCCAAGCCAGATCCTTCCCCCATATTTCCCCCAACACTAAGTATTATAGAACAGATTTAGGGCTGAACTGTGTGGCCGATGCCTTTACAATATTTTTTATGTTTATTTTATTTTATTTTTTAAATTTAATAACCACATGATTATAGGAAGCATTTCATTACAGCTTTAACATATTCAGTAACACATTCCAGAGCAATGATACATCTCTTTCAAAGGTGGCTGTAAATTTATAGGTTCACAGTTGAATTAATAGAGTCATACAATATTGAGCTAAGTATAAAGCCTGTAAGACATAAAATTGAATGAGTTTTTACACTTTAAAGAAGAGCTCCATTTCATTTTAAGATATGCTGTTTCCTACATTTTTAATGCTGCTAACACTTACATGTTTGCACATGTGTCTTTAATCTCTATGTATCTGATTATTACTAGTCACAGTCAGTTACACTCAAATCCTTAGTATCTGAGTATGGATATAAAGTCATCAGGTAGATTTCAGTGGTAATGTTTATCACCTCTACTGTTTAACATGAAGTAAAATTTTAAAAAAAATTAATAACTACATGATTAGAAGAAGCATTTCATTACAGCTTTAACATATTCAGTAAGACACTCCAGAGCAAGAGTATATCTGATACACAAGTGGCTGTAAGTTTCTAGGTTCACAGTTAAATTAATACAGTTATACAATATTGAACTCAGTATAAGCCCTGTAAGGCCTAAAATTGAATGGGCAACTTTAAAAAAGATCTCCATTTCAGTTTAGAATATATTCTTCCTTGCAGAAAGACTCATTGTTTTCGCTACCAACACTGAGATGTTGGCACATGCATCTTTAATTTGTATGTATCTGATTATTACTAGTCATAATGGGTTACACTTGGATCCTTGGCGCCTGTGGCCTATGAAGTCATGGGGGGTTAGATTTCAGTGGTAATGTTTATTACCTATACTAATTAACATGACATAAATTTCTATGCTTCCTCCTCAAATATAATACATTTTTAAAAATTTATTTGTGTGTGTGTGTGTTTCTGTGTGTATATCACACAGAACATCCCAAACTATCTTATTCAACTATACACCCACTTCCAAGATGGCACCCTCCCATATCCTCCCTACCCCCACTAAAACCCTTATACTCTGATATCTCTGTTCTTATCTGCTGTGTTGTTGGCACCCCCAGCCATTCCCGACTACTTGTCCATCTGGTGAATCTAGTCAGCCTATCTAGAGGTCTTTATTTTAGGGAGGTCAGCTGTTCCTCATCTAGCAGCAATCAGTTGTCAATATTCCTTTAGAAAAGATTGGGGTCTGCTGTTCATTTTCCCAGTTCTA
>NW_008345311.1:3497624-3501342 GCF_000622305.1 Nannospalax galili
AAATTATATTGGCCCCTTTAATCTTTGGTTATACTTTCCTTTTGGGTGTTTAAGGCCATACAGTTCGCCCAGATAAACCAATTTATTTTTACTCTTAAGGTCATTTGAGGATCTGTTCCTCAGGGGTCACATGGGCTTAGAAGGAGCCCCTGGATCCTTTCTTTTGTTAGTTCCACCTATGTGACGACAAGTGAAAGGTCCTACTCGACCATGGCTGGCTTCGCTTGGATGCATGGAGGAAACGATTCCTCTGTGTTGACCCTCCTCTTTATAGACTGGACACTGGCTCAAGCCCATCTTGTTGGGTCTCCTTGGCCTCCCTGATCAAGAAGACAGGTGACCCACCACAACTTCAGGACATTTGAGAGATGCTCATAGTCCCCTGGAGCTAGTCGACCCAGGAGGGCAAGGAGCAAAAACTGTCTTTTATGCCCTCTGACAAAATTATTGTAGGTCTCAGTCTCAAGGAATGTGTGTTAAACATCCAAGGTTAGTTTCACCTTTCTGGTACTTTTAATTACTGTGTGTCATGTAGATAAATCTTGGGCAAAGACCAATTATTCTCAGATAAGCCTTACCTAGACATATATTTCTTGATCTGCTATGTATAATTTGTCAATAGGTTGGGTAATATGATTCCCTCTGGTTTTTAATACTAGCTAGGCATTATTTATCTCTCACATTGTCTCACCCCTCCATCATGGTTTCCCCAATTAAGGTACCCCCATTTCCCCCATTTCTCCCTTAATAATAACCTACTCCTATGGTCCTACCTCTCTTGATCTCCTTCTTTCCCTTTATCCCCTAGGTTTGTTGTATACCCTTCCCTGCCCCCTCCCTTAGAGTAACCCAATTTTTATCCATATCTCCCTTATTAATGCCTATTTCCTACTGTTCTTCTCTTTCAAGTTCTTTCTTTTCCTTTACCTCCATGTTTCCTTTCCATAATCCTGGTTCCTGTAGTTATGTCTGGATAAATACTGATTTATCAGGGTTTGGTTCTAGGATCCACGTATGAGGGAGAATATATGTCGATTTTTTTTCTGAGTCTGTATTACTTCACTTAGCATAACAGTTTCTAGTTCCATCCCTTTATGTAAATTTCATGATTTCATCTTTCTTTACCGCTAAGTAATACTCCATCATATAAATGAAGCACATTTTCATTATCCACTCCTCAATTGAGGGACACTTAGGTTGCTTCCATCTCTTAGCTATTGTGAAAAGAGCAGCAATAAACATGGGTGTACATGTGTCTCTGTAATAGGATGAGTTCTTTGGGTATATGCCAAGAAGTGGTATAAGTGGGTCAAATGGTAGGTTCATTTGTGATTTTTAAAGAGTTTTTCACACTGCTTTCCATAAGGGTTGAACAAGTTTGCAGCCACACCAGCAGTGGATGCATGTTCCCCTTTCCCCACAACCTCTCTAATATTTGGTATCATTTGTTCTTTTGATCTTATTCAATCTGACTGGGGTGAGATGAAATCTTAAAATGGTTTTAATTTGCATTTCCCTAATTATTAGTGATGCTGAATATCTTTTTAAGATGCTTCACAGCCATCTTTACTTCTTCTTTTAAGAACTCTCTGTTCAGCTCCTTAGCCCATTTTCCATTTTTTAATTGGGTTACTTCTTGTCTTGATTCTCTTTTTCTGGAGTTCGTTATACATTCTGGATGTTAAACCTCTGTCATATGTGTCGCTGGTGAATATTTTCTCCCATTCTGTGGGTTTTCTCTTCACTTCCCTGCTTGCCTTCTTTGATGTACAGAAATTTTTTAGTTTAATGAGGTCCCATTTGTTAATTCTTGCCCATTTCTGGAGCAATTGATGTCTGTTTTAGAAAATCCTTTCCTACACCTCTATCTTGTAGGTTTTTGCCAATATTTTCTTCTAAAGTTTCAGAGTTTCAGGCTTTACATTGAGGTATTTGATCCAATCAGAATGGACTATTGTACAAGTTGAAAGATAGGGTTTAGTTTCATTCTTCTACAGGTAGAGATCCAGTTTTGCTAGCACCATTCGCTGGATATGCTGTCTTTGCTCCAGTGAAAGTTCTTGGCCCCTTTGTCAAATATCAGGTGGCTGAAATTGCATTGACTCATATTTGGGTCATCAATTTTGTTCCATTGATCAATGGGTCTATTTTTATTCCAGTACCATGTTGTATTTATGACTATAACTCTGTAATACAGTTTAAAATCTGGTATAGTATTCCCCCCGGCATTGCTCTTATTGCTCAAGGTTGCTTTGGCTATCTGAGGCCTTTTGTGCTTCCATATGAATCTTAGGATTATTTTTTTCCAATTTTGTGAGAAATGTCATGGGGATTTTAGTTTTGGTGGTTCCCATGTCGTTAGATATCCATCCATTTCTTTTAGGTTTTTCTAATATAGTAGCATATAGTTTTTTAAAGCATTACCTTATAATGTTCTGTATCTTTCTGCTGACTTTTTTAATGTTTCCCTTTTCATATCTGATTTTATTGATTTGGAAGTGCTCTTTCATTCATTTGGCTAACTGGGCTAGCGGTCTGTCAATCTTGTGTATCTTTTCAAAGAACGAGCTCTTGGATTCGTTAATTCTTTGTATCACTTCTCTGTTTCTATTTCATTAATTTCTGCCCTGATTTTTGTTATTTCTTCTTGTCTGCTGGTTTTAGGTTTCATTTGTTTTTGCTTTTCAAGTCTCTTGAGTTGCAATGTTAAGTTATTCATTTGCGTTCTTTCCAATTTTCTGATGTAGGCACTTAGAGCTATAAACTTCCCTCTAAGGACAGCTTTCAGCGTGTCCCAGAGGTTTTGTTGTGTTGTATTGTCCTTTTCATTGAGTTCCAGTAATACTTTTATTTCTTTCTTAATTTTTCTTTTGACCCATTCATAATTTAGGAGTGTGTTCTATGATCTCCATGTGTTCATGCAGTGATTAGGGCTTCTTCGGGTGTTGATTGTGAGCTTTATTGCATTGTGGCCTGATAGAATGCACGGAATTATTTAAATCTTTTTGTATATGTTGAGGTTTGTTTTGTGTCCCAGTATATGGTCGATTTTGGAGAAGGTTCCATGGAGCGCTGGAAAGTATGTCCTTTGGTGTTTGGGTGGATTACTCATTAGATGTCTATTAAGTCCATTTTATATAAGGTGTTGTTTAATTCAGATGTCTCTCTGTTAACTCTCTGCCCTGTTGACCTATCTAATGGAGTCAGTGGTGTATTGAAGTCCCCTACTATTAATGAGTTGGGGTTAATCTGGGTCTTAAAGTCCTGTAGTATTGTTTTTATGAAGTTGGGTGCACCAGAATTTGGTGAAAATATGTTCATGATTATAATATCTTCTTGGTTTATTGTTCCTTTAATCAGAATGAAGTGGCCCTCTTTATCTCTTCTGATTAGCTTTAGTTTAAAGTCTATTTTTTTAGGTATTAGAATCGCAATGCCTGCTTTTTTCTTAGTATCTTTTGCTTGGTATATTTTTTTTCCATCCTTTCACTTTAAGATAGTGTCTGTCCTTGAAAGTGAGATGAATTTCTTACAGACAACAAAAAGATATGTTTTGTTTTTTAATTCATTCACCTAGTCTTTGTCTTGACTGGGGACTTCAGTCCATTAATATTTAAAGTTAATAATCAAAGATGTGTATTGAATCCTGTCATTTTTATTTCTGTTCACATTCTTGATACAGCTGTACTTTTCCACATATACACCTTCATTGAATTTC
>NW_008345311.1:3501539-3520982 GCF_000622305.1 Nannospalax galili
ATACTTTGGTCCAGGGTCTCTTCTGGCTTTCATAGTTTGCTCTGAAATGTCTGCTGTAATCCTAATGGGTTTTCCTTTATATGTGACTTGCTGTTTTTCTTTTGTGGCTTTCAGTATTGTCTCTTTGTCTGGTATGTTTAGTGTTTTTACTATGATGTGCTGTGGAGAGTTTCTTTTCTGGTCCTGTCTGTTTGGTTTTCTATATGCTTCCTGTTTTTGTATGGGCATGTCTTTAATTTTGGGAAATTTTGTTCTACAACTCTGTTGAGGATCTGGTCCATGCCATTACGTTGGCATTCTTCTCCTTCCTGTATGTCTATGATTCGTAAGTTTGGTCTTTTTATGGTTTCCTGTATGCCTAGGATTCGTAAGTTTGGTCTTTTTACAATTCCTGAATATTCCATTCTTGTGCTTTCTTAAATTTTTCATAATGTTTGCTTGAGTGGTCTAGTTCATCTGCTTTATCTTCTAGTCTTGATATTCTGTTTTCCATTTCATTCATCCTATTGGTGAGGCTTTCTCCTGTTGTTTCTAATTGGCTTACTGAGTGTTTCACTTCCTTCTTCATTTCAGCCTGAGTAGTCTTCAATATTTCTAAATCTTTTCTGAATTCTTTCAGAAGTTTATCTGTATTTTCCTTTAGTTCTTTGATTTCTTTGTTTGTGTGTTCTTTAAATTCACTGAATTCTTTTATTTTATTTATAATTGTTCTTTTGAGTTCCATGTCTTGCATTATCTCTAGTGGGTTCTCACTGTACTCCTCTAGAGGACTATTGGTATTTGGTGGGGATATGTTGTTTTGGTTTTTAATATTATTATTTTTTTCTCTGTGATTTTGACATGTGAATTTCTTTTGTAATTTCTGATTCTTGTGTGAGACCCAAGCCTTCAAGTTTAGGTCTGCTTCTTTTTTAAATTTTATGTGCTTTTGTGGTTTACTTTTTGGGCATGAAAATCTGGTTCACCTAAGCTTCCAGTTCTCTCTTTTGATTTTATATTGGAGTGGCCAGATTGCTTTTGTCTTCAGGAGGTCCCACAGTCGCCCAAGTCAGATGAGGATCAGATGCTCTCAGGCTTTCTCCTAAGGTCTGGATCCCTCCAGGAATGATGTTATCCTCAGGAATTTGGTGGTTGGACTGGCCTGGGAACAGGGCCCAGTAAAGATGCTGGTTTAGGGCAGATGGTGGTCAAGCCACCCAATGATACAAAGGGAGATGGGGGCAAGAAGGGTCCCGAAGGGCTCCTGGGGATTGCAGGGAGGAATTAATTTTGTCTGGATGCAAAGATCAGGAAGAGGAAAAGTCAGTCCCAGTGTCCAAGAAAGAGGTTGGTGGGTTGTAAATCCCAGGGAAGCAGAGGGAGGTGGGGGCACGACGAGGCCCAGAGGCTTCCAGGGAGAGAGGCTGGTAGCTTGTGCAGATCAGCGAAGCAGAGGGATGTGAGGGTGGGGCCAGGCCCAGAGGGTTTCTTATAACCACAAGAAGGAACTGGCTTGTTCTGGATGCAAAGGATCGGGAAGCAGTGGCAGTTTCCCCAGTGTCTGAGGTGCCAAGATACTGAATGGGACAGTACCCAGGCTAGGAGGAGAGATGGGTGAGGGAGATGGGAGGATGAATGAGGCTGGGGGAGTCAATGCTTGGAGGGTGAGATGGACTTACCCAGGAGAGTGACTCGTGGGTTGTGCAGGCCCAGGGAAGCAGAGGGAGGTGAGGGCAGAGCAACGCCCATAGGGCTCCTGGGGATCGTTAGAAGTATCTGGGTTTGTCTGGCAACAAGGGATCAGGAAACAGTGGTGGTTCCAGGCCCAAGATTCGGCCCCGGTGTCTAGGAAAGAGGCTGGTGGGTTGTGCAGCCCAGGGAAGCAGAAGGAGGTGAGGGCAGGAGCAGGCCCAGAGGGCTCCTGGGGACTACAAGAAAGACCTGTGTTGGTCTGGATGCAAAGGAACACGGAGCAAGGGTGGGGATCTCCCGCCCACCCCCTACCCCCATGTCTTTGGTGTCAAGACAAGAAATGGGACAGTACTAGGCTAGGAGGAGAGATGGGCAGCGGAGATGGGATGGTGAATGAGGCTGGAGGAGTCAAGAAGCAGAGGGCATGATGTCCTTACCCAGGAGAGAGGCTGGTGGGTTGTTCAGGCCCAGGGAAGCAGAGGGAGGTGAGGGTGAAACCAGGCCCATAGGGCTCCTGCAGACCAGGAGAAGGAACTGTGTTCATCTGGATGCAAGGGATCAGGAAGCTCCAGGCCAAGGGGTCAGCCCTGGGTTGTCTGCCTCCCCAATTATATAATGAATAGTAACCAACTTTGGATGACTCCTAAATATGAACTATCTGATTTTTGTTTTCTTTTTTAATATTTTATTTATTACTTTTATTTTATGAATGTATGGCCTGCATATATGTATGCCCACAGAGTGCAGAAGAGGGCATTGGATCCCGTGGAAATGTTAAGGATGTTAGCCACCATGTGGGTACTGGGAATCAGACATAGGTGTTCTGTAAGAGCAGCCAGTGCTCTTAACCTCTGAGTCAACTCTTCAGCCATGAACCATCTGATTTTTCTATATACTTTGCTTTTGATGAATTCTTTTACCAATAAGAATTTGTAGCTATTGCTCTTATGTGAATTTTACAGATGAGGAAACATAGTTTAAAATGTTGGAAAATTAGCAACAGGCCACACAATTAGTCTACAACTTACAAGAAGGCCATTTCTTAACATTGACCATGTGGCTCCAAAGCCTGAACTCTTTTATGTTCCAATTATTAGCTTATTAGATAGTTTTTACAGTACAGTATAGTTTGTATTGTATGGTACAGTTCAATCCCATTGTCATATTCACAGATTATTTTTGTAAATTTCACACAATATGTTTTGATTAATTTTCATTTCCTCTCATATCTGCATCTTCTTTCTAAACCCCTCTTACTAAATTTCATACATATATATATATATATATATATACATTTATTTATGTTTATATGAAGGCCTATGGAGTCAGATGTGTGTGCCTCAAATGTTCTTTGTTGTATGCCCTTTGTTATGGGCTCATCCATTGGAGACTCGTCAACCTACAAAAATTCTCCCCCTTAAATGAGACTGAGTCTCCCCTTCCCAGCAGTTATCTGTTGCCAATAGATCCTCTGACAGGGTTGGGGTTTCTTACCCACACTGAAAGTCTATGCTGGGATTTTGTCTGGCTTTAGCTTAAGTGGGACTTGTCCACGATGTCAGCATTGCTGTGAGTTCATATGAGTAACTGATCAGCTTTCTGGAAAACTTTGGTTCTTGTGGTCATGAACCTCCTCTGGCTCTTACAATCTTTCCACGTCCTCTTCCACATTGATCCCTGAGCCTTGGGATTCAGGAGTTTAACACAGATGTCGTATTCCGGGATTAACAGTCTACAGCCTCTTATTTTTTGTGTGTTGGTCAGTTGTGGTTCTGTTTAAATTACCATCTGCTGTATAAAAACTCTTCTCTATTGAGAGTTGAGAGATGTATTACTCTGTGTGTATAACAATTCTTTTAAAATCAGCTTAGTACTACAACTATTTAGCAGAATGGTTGTATTCAACTTTCTTCAATATTCTGTGGGGTGTCTACCTTCAGATTCCTAGGCCTGATATTAATGTCAGATATGGGCTCCATCCATTGAAATGTACCTTAAATCCAATTAGAAAGTATAATATTCATGATACTATTGCACAAGTAGGCATATCTTCCAGATCAGTTGCTGTTGTATCTTACAGGATTCACACCTAGGCAAGGTTTATGCTAAATATTTTCTTCAAGTAGTTTGCATAGCACCTTCAAGCACTGTGAAAGCTATGCAGTATAAATGAGGTTGGAAGTCAGCACCGACTTGATTTGTTCTTGTTTGTCTTACAGTCTGTAGTGTTGTCAAAAATGGGTTCTTGCCGGGCGTGGTGGTGTGCACCTTTAATCCTAGCACTTGGGAGGCAGAAGCAGGCAGAGCTCTGTAAGTTCAAGGCCATCCTGGTCTACATAGTGAGTTCCAGGACAGCTGGGGCTACAGGGAGACCCTGTCTCAAAAAGACCAAAAAAAATGGGCTCTTACTGTAAAGATGAACTTTGTTTTATATAAGCTTATTGTTATTTATTTATTTTATGTATATCTGTGTGTACCTGAGCATATATGTGTGTATATATATGCGCATCATGTATGTTTAGGAATCTGAGGAGGGCAGAAGAAGACATTGAATCCCCTAGAACTGGAGTTACAATTGATTGTCAGAAAATACTGCCTTTGTGTTTGGTTGTTCACTGGACTTGATCTTAATACCCTATTGCTGAAGACACTACATAAATGAGTTGTAGAACAAAGTGTCAACTTTACTGCCTAGCTTTGATAGTGCTAGAAGCTGCCATGTATGCTACCAGAATACAAAGGTAATCATTAACTTTGTACAGCTGTGAATCCTGAAAGATACAATAAAAACTGTCCTGGTAAGATATGCCCACTAGTGCAAAAGCAGCATGAATATTATGTGAATAAACAACTATGGATATTCTGTGGATAAACAACTTTCCGATTGAATTTAATGTCCATTTCACAAGACGGAGTCTGTACCTCACAGTGTAATTGGGGCCAGGAACCTGTGGCTAGTTAACTTACAGGTCATAGGGGAGAACTATTACTATTATTCTGTTAAATAAACATAGTATTAAACTGTTAATGACTTATTGTTATATCCATAGATTAATACATCTCTTAAGTCTTACTAGAGAAACTTTCTCATACAGCAGATGGTGATCAACACAGAGATTCACAAATGGTCAGCATGCAGAGTAAGAGACTACAGCTTGCTTAGCCCTGAATAGGAAGCCTTTATCAAACCTCTGTCTCTCAAGGCCCAGGGATCATTGTAAAAGAGGGAGAAGAAAGGCTGTAAGAGCCAGAGGTGGTGGATGACCACAAGAAAACATATTTTCCAGATAGCTGGGCCGTTACTCATATGAACTCACAGCAAGGGTGACAGCATGCACAAAACCTATATAAACTCAAGCCAGACAAGAACACAGCACAGAAGGGTAAAACTGGGTAAGAAACCTCAACCATGGCTGAGGAACTATTGGCAAAGAGTAGTTGCTGGGAGAGAAAGTGTCAGTTTTCTTTAATCATGTGATGATAAGTAGATTAATCAAGCTCCAGTGGACAGACCCACACCAAAGGGCATTTGTGGAGACAAAAAGTACCCATACACATATAAATAAAATATAGTATATGAAATATTATGGGAGTAGTAGGGGCATTGCACATAGGGAAGACAATCTAAATATGATCAAAATACATTGTATGAACTCTTAAAAATTCAATGAAATGTTTTTGAGAAAGAGAGAGAGAGAGAGAGAGAGAGAGAGAATGAGCCTGAGTGTATGTATGTGCACCATGTGTGTTTAGGAGTACAAGGAGGTCAGAAGTAGACCCTGGATCCCCTAGGACTGGAGCTGCAGTTAGTTGTGCGCTGCCATGTGGATCATAGGAACAAACCTTGCTCCTCTGCAAGAGCAGTAAGCACTCTTTTTAAAAATGTATTTTTAATTGAATTTTTGTGCATTTCATGCAAAACACCTTTATATCCTCTTCCACATCTGTAGCACCCTATAGTTCCCCCCACCTGATTTGATGCATTCTGTCCTATATGTTAAGGCCTATCAAGTCAAGTTAGTGTACCCAGACATTTCTCAGTGCAAGTACATCCACTGGAGTCTAGTCAGCCTATCTAGAGTCTGTCTCTTACAGATGATAACCCTCCTTCACCCAGGAGTAATCAGTTGCCAATAGGTCTTTGACTAAGGTTGGGGCCTGCTGCCCATCTCCATAGTTCTAAGCTAGGTTTTTGCCTGATTGGGTTTGAATTGGTCTTGTGCATGCTGACATCATTGTTGTAAATTAATCCGAACAAGGTCCCAGGAGCCTGTAAGATCCTGTTTCCTTATGATCATGCACCTCCACCCCTGGCTTTTGAAATCCTTCTCCCTGTCTTCGCAATGGTCCTGAGCCCTGGGTGGTTGAAGCTTAATATAGGAGTCCTGTCCTGAGATCCACACTCTGCAGACTTTTATTCTGTACACTTTGGCCATTTCTGACCTTTTCTTCATCACACTCTGTTGCATGAGGAAACTTCACTGATGAGAATTGAGAGATGTATTAGTATTCTCAAGCAAACTGCTAAGGGAGAAAATCAATCAATGGTCCAAGCCCAGCTTTAAAGCCTAATAACGTCAACAATGACCAGCACAGCAAACTATATTAGTGCAGTAATGGCAGTTTTATCTCGAAGGTAAGGTAATCAATAGCTACATAATTAGACTTAAAGCCCACTCTGTGGGAGGGAACTTAGGTGTGGGATTGTAAACACAGACAAATACACATGACTGGAGAGTCATAGATCCTAGAGAAAAGCCTAAATCTGTCATATCTCTAGCCAAAAGTAATTTCTTACTATATGCTAAATATGGATCCTTATATTTACAAACAATTATGTCAGTCACCACTCATCAAAGAGCTTCTTTTTCAACAGATGGATACTCTTACAGAGTTCAAAAACTGGTCACATAGAGATTAAGCATCTGGGAAATAACCAACCCTAAGTGACACATCGACAATGGAACCTCTCAGTTAAGGCTCATGGAACATAGTAGAATGAGGGGAAGAGAGTAAGCATTCTTAATACTTATGCCATTTCTCCAGCCCTAGAGAGCCTGAATTCTTATCTTCTATGGTTTGCCCCTTGCATATTGAAAGATGACACCCTAGTTGAGGATTTTTGGAGTAAGGAGGCCACTGAGAAAATTGAAAGGGATTTATCTGGAAAAGGTCTGGATTTAGAAGTGTATGGTGGGACTGGGAAAACGGCTCAGTTGGCAAAGTGCTTGCCAAGTAAGAACAAAAACATGAATTCAGATCTATAGCACTCACTGAGCCAAAAGTAGTGACATGTGTCTGTAATTATACTGCTGAGGGCTGGTCAGGGGCAGAGACAGGCAGCTCCCAGGGGCTTGCTGGACAATCAATCTAACCAGTCATTGAGCACAAGGTCTAGGTCTCAGTGACTCTGTCTCAAAACATCAAGGTGGAAGCCAGGAGTGGTGGCACAGCCTTTAATCCTGGCACTCAGGAGACAGAGGTAGGCAGATCTCTGTGAGATTGAGGCCATCCTGGTCTACATACCGAGTCCCAGGTCAGCTGTGACTACAGGGAGACCCTGTTTCAAAACAAACAAACAAACAAAAAAAGAACAAAAAAGGAAAGAAAGAAAAAGGTGTAGAAGAATCGAGGGATACATCAGATGCTGACAGATGTTGACTTCTATATGCACCTGTACACACATGCATGCATTTTAATACACAGGGATTTACACACTTGAACCTATAAATAACATAGACATACTGGTGTGGCTCATATTTGTAGATGAGTAAGTTTTGCCTGTGACCTGAGTGGACTTATGGTCTCCTCGATTTTGCCCCTAAGCAGTTTCAGTTCCATTCAGGAAGGACAGCCTGGGAGTCTGTGGCTGTCATATAACTCATTATGAGGAAGGAGGACTAGAGATAAGGGAAAGGAAGTGTGGTATTCCAAGACTGAAGTGGCAGAAGAGCCTTAGTTGGTCCTGAGGTGGTGGCAAGGGAGACGATAGAAAGTCAGCCAGCTGTTCCCTGGCCACCGAGTGACATAGCTTTCAGCTCTTATCTCTCACTTCTTTCTTGGCTCCTTTTTGGCCACAATCCTGCTGTGCATCTGGAAGGAATTTCAAGTGTTACACAGAGCTGAGAGGGAACATAAATAGTTGGTTTCTATGAAATAGTGCTCAGAGTGGGATTGACAAGCTCTTCAGGTCCAGGACGGGGTGGAGGTTTTCTGTGAAAAGAAAATGTCAGAGGGTCTCGGAACTGGAGCTACAGGAGCCGGAGGCTCTGAGGCTTGCTGTACCTCAAGGTTAATAATTCTGTGCCCAGTTATCATTTATTGGCCTTTAGCTTCATGCTTCTCAAAATCTCTGGTGACTGCACAAATACTTGAGAGATGAGATAGAACTGAAGAACTGAAATAACCAGAGCAGCTTTTATAAGCAGGAAACTTGCATGGTTTTCAGTAATTGTGGATACCATACAGAGCTGTATTCCTTAAATACTGGACTCATTCACACAAGTCATCTTAGCATTAGTACATAATATCTTTGGGCCTTGAAGATCTTTTCCCTTTTTTTTTTTTCTTTTTTTGGTCTTTTTGAGACAATGTCTCCCTGAGGCTTCATCTGGCTTAGAACTCACTATGTAGACTAGGCTGGCCTCAAACTCATAGATTCACCTGCCTCTGCCTCCTGAGTGCTGGGATCAAAGGTGTGTGCCACCACTCTTGGCAGTTTTTTCCCATCTTTAACAATGTTTAATACCTAGAAGAACCAGAAGGGTACCTTGAAGTTCATTAGATTCATCCAGCAAATCGTCTTTTAAAAATTTATTATTTTTACTTTATGTCTATGAGTGTTTTGCGTGCATGTGTATTAGTGCACTGGTGTAGCGCAATGCCTATGGACGTCAGAAGACAGCGTCAGATTCCCTGGAACTGAGTTACACATGGTTGTTAGCAGTCATGCAGGCGCTGAGACTCAAACCCAGGAGCAACAGCTAAAGCAGCTGGCGCTTTTAACTACTGAGCCATCTCTCCAGCCCCCATCCAGCTAATCTTATCAACAGCCTTTAATACAAGTAGCATACTTCAAGTTGACCTGAGGATTATGGATAGGATCTATGAATTCCTTGAAAGTGTATCCAAATAATCCTGTAAATTCCAATGTGTACATTTTCAAAATCCATTGAATATTTCTTATCCAGCCATGCTGTTTTTGGTTGTTTTAATGTTAGAAAGCTATGACACACCAAAAATCATAGGCTGGTAGAAAAGTCTGGCAGCCATTTCTACCACTTAGCAGCAGCGTGAGTTTGACCAATGTGCTTAACCACACCAGATATGTTCTGTAAAAGGGAGAAAAAAATAGTGACAAATCTTGAAGTGGTATTGTGAAATATCAGAGAAATTAGGGAGAGAGTGTGTAGAAATAATTCCTGGCACAAAATATATGCTCAATAAAAAATAATTCATTAGGGGCCAAAGAGATGACTCAGTGGTTAAGAACACTGACTGGTCTTGTAGGGAACCTGGGTTCAATTCCCAGCACCCCCATGGCAGATAAGAACCATGCAGGCAATACACTCATACATATAAAATAAAAATAATAAATAAAATATTAAAATTCATTAATAAATATTTGTTGAGTGCCTACTCTATGCTGTTTGCTCTTCTATATACCAGAGATATAGCAATGAGGAAAAAATATCTCCTATCTATTCCAGTCAGTCATACTGTGTGTATATCATCCTGTCAGTATTAATTCAACACAATTATATAAGGAACCTGAACCATAATGCTGGCAGTGAGGCTAAGATGGAGAACAAAATACATATGTCCGCATGGATCTTGACACTTTGGTGTCAGAGATAGACCAAAAAATGGCTAAAAAGTTAAATAAAATATAACCAAACTATGATAAAGAATCATGGAGGAGGCAAACAATGGGAACTGAGGAGACTAATAAGGATTTTGAATGGGATGTCCCGAGTAGGAACTTCAGACATAATTACATTTAATTCTTATATCTGAAAGACAGGAAGAAGATAATGTAAAAAGGGGAAGGATGATGTATTGGTTATTGGTGGATTCCAATAGCAATGATACTCTCATGCTTTTATAGATTCACAGCACAGGCACACTATACCTGAGGAAGAGTCTTTGTTTAGGATCTCCCAAGACAAAATCAAGGTATAGGCAGGGCTACAATCTTTATAGACGTCTCTGGAGAAGAATTCACATCCAAATCTTTTTCCTTTATGCATTTCCAACATTGCTCTTTCACTCTCAAGGCAATAAGTGTGTTTTGTAGACCATCTCACACTTCAAATATCTCTCACTTATTTTTCTTCAGTATGTCTCTTCGTGTAGTGGACATGAGTCTAAGTGGAGAATCTAGGATACTATTCTGACTATATCTGTTTCTTAATAATCTTATTTATATTTATACAAATCCTTTTCACATGTGACGTAATGTGACCATAGGTATGGCACCAGGGGTAGAAAGAAAGGGAAACAAATTCTGTTTAGAAAATACTGAAAAGATTGTTCAGACATGGGGAGAAATACAAATAACAAGTGTGCTGAGGTGTGTGTGGCCTGGAATATTTGAGGAACTGACGAACCAGTGTAGCTGGTCCATTGTGAGCAAGGACAATGAGACAAGATGAGGATGGGGAGGATGGCAGATGTCTGCCCAAGCAGGGCTTATGGCCCAAAGTCAGGAATCTAAGAGTAGTGTGAAAATATTAATGAAGTTAAATCTGGGAAGTGACATGATCTGGCTGTCATGTTTGTGGGGAGAATGAGTTGGAAAGGAATAAATATGACAGTGAGAAAATCATGCAAAATAAAGATAATGATCCCAAACCTTAATCCCAAAGCATCTAACCTTACTCCAATGACACAGTACTAGGAATCGCAGAGCTCTTGTGGAATTTTATGAAATATTCCTATACAAAACATACAATAACTACAAACATAATTCCTTCTTAAATCAGATGCTATCTTTTATATTCTGGTATAGTCATGTAGGAACAGGGGTGAGAGGTTTCAGAAAAATCTATAAGAGCATAGTCTATATGTGTACTCACCATATTTCTTTAAAACTTTTGGTGAAAATATCACCTTAATTTATTTCATTTTCACTGACTGGATATTTTGACCTTTTTTCTCCATAGAAGGATACTACTTTCTGGGACAATAGTTAGAAAAACTTTATTAGGAAGAAAGAAAACCAGGGCTGGAGATATTACCCACTGGTTAAGAACACTGTCTGCTCTTGCAGAGGACCTGGGTTTGATTCCCAGCACTCACATGGTAGCTAACAACTGACTGTAACTCCTGTTCCAGAAGAATCTGATGCCTTCTTCTGATTTGCTCTGGCATTACATGACACAGGTGCACTTACATACATGCAGGCAATGCACTCATACATAAAATAAAAATAATAAAATATTAAATAAAGAATAGAGGAATTTATTTGACACTGATGTCTGATTGATACAAAATCACAGCCCTTCTTGTATCCTTTCAGTCCTTCCTGGTCCTATTTATTAGAACATCCAGCTAATCATTTGAAACAAATTATTAATGTGGGAATACATCCAAGGTCCAAAGGCTACAGAGATAGGAAAAGTTCAGGTTTATAGTAGAATTTACTAATGGGAGGGAAGATCTTTTTAGCCAGATTCTTAAATGGTCCCAATGTTCGCATGTTTAATCCTCTGTTGAATTCACCTGAAAGTCTGATCATACAAGACTCCTGTAGACTTCTCTCTGATAGCTGTTTGAGCACAGATTCCTGGTCCCAAAGCCCATAGCCTATGACCTCAGCAGTTTCCTACCAAACCTCCCTGTCTCCTTCCCTCTAGCTTATAAGAATTCTAAATTTGTGTTCCTTTACATTGTTAGACTTATCTTTCTTTCTTATTCTGGTCCCCCACGTCACACCTTTTACTGAGCTTTTCAATGTTATACTTTTTCTAAATAAGCCTAGGATTTCTTTTCATTATTTCTATGTCTATTGCACATCTGTGGCTTGGCTGCTACTTGTTCGTTCCTTCCCCTCACATCCTCTCTGTTCAGCTCATCCATGGTCAAGGCATACTTTCCCATGTCTAAAGTTTCACTCACATTATGATTAGGCCGTCTCTTCATCCTACAGTTTTCTCAACATCATATGTATGATGTTTGTGAGAGTATCCTTAAAGGAGCACTGTTGGCATCAAAAAGGAAAGTAAAACCGAAGAGTAAAGTCATCAGTATATTTCATCCTCTCTGTTCAGCTCATCCATGGTCAAGGCATACTTTCCCATGTCTAAAGTTTCACTCACATTATGATTAGGCCGTCTCTTCATCCTACAGTTTTCTCAACATCATATGTATGATGTTTGTGAGAGTATCCTTAAAGGAGCACTGTTGGCATCAAAAAGGAAAGTAAAACCGAAGAGTAAAGTCATCAGTATATTTCTTTAATATTTTAACATTTAATAATATTCTTGCCAGACATTAGGCTTAAGTCTATATAAAAAGTTATTTAGACAATTATTTCTCATTGAGGATTTTGTTCTTAACCAGGAAGTTCTGCTCAGATTAAGACTTCAAATCTTGGTCTCCAATACTGTAGTGCTCACATGTAGCTAAGGGAGACAACCAGTTATTGTTCTAAAATGATAATAAATTTGTTTTCTCCCCCTATTTAGAAGCCTTTGAGAGGTAACTGACACTGATTCTAATCACTCCAACAGCTATCAAAATACCTGAAACAAATCCTGAATCCATGACTCTGGAGTCCAGCCTTGGAAGACAAAAGAAAAAATGAGGAGAAACCCAATAGAGGGATGCTTTTGGAAGCCCTTGTCAAGAAACTCCAATGGACTCTCATATGAACATTTGAAAATTGCCCTGTTTTAACTTTTTTCTAGTTCCCTGTCTAAAAGTTGCAATGCTAATTACTCTTGCCTTTACTTCTCCTTCACATCTTCTATTCACAATTCAAGGAATTTCTTTTCCCCCTAGAGATAAAACTTACACAATTTGGGAGTCTTTTACATAGACCCGCTGAAGGGGTACTCCAATTGCCTCACCCTGCATCCCTGTTCAGCATGGAAGATGCCAGAACTGTCTGCATCGTGATCCCTTATTGGCAGTTTGGGTAACCTCTTCAGAGGATAGTGTGATAAGAATAAGAGATAGGCATTAACTAGCCAGTTAGGGTAAAAAGACCCCAAAGAAAAGTAGGCAGTTTCTTGGATAAAAGTCAAAATGTCCTTGGACCTCTTAGCAACATACTCCGTTCCAAAGGCCAAAAATGTTGAAAATATTTGGGAGCTTTTATTTAATTCTTAAAAGATTTTAAGGTTACCTCTTCAGAGGGGGTAAAGTTAGAGCAGCCAAAAGCCCCATAAAAAGTAAATAAATCAAAGAAGAAAGAGTACATGAAGTTATCAGGAAAAAAAATGATAGGGAAATATGGGAGGAGTTGGAAGGGAGGGAGTGGGCATGGTTTTGATCAAAACACTTTATATGCATGGGTGAAATTCTCAATAAATTATTTATTTTAAAAAATGAGCACTGTTGGAGTCTTGAGAGCCTGGGTTGACATATGTAGGAGTGGACTGAAGAAGCAATGGACTGTCCACTTAAAGATCTGTGTGGGAGATTCTACCAACTGAGAAACAAAAGCAACATTGTCTTCCCTTTTTGACAAATCTACACAGCTTCAAGTGGATCAGTGCCTGTGTACTGCCATGTCTTTTTGCCTAGTTGGAACATTGGCAGCTTCTTTGATGATGGTGGAAGATGAGGAGCAGGGATGTAGGGAGAGAACAGAGCATGAGAGGGCATGTGAGAGAGCCAGAGAGAGACCATTAAGATGGATAAAAGAAAAATATTTTCAGTATTTTGAGAGTATATTTTAAAAGTGTGGGGAGCAAAGGCTAGTCTGCTTTACTTGGCAAGACAAATCACTTCTGCAAAATATGGTCCAAGTGATTATGTTTTGTATCAAACTTTTATCATAATGCCAATCATCTGAGTGCATTTTATTTGCCCAAACTCATTTAATCCTCACAATGACATGAGTTAAAGCTTGCCGTTATATTTGCACACCCAACTATGAAAATGTGGCATAAAGAGAAGTAGTTCAGGGTTATGTATCTGGTGAGTGAATGGATCAGGGTTCAAAGTCACATCTCGCTATATACTGCACCTATTCAAATCATTGTTGTGCTTTGTGCATATAGTTGGCCAGTCAATAAACCAGTGTAGAGGCCAGGAAGTCCCCTCTCATTCAACTCAGCTCTGTTCTCAATACCTCTGTACTTCTAGTACTATCTCTGTGTGTCTTTCTCTGTTTCTGTAGTTTTGCCTGTGTCTGTCTGCCTCTCTCCCTCTCTGTAACTCCACCCTCTGTGTGTCGGCAGGCCGGTGCGGGGGCGGGAACTACAGGATACATGTGGAAGTAAGAATCCAACTTCAGCTTTTGGTTCTCAACTTCCACCTTCTTGGAGAGAGGGTCTCTTGTTTCCCACTGAATATGCCAGGCTATCTAGCCCACAAGCTTTTGGGAATTCTGTCTCTACTTCCCATCTTGTTTTAATCCCAGTACTGGGATTGAAAATACACATCACTGCATTCACGTTTACATGGGCTCTGGGAATCTGAACTCAGGACTTCATGCTTGCATATGTAGTATTTTGCCCACTAAACCACCTCCTTAGCCCTTTCAATACTTTTTAAGAACCCTAGAGATAAGGAAACAAAATGATTTAAAACAGAGATGCTGTTAGTTCACAGCAGAAAAGCACTCTTTGAATTCTATACTGAAGCACACATTAATGACTAAAGATTCATAAGCTATCTTCATGTGAGCCAAATTCTTATGTTGTATTTTCCAGAGAGGAAATGAAAAACCTGTATACCACTTCCATGTCTACTTCAGAGTCAAACATCTGCTGGATGCATTAAAGCCCAAGACTCTAAGCTGGATGTCTTCAACTCTTTGTGGTTCACCCTGCCTTCTTCCCTGTTGCCTCAGCTCAGGATCCAGCCTTCTCTGTTCCTTTATTTTTTTCTCTCCTATTTCTCTCACTTCATTTTCATAGTTGGTTGCCAAGTCATCACCAGAAAAGGGAGTTATGCTTTAATTTTCTGGATGATTTCCTGATTGGTCACATTCTCCTTTACTGAATAGTTTTTAATCATTGTATTTTCTCGTCATAACTCATCCATGTAAAACTTAAAAAGAAACCCAAGCTTGTTCCGTGTAGACAAAGCTCAGGAACATAATCTCTTCATGGAAAAAAGTGAATTATCACTTAAAAATAATAAATAATAATGTTCTTTTGTTAAAATGTTTTCAGTTGCTCAGACTGTGTAGTCACAATTTTTGATATTACTATTTTTTATTTCTTATTTTTTTAGATTACTTATTTAATAGCCACATATTTAGAAGAAGCATTTCATTACAACAGTATTGACATATTCAATAACAATATCCAGAGCTAAGATGCATCTCTTTCAAAATTGGCTGTAAATTTTTAGGTTCACAGTTGAATAAATATAGTTATACAATATTGTACTCAGTATAAACCCTATAAGACATAAAATTGAATGATATTTTAACCTTTAAAAAAGATCTCCATTTCATTTTAAAATATACAGTTTCTTACAGAAAGACTCTGTTTTTACTCATAACACTGAAATGTTGGCACATGTATCTCTAATCTGCACGTACCTTATTATTACTAGTCATAATTGGTTGCACTCGGATCCTTTTCCGAGCTCCTTGGCATCTGAGCATGGATATAAAGTGATCAGGTAGATTTCAATGATAATATTTTTCACATCTATAAATTATTAAGGAGCAAATTTTTATGCTTTGAAGAATTATTTTTAATTTAAAAAAATATTAATAACCACATGATTAGAAGAAGCATTTCATTACAGCTTTTAACATATTCAGTAACACACTCCAGAGCAAGAATACAAAAAAACTTCAAAGATGGTGACTATTATTAACAATAAATAGGTGGCTACATGTTTCAAAATTAACAGGATTATTTCGAATGTTTATCAGAAAATACAAGTATTTTTTAAATATTTAAAAAAAATTTAGAAGCATTTCATTACAGCATACTCATACACAATAACAGTTTCCAGAGCAAAGATACAGCTCTTTCAAATGGGGCTATAAAATTTTTAGGTTTGCTGTTGAATTAATACAGTTATACAGTATTAAACTCAGTATAAGCCCTGTAAGACACTAACATGAATGAGTTTTTAACTTATAAAAAAGATCTCAATTTCATTTTAAAATATACAGTTTCTTACAGAAAGACTCATTGTTTTTGCTACTAACACTGAGATGTTGGCACATGCATCTCTAATCCGTATGTATCTGATTATTACTAGTCATAATCGTTTGCATTTGGATCCTGGCACCTGTGTGTGTCTATAAAGTTCTCGGGTAGATTTCAATGGTAATGTTTATCACCTCTATTAACACGACATAAATTTTTATGCTTCCTCCTCAAATATAAGACATTTTTTAAATTTGTTGATTTGTGTTTGTGTGCGTATATCACACAGAATATCCCAAACTATCTTATTCAACTATGTACCTACTTCCCAGATCGTATGCTCCCATAGACACCCTTCCCCCATTAGAGGCCTTATACTCTGTTACCCCTGCTACTGTCCACTGTGTTGTTAGCACCCCAGCCGTTCCCCACTACTTGTCCATCTGGTGAATTTAGTCAGTCTATCTAGAGGTCTTTGTTTTAAGAAGGTCAGCTGTTCCTCATCTAGCAGCAATCACTTGTAAATATTCCTCTAGATAAGATTGGGATCTGCTGTTCATTTTCCCAGTTCCATGCAGGGTTACTATCTGGGAGTCCCTTGGGCCACCTTAGCCAACAACACAGAAGGTTTCGCTTATCTGGCATTGCTGCTTGCTATGTAGCCTTTAGCTATAATATGGACTTTTAAAAAATTATATCGGCCAATTTAATCTTTGGTTATATTTTCCTTTTTGGTGTTTAAGACCATAGGGTTAGCCAGGATAAACTAATTTATTTTTACTCTTAAGGTCATTTGTGGATCTGTTCCTCAGGGGTCACATGGGCTTGGGAGGAGGCCCTGGCTCCTTTCTTTTACCATTTCTGCCTATATGAATATAAGTCAAAGGTCCTACTCAACCATGGCTGGCTTCACTTGGAAGCATGGAGGAAATAATTCCTATGTGTTGACCCTCCCCTTTGTAGACTGGACACTGGTTCAAGTCCATCTGGTGGGGTTTCCTCAGCCTCCTTCATCAAGAGGATAGGTGACCCACCACAACTACAGGACATTTTAAGAAATGCTCATAGTCCCCTGGAACTAGTCGACCTAGGAGGGCAAAGAGGAAAAACTGTCTTTTATGTCTCTCTGACCAAATTATTATAGGCCTCAAAGAATGTATGTTAAACATCCAAGAAGTTTAGTTCCACCAGTCTGGTACTTTTAATTACTATGTGTCATGTAGATAAATCTTGGGCAAAGACCAACTATTCTCAGATAAACCTTACCTAGACATATATTTCTTGATCTGCTATGTATAATTTGTCAGTAGGTTGTTGGAGTAATATGGTTCCTTCAGGTTTTCAAAACCAGCTAGGCATTGTTTATCTCTCACATTGTCTCACCCCTCCGTCATGGTTTACCCTATTAAGGTGCCCCCATTTCCCCCTTTCTCCATTAATAATACCCTCCTCCTATGATCTTCCCTCTCTTGAGCTCCTTCTTTCCCTTTACCCCTAGATTTATTGTACTTCCCTGCCACCTCCCTTAAAGTAACCCAATTTTTATCCATATCTGCCTTATTATCACCTGTTTCCTACTGTTCTTCTCTTTCAGGTTCTTCCTTTTCCTTTACCTCCCAGTTTCCTTTCTGTTATCCTGGTTTCTGTAGTTATGTCTGGATACATACTCACTTATCAGTATTTGATTCTAGGATCCACATATGAGGGAGAACATATGTCGTCCATGTTACTTCACTTAGTATAACAGTTTCTAGTTACATCCATTTACCTGCAAATTTTATGATTTCATCTTTCTTAACTGCTGAGTAAAACTCCATCATACAAATAAACCACAGTTTCCTTATCCACTCGTCAATTGAGGGAAAGTTAGGTTGTTTCCATCTCTTAGCTATTGTGAAAATAGCAGCAACAAACGGATGTACAGTGTCTCTGCATTAGGATGAGTTCTTTGGGTATATGCCAAGGAGTGGTATAACTGGGTCAAATGGTAGGTTCATTTGTAGTTTTTTAAGAGTTCTCCACACTGCTTTCCATAGGGGCTGAACCAGTTTGCAGCCCCACCAGCAGTGGATGAGTGTTCCCCTTTCCCCACATCCTCTCCAATATTTGGCATCATTTGTTCTCTTGACATTAGCCAGTCTGACTGGGGTAAGATGAAATCTTAACATGGTTTTAATTTGCATTTCCCTAATTACTAGTGATGCCGAACATCTTTTAAGATACTTCATAGCCATCTTTACTTCTTCTTTTGAGAACTCTCTCTTCAGCTCCTTAGCCCATCATTTAATTGGGTTACTTCTTGTCTTGATTCTTTTTTCTGAGTTTTATATATATTCTGGACGTTATACCTCTGTCAGATGTGTCACTGGTGAATATTTTCTCCCATTCTCTGGGTTTTGTCTTCACTTCCCTGGTTGCCTCCTTAGATATACAGAAGGCTTTTAGTTTAATGAGGTCCCATTTGTTGATTCTTGACCTTGTTTCCTGAACTATTGATATTCGGTTTAGAAAATCCTTTCCTAAACATATATCTTTTAGGTTTTTCCAATGTGTTCTAACAGTTTCGGAGTTTCAGGCTTTAAACTGAGGTCTTTGATCCATTTGGAGTTGACTTTTGTGAACGGTGAAAGACAGGGATTTAGTTTCATTCTTCTACAGGTGGAGATCCAGTTTTCCAGCATCATTTGCTGAAGATTCTGTCTTTCCTCCAGGGAATGTTCTTGGCCCCTTTGTCAAATATCAGGTGGCAGAAATTGCATGTACTCATATTTTGGTCTTCCATTTTGTTCCATTGATCTATCAGTCTATTTTTGTGCCAGTACCATATTGTTTTTATGACTGTAGCTCTCTAATACAGCTTAAAATCTGGCATAGTAATCCCCCGGGATTGATATTAGTGCTCAGGGTTGCCTTTGTTATCTGAGGTCTTTTATGCTTCCATATGAATCTTAGGATGGTTTGTTCCAATTCTGTGAAAAATGTCATGGGGATTTTGATTGGCATTGCATTGATTCTTTAAATGGTTTTGGTAGGATGGTCATTTTCACAATATTAATTCTTCCAATCCACGAGCATGCGAGGTCCTTCCATCTTCTGATGTCTTCCTCAATTTCTTTTTTAAAGATTTAAATTTTTCATTGTAGAGCTCTTTAATGGCTTTGGTCAGGTTTATTCCGAGATATTTTATTGATTTTGTAGCTATTGTGAATGGGAGTGTTTCCATGTGCTTTTTCTCTGATTGCTTGAGATATTTTATTCATTTTGTAGCTATTGTGAATGGGTGTGTTTCCATGTGCTTTTTCTCTGATTGTAATGTTCTGTATCTTTTGGGTGTCTGTTGTGATGCTTCCCCTCTCATCTCTGATTGTGTTGATTTGGAGGTGCTCTTTCTTTCTTTTGGTTAACTGGGTTAGCGGTCTTTCAATCTTGTTTATCTTTTCAAAGAAGCAGCTCTTGGATTTGTTGATTCTTTGTATTGTTTTCT
>NW_008345311.1:3521000-3533130 GCF_000622305.1 Nannospalax galili
TCATTAATTTCTGCCCTGATTTTTGTTATTTCTTCTTGTCTGCTGGGTTTGGGTTCCATTTGTTTTTTGCTTTCAAGTGTCTTGATTTACAATGTTAAATCATTTATTTGTGTTTTTCCAATTTCTTGCTGTAGACACTTAGAGCTATAAACTTCCCTCTAAGGACAGCTTTCATCATGTCTCAGAGTTTTTCTTGTTTTGTATTGTCCTTTTCATTTAGTTCCAGAAATAATTTTATTTCTTTGTTAATTTTTCTTTTGACCTATTCGTCATTCAGGGTTTTATTGTTTAATTTCCATGTGTTTATGTGGTGACTTGTGCTTCTTCCACTGTTGACAGTAAGCTTTATTGCATTGTGGTCTGATAGAATGCATGGAATTATTTCAATATTTTTGTATTTGTTGAGGTTTGTTTTGCACCTCAGTATATGGTTGATTTTGGTGAAGTTTCCATGAGGTGTTGAGTAGAAAGTATGTCCTTTGGTGCTTGGTTGGAATACTGGATAGATGTCTGTGAGGTCCTTTTGATTTATGCTATTGTTTAGTTCCAATGTCTCTGTGTTGACTCTCTGCCCTGTTGACCTATCTAATGGAGACAGTGGGGTATTGATGTCCCTGACTTTTAATGAGTTGGGATTAATCTGGGTTTTAAAGTCTTATAGTATTGTTTTTATGAAGTTGGGTGCACCAGAATTTGGTGAATATGTGTTTATGATTGTAATATCTTCTTGGTTTATTGTTCCTTTGACCAGAATGTAGAGGCCCTCTTTATCTCTTATGATAAGTTTTAGTGTAAAGTCTATTTATTCAGATATTAGAATTGCAACGCTTGCTTTTTTCTTAGTACCATTCACTTGGTGTATTTTTTTTCCATCTTTTCACCTTAAGATAGTGTCTGTCCTTGAGAGTGAGATGAGTTTCTTACAGACAACAAAAAGATGTGTTTTGTTTCTTAAACCATTCACCTCGTCTGTGTCTTTTGACTCGGGAGTTCAGTTCCTTTAATATTTAAAGTTATTAATGAAAGATGTGTATTGAATCCTGTCAATTTTATTTCTGTTCACATTCTTGATATAGGTGTACTTTTCCACAGTTATACCATCATTGAATTTCCTTCCTGAAGCCCTTGAGTATAGTCATTATTTTCTTCAGCTCTTTGTATTGCTTCTAGAACTCTCTGAAGGGTTGGTTTTGTAGACATGAATTCCTTCAAGCTATTTATGTTATGGAAGATTTTTCTTTCCCCTTCGACTGTAATAGACATTTTGGCTAGGTATAGTAATCTGGGTTGGCATCTGTTGTCATTTAAAACTGTAAATACTTTGGTCCAGGCTCTTCTGGCTTTTACAGTTTTCAGTGAAATGTCACCTGTAATCCTAATGGGTTTTCCTTTATATGTGACTCGTTTCTTTTTTGAAGCCCTCAGTATTGTGTCTTTTGTTCTGTATGTTTAGCATTTTTACTATACTGTTCCATGGAGAGTTTCTTTTCTGGTCCTGTTTGTTTGGTGTTTTATATGCTTCTTGTATTTGTATGGGCATGTCTTTCTTTAATTTTGGGAAATTTTCTTCCATGATTCTGTTGAAGATCTGGTCCACGCCATTATCTTGGGATTCTTCTCCTTCCTGTATGCCTATGATTCATTAGTTTGATCTTTATATGGTATCACACAATTCCTGCATATTCCATTCTTGTGCTTTCTTAAATTTTGTATAATCTTTGCTTTAGTGGTCTTGTTTGTCCACTTTAAATTCCAGTCTTGATATTCTGTTTTCAATTTCATTCATCCTATTGTTGAGGCTTTCTTTTCTCATTTCTAATTGGCTTACTGAGTGTTTCACTTCCTTCTTCATTTCATCCTGAGTAGTCTTCAATATTTCAATATTTTCTGAATTCATTCAGAAGTTTAAGCCTATCTTAACTTCAGTTCTTTGATTTCTTTGTGTGTTCTTTAATTTCACTGAATTCTTTTATCATGTTTATAATTGTTCTTTTGAGTTCCATGTCCTGCTTTATCTCTAGGGGGTTCTCATAGTACTCCTCTAGAGGACTATTGGTATTTCGTGGGGATATGTTGTTTTGGTTTTTCATGTTATTATTTTTTCTCTATGATTTTAACATGTGAGTTTCTTTTGTAGTTTCTAATTCTTGTGTGAGACTCAAACCTTCAAGTTTAGGTCTGCTTCCCTTTGTAAACTTTATGTGTCTCTTTTGTTTACTTTGTGGGCATGAAAAGCTGGCTTGTCTAAGCTTCTGGTTCTCTCTTTTGGTTTTATACTGGAGTGGCCAGATTGCTTTTGTCTTCAGGAGTTCCCACAGAGGCCCAAGTCAGATGAGGATCAGATGCTCTCAGGCTTTCTCCTAAGGTCTGGATCCCTCCAGGAAAGATTTTGGCCTAAGGAATTTGGGGGTTGGACTGGCCTGGGGGCAGGGTCCAGGAAAGATGCTGGTCTCCTGCAGCTGGTGGCCATGCTACCCAGAGATGCAAAGGAAGATGGGGGCAGGAAGAGACCCCAAGTTCTCCTGGGGACTGTACTGAGGAACTGGGTTAGTCTGGATGCAAAGGATCAGGAAGTCAGAAGGTCAGCCCCAGTGTCCAGGAAAGAGGCTGGGGCGTTGTGCAGCCCAGGGGAGCAGAGGGAGGTGAGGGCAGAACCAGGCCCAGAGGGCTCCTGGGGCCTGTGAGAAGGAATTGGGTTGGTCTGCATTTAAAGGTTCAGGAAGTGGAGAGGGGAGCCCTGGTGTCCAGGAAAGAGGCTGGAGGATTGTGCAGCCCAGGGAAGCAGAGGGAGGTGAGGGTGGGACCAGGCCCAGAGGGCTCCCAGGGATCTCGAGAAGGAACTGGGTCTGTCTGGATGCAAGGGATCAGGAAGCAGTGATGGCCCCAGGCTGAGAGGTCATCCCCAGCATCCAGGAAAGAGGCTGGCAGGCTGTGCAGCCCAGTGAAGTAGTGGGAGGTGAGGGCAAAACCAGGCCCAGAGCAATTTTTGATGTTATAAAGCATAATATACATGTGCTCTGTGGAGCTGACTCTCTCTCGCTCTCGCTGACAGAGGAGTGACTTAGTCATAGTAATGATAGAGAGGCAAGAATGAGCATTAAGACCAGGTATTCCTTTTTTAGCTCCAGATGTGTTTTGCACTCCTTCCCACAGGGACTTTGGATTTTAGGAAGATCCAACTGGAAGAAGATGTTGGACGGTACTGAGTGACAGAATACATGCATTTGAGGAATAAAGCAAGATTTAAGACTACATATGTAGTCTTCATGTTTGAGAAGACGTACATGTGCCAGTTGTGTTCACAAGTCCCTTCCAATGTTCCTCGTATAGGTAGTGCAAGCCACTGAAGTCTCTCTTTAACCAACCTGATCTGAATAAATGCATTGGAAAGCAGATTAAAAGGCAATCATGTCCATTTCTTTGCCTTTTAGCAGAAGTAGTCCTGAACCGCTCAGAATATTTTACATTTACTCCTCCTTTTAGTTGTTTATTCCCTAATTATAACATCGTTTTGATGTTAGAAAGATCATCACACATCATAATTTTTCTTTTTTCGAAGAATTCTTTTTAATGACACAGTAGAAATCAGAGTTGGAAAAGCCATGTTAGGATGTTAATAAAGCAGTAAGAATGAAAGTGATTCTTAATTTTGAACACAAGTGTTGTCTTGAAAAGCTAATATCTTTCAAGAGAATGTGAGGAGGGGACATTATTAATGTCTCACACATGACATTATTAAGTTTAAAAGACACACCTAAAATAAAAATAAATGAAGTTTTCTGTATGAAACTGTATTTTAATAATGAAATGGAGATCTTTTTTTAAAGTTAAAACCTCATTTAACTTTATGTCTTATAGTATTTATACTGAGTACAATATTGTATAACTGTAATAATTCAACTGTAAACCTGAAAATGTACAGCCAGTTCTGTAAGAGATGCATCCTAGCTCAGAAAATTGTTATTGAATATGTCAATTCTGATATAGTGAAATGCTTCTTTGAAGTATGTGGCTATTGAATAAATAATTAAAAAAATAAATGTTAGAAAAGCCAAAAAAAGATGCAATGGGAAGACATTGATTGTTTCCATTGTAAATTTGGAATTCAGGCCACATTGATAAATTCTTCCTTTTAATTCCTGTTTCACAGGCAGAAATACAGAATGTCCCTGACATATGACAATTCTACTTACTATTTTTTGATGTGATGATGGTGTGACAGTAATGTACATTCCTTAAAAATCATACTTATAATTTTAAATTTTTATAATTCTCCAGGTGAGCCATGAAAGTATGATACTCTCTCAAGATATAAGGCACCAGAAATCATCCACAAAGTGTGTCAAGCCAGCCACAAGGTCACTTGAAGAAATGAGCAATACTCGATGGTTTGCTGTGCTGCTGAGCTGGGATGTTTGGTGGGTTATGTGCATTAGGTCCATATTAGACTCAAGGACATTTTCAATATACAATGAATTTATAAAAATACAACCCTTTGATCAATCAAGGAACATTTGTATACTAGTCTTCATCTAACAAAACTATTCAAACTGAATACTTCCTGCAAGTAAAATGTAGGCACTATGAAGTATACGATGTAACAATTACCTCTACAATCTTTCCTTGTAGAATCTAGGAATTCAAAGCTCTGGAGTTGATTTGACCTCATTCTAGTCCTCCAACTACTAGCTGTTACCTTCATGATCCCAACTCACTGAAAGCCAGTTTTTGTATCTATAAAATGAGGTAATAATGATACTTAATCAACTCAAGTTTAGAGGAATTAAATGAGAAAGACTAGGAAGCTTCCAGGAACTTTTAGTTATATTGTGACACTTTCTAGTGTACAATCTCCTATTAATTAAAGAATCATACTATCCATTCTGTGATGCCAGACACTGGCATTGGAATTGAAAAGGCTTCCTCAGCATCACTCAATGTCCTGTATGGCCCTTAACAAGGTAGTGTTGGCACCTTTAGTGACAGGAGCTCCAATTCAGAGCTTAAGTTCACATCTGCTTGAACATATTAAAGGACAACATTGAAAACATATGTACTATGTTCCCAACCCCCATCTATAATCTCTCCCTCACTCTCTCCCTCTCTCTCTCCCTCTCTCCTCCCTCCCTTTCTCCCCCCCTTCAGCCTCCCTCCCATTCTTCATTAATTCCTTTGTTTCTTTCCTGAGGAAGAATGAAATTCAATGCAATAAAGCCATTAGAAAATCTCAAAAGAACTTTTTCTCTCAATATTGCATATTTTTGCCTGAATTTCTGTTTTAATCTCCTTTCTTTGTCCTCTATTTCCATTACAACTTCATAGCTTTTATGTACACTTAAAGTGCTCAAAGCAATAGAGCAGTTGAAAGGTAATGGGGACAGGGATTTTTTCCTCTAGGTTTCTATGCCACAAATAGATAGGTGTTTGGGTCTTTGGAGAGTGGCTTCCTTTTCTGCCTGGCTCAGAAATAGCTCTCATCTTGAGCTTCACAGTCTCAGGTTCCTTCCTTCAGAATATCTGAGCCTCTGTTGAGAACAAGAAACAGGCCAGTATCCCTCCCCATCCTGACCCCTTCTTCCCCTCCCCCAGACACCCACTTCCTTTATAGCAGCTGCAGCTGTTGGGTCAGCCTTGGAGCTGAAGCCCCCCTCCCCACAACCCTTTCCCCCAGGTAAAAATAAATAAAATGTCAGTGAGCTGATTGCTTTTTGGATTGCACCTCACCTCTTTTTTCCTGTTTTGAGCCTTCTGGTTTCTTAGTGAAAACTACAAACCATGCCTTTACTCCAGGGTGGGTATGATTTCCTTCTTCTTGGCTTCTATCCCATTTTTATCCACTCCTTCCTTTCCCTAGCTCAACTCTCTTATCTGTCTAATTGTGATTTCTCAGCAGCTAAGGGGCTACAATTTCTCCCAAATTACTAAATGTCTGGAAAGGATGATGGAACTTAGTTTTCAATAACACAGAAATTGAAGTCAAGAAGTGAAAAATTTCAATTTATCTTTTATCTAAGACTCACAATTCAACCTTGAGCCATGCTCAGGGGTAAGGCCATTTGGCTTGGAGAGTCAACCTCATTGTGTCACCTCAAACAAGTTTACAAAAAGTGTGCTTGCCTTACAAACACACTTCAAGAAAAATGTATTAATCTTTACAAGCCTCACCAATTCTTTTCATAGAAATAGAGAAAGTAAACAGAACAGTAAAGGATATATGGAGGGAGGATTAGCGTGGCTTTGAAAACTTAAGTGGATTCAGAATCTGCAGGTTTTAAAAATTTTAGATTAGAAATTTGTTTTTAATCCTAGAAAACTTCAAAACGCAAAATGTGAATTTGCTGTGTGACAAGAGCTACACTGAATCCAAGTGAAAGAAGTGATATGTAAGCTTATCTCGCTGTAGACTCTGCCATTTCAGAGACCTTTAGCCTCTCTTGAGCATTCATGGCTTGTACATTGACTACCTCACTTATCTTGTGTTTTGTGTAGGTAAGCCTAAATGATTACAATTGTTTTGATTATGTACACCTTTTTTTCCCTTGCCATTGTTTCCCCAAATAATACAGTATAATAACCATATATATTATTTACACTGTTTTAAGCAGTATAAGAAATTTAGAGATAATTTAAAGATTACAGGAGGACATATATATGTTACATGCAAACAATGTGCCATTTTACAAGAACAATTTAAGTTATATGCAAACACAATGCCATTTTATATTAGATATTTGCATATGTTTTTGGTACTTGTGGAGTGTAGATATGCTGTGACTAATGAGGGGAAACCACAATACTGAAATTCTTTGCAATTTTTATATGCTAGGATTTTTTCTAAGACCTCGAAACAATATCAACATTGAGCATCTTTGTAATGGACTTAGACGTTTGTACAATTTAGCTTATGTAGTTTGTACAATTTAACTTGTCTCAGATTATGACCTAGACATATCACAATAGCTGCCTCTGTGATGCATTTGAGAATATGATTGCAATCATTATATACTACATTCAATGTGTGAATGAAGACTGAAATTTTAATTTATTATGGGTTCATTTTATATTCAACTGAAGTGCATTCAGAATTCCTAAAGCATTTCTAGAATGAATTGATGTCATAGTGGCAATGAGAAGGAACAAAGCAGCTGCTGACTATCCAGGTAAAATTGAGGAACAGCTTAGAGAGAGTTAGATACTGTGGTTGTGAGCAATAGTCTATGTTCAATAGGAGTTTACATTATGTGGGGATGAGAAACATAACCAAATGTATAGTGGGTAAGAGTATAGTTTTAATCACAGGCCACAAAAATTTAACATTATTTCCCGCTAAACAACTGTATGACCTTAGGCAAGTCACTTTAGTCTCTAACTCATTATACACTTACCAAGAATATGGAGACAGGAGTTTTACCTAGTATATGAGGAAAATGAAATGTGGTTATACATGTTAAATACCTGACACACCTTGAAAGATCAAAAGATGTTAGCCATTGTTTGTTCAGTGCCAACTATATGAAAGACAGTACTACATAGTTCTCCCCTATTGTTTCCTTTAGTTCTTACAAGTCCTCTACAAATAGTCTTTCTCTATATGGAAACAAAGGCTATGAGACTGAGATGGTTACCGTTGAGTATAAATAGTGTTATAACAGGCAGGTACAACAAGAGTGCAGAGATGGACATGTCTAAGTTGGCCTGTGAAAATTTGGGAAAGGCATGGCAGGGGAAGAACACATTTCAGGTAGTCTCTGAAGGGTAAATAAGCATTCGTCAAGAGAAGAAGAGAGCATCCAAACATAGGGGAAGTGTATTCTCATTGTTCATAGCTGGAGTTTAGTTGAGAGGAACTATATTTGTAGATTAGCTGTGATCAATTTTGATTGTCATACTAAAGAATCAAAACTTTATCCTTGAGAGAATCATCATAAACTGTGTTTTCAGGTCATGTATGGGAATGGGGTCTAGGTGAATGAAGGTGATCTGTAGTAGCAGTGGCAGTGAGTAGAGAGATGAACAGAACTTGAGAGTTGAAAAGAAAAAACACTTCTTTCATTAAAAAGTAATCCTTAACACTGCAAAAAAATAAAAGGCAAATGAGTTGTTTTAGTATAATACGATGTGTTCTGTGAGAGAGGTGGGTTGTTGGAGGAATGCAGCCTTAGTATTCTTTAAAGAAATGAGAACTAATAAAGGCTATCTGTTAAAGGACCCCTAGATTCAAGGCTTAAGAGCTTACCTGTAGTAAGGTGGCAATTCCAATAAGAATCGCATAATCAAATTCATAAAAATAAGCAAAAGCATGGAACGAAGTTAGAGGTACGACAGGTATTTCCATATTACTGGAGTAGAAAGTATACCAGCAAGGATAAGGGGCAGTAGAATCATAGTTGAATGAAGCTAGAGAGAAAAGCAGAGACAATCTAGCGGACCAGTGTATGTCATGCCAAGGAGATCAGATTTAGTCTAGTGTAGGGAAGGATGCCATTGAATTAGTTTGAATTAGTTAATGACTGGACTTGCCGTGTGTTTGTGTGTGTGTGTGTGTGTGTGTGTGTGTGTGTGTGTGTGTGTATACCTATTACTAGACTGATAGCAGTGTGGAGGTGTGGAGGGTGAATTAGAGAGGTTACCATTAGAAAAAGGAAGACAGAATCAGGGAAATCTGGTAGGAGACTATTTCAACAGTTCATAAAATTGATGAGAGCTGAGATGAAAGTGAAACATGAGAGATAGATAGGGATTGGAGAATAGAAGTGGAAAGCTTTAGCACTGGATAATGAATTTTATTTAACTGTTGAGGGAAAATGAGTTGAAGAGGATTCCCAGGTTTGTGATTTTTAACAATGAGTAAATTTTGTTTTACCAACTAAGATACAGGGGGGGGAAGACAGATTCTAGGGAAAAAAATGATCAGATTAGTTTGGGGCATGTTCAGTTCCAGAGAGCCAAAAACAAACTCTAAAAGAACTCAGCATTCAAGACACAAATTGACAAGAGGGTTTGTGAAAGGTTGGTGTATGCCTTGGATTATATCTTTAAGAACTGTGGGATTTGAGAAATCTCAGTGTAGCAGTTCCTATGGTTCCTCTTGGAAATTTCTAAAACTATCGTGTATCCTATGTCATTGAGGATACATACCGAGTACCTCTTTTATGAAGTACTTCCACAACTGTTCCAGAAGAGAAGTGTTTTAGATTTTGGATTTTTTTCATATTGTGGAATATTTATATTATATATAATGAGAAACTTGGAAATGGAACCCAAGTTTAAATATGAAAGTCATATGTTTTTCCTATATACCTCATCTGCATAGCATCATATAATTTTCTGACCTAAATTTTGAATGTGCTCCATTATATGAGGTCAAATATGAAATTACCCACTTGTCACACCATGTCATCACTGAAGACATTTGATATTTTGTAGTATTTGAAATTTCAATTTTTCAGATTAGAAATGATCAACTTCTATTAACAAATTTTAAGGCTCCATATTTCCCAACTCCTAATATAGTGTCATTGTCTCAGAATTGTTGGGAATTGCTTTGTAACAATATGGCTAATAGAGTTTAGTGAGTTTCTTAACTGAGAACTTTAAAAAAATTTTTATATGTATGAGTGCGTTGCCTATATGTATGTAAGGGCACCCATGTTGTACAATGTCTGAAGAAGTTAGAAGAGGCATCAGAACCCCTGGAGCTGGAGTTACAAATGGTTGTTAGCTACCATGTGGGGACTGGGAATTGAACTTCGGTCCTCTGCAAGACCAGCTAGTGCTATTAACCACAGAGCCATCTCTCCATCCCCTGAACACTTATTTAATCAGACAATTATAATTACTTTATTCCTCTCATTAGCCTACCCTCTTTTGGAAGCATTATATCCCTTATGATCAAGTGTCTTAGCTAACTTGAGTTGCATATTAAGTACCATTGACTGTGTGACCTAAAGAAAAAAATATGCTTTTTTCTAACATTTCTGTATGCTGGAGGTCTAAGATCAAGAATTTGGCCAGTTCCTAGTGATAAATGCCCTTTTTCTGACTGCATATTTACAGGTTCTCACTAATGTGCTCACGTAGTAGAAAGAGAAATCATCATGTTTATTATAAAGATACTTTAACCAGCATGAGGAGTAGGCTCTTGTGAAGTCATGTATATCTAAGTTCTTCAAAGCCCCACCTTCGAATGCTTTCCTATTGGATATTAAGGCCTCAGTCTATAAACTGGTGGAGGAGGACATACTAACTCCATAGTTCCTAGTAAGAGTTTCTTTTTTCTCTCTTCTTTGATTTCTTTGTTTGTTTGTGTCTCCCTGTAGCCTTAGCTGGCCTGACATTAGCTATGTAGAACAGGCTGGCTCAATCTCACAGAGATTTGCCTGCCTCTGTCTCCTTGGTGCTGGGACTAAAGACATGTGCCACTATATCCCTCAAGAGTTTCCTTCTTTTTCTTAGGTTTAATATGTATAAAGAACCAAAACATAGCGCCCAAACAATTGTAGGTAGCCAATACAATTCAGGTGGCATCATCTGATTTCATTGTTAACATATAAATATGCACATCCTACCCTGTAGCCACAGACATATATATGAGAAAGTTAGAACTTTCTTAAATAGCAATTGCTCAATTTGTCTTGCCTTTCAAGTTTTTATTTTAATGATTTGGAACCAAAGGGAAAATCAGGAAAACGAAAACAATACTGGTATGTAGACTCCAAGGGACTGTTTCCCTTTAGGTTATTGAAGCATGTTAAAAACTGATCATAGTTGATATATAGCAGCTTGCCTGATTCTGCAACATACCTCAAACACAGAAATCCCTGGTGATAGACGACTGTGGGTAAAAACATACACGCATCAGATTTCTTGTTTGATAGCTTCCAGACCCCATTTTAGTGGATTTGGCTCTCAAGGCAAATTCCATTTGACAGCATAGGAGTAGCACTCAGTCATTTTCCCCGCGTTTGGCCTCTATTCAGCAGGCAGGCTTGACTAGCTGCTTACATCTTCTCCCCCTAAGGAAGAAGAAAAATTAGAGAACTCCCTGGTGAGTACTGAATTGCAATCCATGCATAAGATTTTATAGGGAAAACAAATGCCAGTCTGTTTTTTCTCAATTTCATTGTAATAAATCTCTAAGAGACTCTGTGGTGAGAGAGATGGAGAGAGAAAGGGAGGAAAGACAAGGAAAAGAGGGGAAAGGCTCAAAAAAATAATGGGGCACAGAGAAAGGAAGGATAGAATTCATTGCCATGGACATGCATTCATTCTGGGGTGCATTGTGCTTTTAATGGTTAATACCCAGATATATTCTAATCCTTCTGAAGCTAGTGGTAATAGTCCAGTCCAGTTATGACCTTTAATTTTTTAATTCTTTTGATGAGAAGAACGTCCCCTTGCTTCCAATGTACCTTTTTTTTGTGTGTGGGGGGGTTAGTAAACCATTATTAGAGCTGAAAGCAAATTCATGTTCTTTTAACTTTCCCCTCATTGCCCCCAACTAGAAAAATGCTGCTGTTCCCCTGTTCTGTAGGTTAAGTTGCACCCAACCCAAGACTTAATTGATCACCTGAGGGAATATAGCTAGCACCTTGCCAGGCTATTGGCTACCATACCCAACAAATCATTCTGCCTCAGAATTAAGTCCTTGTTGCTATTGTCACTCTATTGATCTTGGCCTCTAGGAGATGGTGGTAGGGGTAATGTTTTTTTGCCCTTTCTCAAAATCAAAAAACAAAAAAAAATGAAGGAAAGTTAAAGAAATAAGAAAAGAATAAAGAAGTGAGGAAAAGATGGGAGAGTAGAAGCTTGGTGAAGAAAAGGAAGTAAAGAAAGCCCCTGAAACAACTCTCCCCAGGGACCACACCTCATTTGTGTGACCTTTCTTGTTTCTCCACTCAGTAATTCACTAAGTAAGTGATCTTTACTGGAGCCAGAGCCTTTCTATTTCCTGCTGTGGTGTCAAGTAAAATATATACCATGAAGGCAGGGCAGGCTTTGGAATTACATCACCTTTGCTTCTCATTCCAGCATTTAGCACAATGTCTGACCCACAATGAAAAATAAACTCCTTTACTTAAGAATGCATATTTGAGTCCTCTGTAGAGATAAGAATTCTTCTGAGATATAT
>NW_008345311.1:3533212-3534527 GCF_000622305.1 Nannospalax galili
ATCACATTTATATATTTTCAATGTATATTTGTTAAATAAGAATCCAAATTGAATGAAAAAAATACAATAAAATGTCTCTATCCTGCCACAAAACTCTTACTTTTTGTTTCAAACATGACCACTGAACTACTATTAACTGTTCCTTGTTTGAAATATGTGCTTTATGATGTAGTGGAAGTTGGTCCAGATTACTTCTGATTTGCCCAGTTTACTTGATGCAGTGTGGCTACTGTTTAGGCCTCTCACAAGGGTCCACATGATTGGAAGCTTAGTCCCCAGGGTAGATGTATTGAGAGATTGTGTAACCATTAGGAGCTGGGGTCTTATGGGAAGTTCTTATGACATTAAGGACATGAGCTAGCTGTATGGCTCCTTCACACTCGCTCTGCTTCCTGGTTTGGGATGTGGTGACTTGTTCATGTACACACTGCAGCCATAATGTAAGGCCATCTACTTCTCTCACCAGAGGCCAAATATATAGGGCCACCCAATCTTGAATATTGAACCTCCCAAACTGTGGATTTGTGAAACTTCTTTCTTAAAAAGTTAGCTTTTTTCAGTTTCTTTCTTTCTTTTTTTTTTGTTATAGTGAGAAAGAGCTGATTAACACAATGCTGAGGTACAATTTAAGATGGGAGGCACCAGAACCTTGAGTTGCTTCAGGGATTATATGCCTGACAACAGGTAACATGAAATATTGGGGAATGTTGACTGCTCCATAGTCTTGATTTGCTCATCGTGTGACTATTAGATCAAGGTGTATATGGATTTCATTAAAGAAAATCTGAGGGACATAAAATAAAGGGCTTTTTCAAGATCACAAACCCCCATTTAAGTCACAGCTGGCATGCTAGCCCCTAGGTTTTCATCTTCCTAGATACTACTCATTCTAGCTGTTCAAGATTCTCAATTCATAGAACAAACCATGAAGGATTTTCTCTTTTGGTACCTTCTCCATACCTGGAATGTAAGCATTATAGATCTCACAGAATCTTCAAAAGGATGGCTTTCTTTTTTCTTTCCTTTCAAAGGGGGCATTATAGCTTTTGGTTACAGAGTTTCAAAGTTGAGAGCAAACTTGGATCACTTTTATTGATTATTAAACATGTCAGTCTTTCCCAGTAGTTACTGAATCTCAAGTAAAGACCTATAATATTCAGTAGAATTTCCTGTTTCACTTGATAATTTTTTTCTTCAGCAGCCCTAAAACACTATAATTTGTTTGCGTTTTTTGTTTTATTATAGAATTAATACAAATTAATTGGCAAGAATATATATTAGGGACAAGCATTAGGAAAAATAAATCAGCAAAGGC
>NW_008345311.1:3534695-3550907 GCF_000622305.1 Nannospalax galili
CATCTTTTTATACAATCTATATTTTTGTTGAATATTTGTGCATTTCATACAAATCATCCTAATCTTATTTAGACTGCCTCCCGTATCTGCACCCTCCTACCCCCTCTTGTGGTCGCTGGCTTTGACTGCTCTCCTCCGGCTATGGCTGCTCACCTGCTCTCTTAATTCCTCCCATCAGTCATCTGGTCTGGACCCCAGGGCTGGTGAGGAGTCTGCACCAGCGTCGCTGCATTCAGACGCAGGAGATCAGGTTCAGTGACACAGGTCTGCTTTATTGTAGGAAGGCACAAGTTTATATAGGGGTAGTGGTCCAATCACAGCACAGCAAGTAGGATACCTTATTAGCATAACAGGTTTAGAATCCTATCACAGTACAGCAAGTAGGATACCTTGATTCCAAGGGTGGTGATTAAGGAGTGGCGAGCTCTAGGCATCAGTCTCATGATCTGCCAATGGGAGCAAAATGTCACAAGGTGTTCCTTGTGGCTTCAGCATTTGGGCCATTGTCTCAGGCCTGCTGTATGGCTGTCAGTAAGACTTTCACCCTAGGCTCGAGCCTGTCTCCCACATCTCCCCCTTTTTTTATTTTTAAAGGTGAGGTATAGTTTAGAATATATAGCATATTGATATCAGTCCAGATAAATCAAAGCAAAGTAGAATGGCTCAGGGGGTCATTGTATCAAGAGCCCCCTCCCTCAAGATGGTGAGCTTCCTCAAGAGTAGGCTGGGGCAACTCCATGCCAACCAGTGGGAGTCGAGGTTCTTTGCCTCGGCGTTGTTATCCCCACCTCAAGGGTCACCCAGCATTATGGACTGTGCCTGTCTTAGGTTGTCCCATCTTTTGGAATCTTACCATCATTGACTACCAGCCCTTGAAGGGTGAGTCCCTTGGTATGGTCCCACAGAGGGAGAGGCAGTGTATCAAGCTTTGGCCCATGCAAAGGCCTCTTAAGGGGTTAAGAATTCAATAAAAGCCGATGGAGTGGGGTCGTCCTATCTGGGGTAATGATGGGAATTAGGGAGTGGCATCACTCCCTGACTTCTCTACACTGGGCCAAGAATAAAATGCAAGCCCATTATTCAGGATCCTAGCAACAAGAATCTGTAAACCAGGGGGCAAGAGCTAGTACTTCATCTAAAACCTTAGTTACATCCTTTTCTGTTACCCTAATTTGCCTACTCCTGAGGAGAGAAACCAGTGCAGCAGTGTGGGGGCTGGCAGGAGCTCGATGACTATTCCCCATACCAGAGATCACTCACCCTGCAAGACGTACCCAAAGGGACTCAGGAACCATTCCAGGAGATGATCAGCGAAGACAGGAGCAGCACACCCAACCAAAGATAGGGAACCAGAAGAATAAGCAGAGCCCAAGGTGTCACAGCTCAGAATGTTACAGCTCTGTGGGGAGGGGGACCCACCCCCACATTGGGCACCAGGTGTGGTCACCAGCTGTGGCTGCTCTTCTCTGGCTATGGCCACTCTCTTGCTCTCTTAGTTCCTCTGATCAGTCGTCCAGTCTGGACCCCAGGGCTGGTGAGGAGTCTGTGCCATGATCATGGTGGATGATGTCTTAGATGTGTGTCTTTATTCAGTTTGCAAGTATTTTGTTGAGTATCTTTGCATCTGTGTTCATTAAGGATATCAGGATATGGTTTTCTCTTTTTTTGTATCTACCTGGTTTTGGTATTAGAGTGATACTGGCTTCATAGGAGGATTTTGGGAGATTGCCCTCTGTTTCTATCTTTTTGAATAATTTAAGCAGTATTGGTTGTAGATTTTCTTTGAATATCTGGTAGAATTCTTTTGTGAATCCATCTGGTCCTGGGCTTTTTTTTACTTGGGAGGTTTTGTATTACTGTTTCAGTGTCCTTGCTTGTTATGGGTCTCTTTAGGCTGTTGATCTCCTCTTGGTTTAACTTTGGTGGTGGCCTTGAGTTTAGGAATTCATCATTTCTTTTAGGTTTTCAGATTTAATGGAGTATAGATTTCTAAAGTATTCCTTTACAATGTTTTGGATTTTATATTGTCCGTTGTGATGTTTCCCCTTTCATCTTTGATTTTGTTAATTTGGATTTGCTCTTTCTTTCTGTTAGCTGGGCTAAGGGTCTGTTAGTCTTCTTTAACCTTTCAAAGAAACAGCTGTTAGATTCATTGATTTTTTTGGTATCATTTTCTTTGTTTCTAGTGTGCTTTTGCCTTTCCACAGTCTTAAGTTGTTCTGTCAAGTCATTTACATGTGCTTTTCTGATTTTTTAGTGTAGGCACTAAGAGCTATAAACTTATCTATTAGGACTGCTTTTAGGCTGTTCCAGAGGTATTATTGCTTTGTGTTCTTATCTTCATTTTGTTCTAAGAATACTTTTATTTCTTTCTTAATTTCTTCTTTGATTCATTCATGATTCAGGAGCGTGTTGTTTAATCTCCACAAGTTTGTGTATTTACTAGAGCTTCTTTTGCTGTTGATTATAAGCTTTATTGCACTGTGGTCTGATAGGAGGCATGGAATAATTTTATATTTTTTGTATTTGTTTAGATTTGTTTTGTGACCCAAAATGTGGTCAATTTTAGAATAAATTGCATGAAGAAAGTGTATTCTTTGGTGATTGGGTGGAATATTCTGTGTATATCTATTAGGTCCATTTCATATAGTATGTCTTTTCATTCAGATGTCTCTCTGTTTATTCTTTGTCCAGTTGACCTGTCTATTGAAGAAAGTAAGGTATTCAAGTCACCTACTGTCAATGAACTGGTACCAATCTCTGTTTTATAGTCCTGGATTACTGATTTTATGAAATTGGGTGCTCCAGACATTGGTGTATAAATGTTCATGAATGTAATATTGTCTTGGTCAATTGTTCCTTTGATTAGAATGAAATAACCATCCTGATGAGTTTTAATTTGAAGTCTGTTTTGTCAGATATTAAAATTATAACACATGTTTGTTTCTTAGGGCCATTTGCTTGGAATATTTTCTTCCATCCTTTCATTCTAACAGAGTGTCTATCCTTGAGGGTGAGATGAATTTCTTGAAGACAGCAAAAAAGTTTTCTTTCCTGATCCATTGCACCAGCCTGTGTTTTTTGACAGGGGAGTTGAGGCCATTGATATTTAGGGTTATTATTGAAAGGCGTGTATTGTGTACTGTCATTTTGTTTTCTTTGTGTTTGTGGTCTTATTTTGTGTTTCCTTTGTTATACCTTTATTTTCTTTCTGTAGCCTTTAAGGCATGCTCATTCTTTTCTTCAGTCCTTTATATTGCTGCAAGTATTCTCTTTACATTTAATGCTTTTACGATGATATGTTGTGGGGACTTTCTGTTCTTATCATGTCTTAATGGTGTTCTCTGTGGTTCTTCAATCTCTTTAAGTATATCTTTTCTTAATTTAGGGAAGTTTTCTTCTATAAACCTATTGAAGATCTGTTTGTTGACATTGGCTTGAGTTTCTTCTTCCTGTGTGCCTATAATACATAGATTTGGTAGTTTCATGGTGTTCCACTGTGGCCTGAATTCTCTCTGGGTCTCCTGCCCAATCAAACCATATAATTATTTTATATGTACTTACTAACTTACAAAGGAATGAGTACCCAGTGCCTAGCCCTGCGCTGCACCTCAAAGCCCGCCTTATCAGACTGTGCCATGTCCATAATTCACTCATGCCTCTGGGGCCAGCAGTCACCCCAGGTCCATTAAAAGTCAATCCATTCTGTTTTTCAGTGCTCCCATGGCTCATGTGCTTCCCCATGGCTTCCCCACAGCTCGGGGCTTCTCCCGCTCAACTCAAGGCTTCTGTTTCAACATGGCTCCAAGCCACACCCCCACAGTCCACACTCTGCGGCAGGCCCCGCCCATTGGAGGAACTAGCCAATTGGGAGACACTTCACCCCTTTCCTCTGCTCTTACAACCTTTCCATCCATCTTCCACTAAAGTCCCTGAGCCTTGGAGGGGGTGATAGATATAGGGCGATCTTTCTTATATCATGGTGAGAGAGTGGCTTCTTTGGCCTCCCCATTAGTCATCTTGGGCTGTGGCCACTGATCCATCTCAGTGGTGTTTCTTCTACTATAAAGACAAATAGAAGGAAGTAGACACATTTAAACAAACATGAATGTAAATACAGACGCCTAGAAGATATCCCAATAGGTGTACTATATTCATTAAACAATATATTCATGATGGCTTCTCCACTAGGGCCTGTAGCATTTCTCTACAAAAGGCATTGGCCTGTTCTACAGCACTGGATGTGTGTACCACCCTTAGGAGCGGGCCTTATCCAATTAAAAATTTGTCAGTTGTACATATGTAGTTGAGCCATTATTACACTTGCAGGTATTGCTCAGCATGTCCATAGTGTGCAGTAGGTGGGGTCCATCATTGGATAGACTTATAGGGCATCCTTTCTTCCCCAACCATCTCTATAGAGCCTTCTGGCAATATGAATGTCACCCATCCAGTGGCATGGAGTATTTTGGCTTAGTTTCAGTTCCATCTCTTCTTTTTCTCCTGTGCTCACAACATGCAGTGTCCTCAGCAACATTGCCTTACCGACCTTTCTAGTGTACAACTGACATTAATGGCAATACCCTTGGTGAATTGGAGGACCTCTAGGAGCTCTCTCTGACCAACAGCTCATAGGGGGACAACCTACCCCTGGTATGTAGATTGTCTATAGCTGGCCTTTGCTTCTTCGGGTATCTTTCAAATGGGTTTCACATCTATAAAACATTCAAAGGAACGTTAACATTAAATATTAAATCATTCATAGACAAGATCTCGTAAAGCATGGAAAGGTTTTGTCCATTCATATTAATTGTTTTCTACATAGATCCTTGTTAGGTACCATAGCATGGGTATGAGGCATTAATTTTGTTATCTCATTACCATTTTTAGTTATCCCTTTGGATTCTTTTATTCTTGATACACTTATAGGTGTTGGCTCCAGTTTCCTGACCCAGTTTCCTTAGCCTGCACTGGGCTAAGGAGGCAGGGGGCTTCTCCTGTTCCCTATGTACTTGTTGGTTCCCTGAGTCAGACAGGCTCTGGGTCTGCCTCCTGACTGTAGTCACATCAGTCATCTTCCCATTGACCACACCAGGTTACTGTGGGAGAGCTTGGTGGGAAAACCTGCTTCCACCCCTAGTATATCCTTTATCAGAAGAGAAATGCATTTTATTTAATCCTCGGGGATTCATAACCACCCCTTGTACAGTTGTTATCCTTCGACTGTCCTTTGTAAACTGTTCTAGTTTTGAAGCCTTCCAGAAATGCCTTAGTACTGAATTTGGTTTTCTACCAATCTTTTCTCTGGGGATTTGGGCTTGACATAATCTTGCCACATTTGTCTTCGAGTAACCCAAGTGGACCATTTCCTCTCTCTGGCCTATTTTATATCTCTTATAGGGTGTTCTGTTATTTCACAGACACATTTTACATGCTGGTCAGAATCATTTAGATTTGCCAAAGCCTGTCTCACTTTACAAAGATCCTGTCACATCAAATGGGCTTAGTAAAGCCATTAAAGCCCCATACCATTCTTGAGGTCCCAGTTGAATTAAGCTTTCTTTCATATCTCTGGTGAGCATAGTCTCACCTGGCCCAGTGAACTGCACATCATATATTGCTTTTCTCATACCTAGTTCTCTCAGTAATTCCTGCCCCTCCTTTATAGTCCTCCAGCCCCTGCTAATCATGTTATTCTCCCTTGGTGACAACCATGTATCTTTAATGCCTTCAACCAGCTATCCCATTAAGGACTGATTCCCCCTGCATTGGCCTAGGTTGAACAGCCTATATTTTAAGGATGGATGGGTGGTTATATAACTCAGCTGTGAAGCTTCTGAAGGACTTAGGCTGACATCATTTGCTTCCATGTCCCATACTCTCACAAGCCACATGGCCAGGGGCTCTGCTTGCTTGCTTGTAAGTTTTCCCTAGTTTTAACAGTTCTAGAATGGAATATTTCCTAGCTATAATACAGTTAGGTTTTTTTCCCTTTTTACTATTATCTGTCTTTTTATCTGAGTCCTTGGACTTTACACAAATCAAAGGGTCCCGCCTTCTTTCTCTCTCCAGCTCTGTAACTGGGTCTTCCAGTGCAGCCTTTTCAGCTTCTCCTGCGTGGGGCATATCTTTTATGATGCAAAGTGACCACTCTCTTTCTCTAGGCACTTCCTTTGAGTCTAGAGAAGGTGAAAGATTTTCTAGCCTTTGGGTAACTTTTAACAAATCTTCACATACCCGCAACATATCCCCATATTTACAACATAGTTGTGGCACCCGCTTTTGTGTGGCTGGCTTCTTTTTAGTAACCCATTGCAAAAACCACATCAGCGCCACCATTAGCGCTCTTCGAAAACTCATTTTCAGTTTCGTCATATTCTATGGACTATGCCAATTCTTTGGCCCGAATTCTCTCTGGGTCTGCTGCGTGATCAGACAAACCATATAATACATTTCATGTGTATTTATTAACTTGCGAAGGAATGAGTAGCCAATGTCTAGCCCCGTGCTGTGCCTCAGCACCCTCCTTATCAAACTGTGCCATGCCCATAATTCGTTCATGCCTCTGGAGACATCAATCACCCCAGGTCCATTAAAAGTCAGTCCATTCTGTCTTTCACCTTCCCCACGGCTCAAGGCTTCTCCCGCTTGGCTCAAAGCTTCTGTTCCAAGATGGCTCCCAGCTACACACCCATAGTCCACACTGTGCAGCAGGCCCGGTCCATTGGAGGAACTAGCTAATTGGGAGACACCTACATATCATGAGTATTCTATTCCTGCATTGTTTTTGAATTTTGCGTAGTCTCTGCTTTTCAAATTATGCGTTGTTTCTGATATTTCATTAAGCCACATATTTATACATGCTTGAGTTTCTATCAAATGTTTGTGTTTTTCCTCTTTGAGTTCTTTGAGCTGTTTGTATTGTCTTGAAATTCTTTGATCATGTTTATGATTATTCTTTTAAATCCTGTGTCTTGGGGTCCTACAGGGTGATTTTCAATGTTGTGTACTTCTGCAGGACTCATGGATTTTTGTTGGGGACATGTTTTCCTGGTTTTTAATATTGTTTGTGTTTTTGTGCTGCCATCTAGGCATATGGATGTTCTTTGTCAGTTTCGTGTTCAGCAGGAACTTCTACTCTGCTTTTGTTTAACTTAATTTTGGTTCTGTTAATATTGTTTATGTAACATAGTTCCTTTTGGGGTATGGAAGACAAATTGGTGGGTATTTCTGTTCTTGCTGGGTAGTAGACTGGTCAGAGTCCTGACTGAGCAGGTCTGTCTGCCTGATCTGGCTGCTGGGAATTTGGTAATAAGGAGACCACCTAAGATGATGATTTAGGGAATCCATGGTATGGTGGTTATTTAATCTGGTTTGGGAAGCTAGTCTTTGGACTTGAGGTGAAGGAATTGGAGCCCTCTTGTGAGAGAGGCCAGCAGAGAATGGGGTGGGGCTGGATTAAAGAAATGGGGTAATGAGGCAGTGAGCTTGGTCTGACTTACTAGATCTGGGCAGGTCTGTCTGTCTGATATTGAGACTGGAAATTTGGCAGTGAGGGGAAAGCCTGGATGAGGGCTTAGAGGTCTACAGTAGGGTGGTGATGTTATCTGGTTTGGGAAGTTAGTCTTGGGATTTGAGGTTAAGGTATTGGAGCCCACTTGTGAGAGAGGCTGACAGGGGACAGAGATCCTCTAAATTTCTTGATGTTGCCCAAACCTACTAGACTCTTTGATGTCTTTCAGTCTTTGTAAGTGCTATATCTCTAGTCCGGAATGGACAATATAAAAATCAATATCTATTAAGCTTGTATATCATCTTCAAGACCTAGCTCAAATAAGGGAAGCTTTATGAAGTGTTTCTAACTACCAACAACCATTTTCTCCTTTGTAATACCAGCTACATATTGCGATTATTGTACAGATATTACTAAATAATTACAGTCACAGACTATGTATCTGTTTCCTCCTCCGGGCTTTTTAGCTGAAGATAAGAACTTGTGACATTCCTTGTTGTATTTCCAGAGTCTAGTACAGCATTTGCCAGATGAATGGTTCTCAATAAATCTTGTCTAAACTGAAAACTGAATCATCTAATCAATCTATCTATGATTTACAGATGATAACAACTGAAATCCAGGGAAGTGATAGGATTAAACTTTGGGTATTATGGGATCAAAAAAGCTTTTTCTCTTGCCCATGAAAGGAACTGGCAAAAAAGTGACATCACAGTAACTAAAAGCAAGGATCTGTATATACAGCCCAGGTTAAATCTTTGACTCTAGGCAAACATTGTATTTAATTCAGTGATATCTGGTCTTTGAAGAGAGGGCTGTGGGGTCTACCTGATACAATTTAATGCTTATCTAAAGAAGAAGGGATTAAAAAGTCATTTCCCAAATTACACCTGGCAAAATTGTTTTCTCTGTTAATTTCTGTTCCATAGACATAAATGATTATTTGAAGGAGGAGTGGGGAAACCACCAAAATTAATCCCAGTAATGTTGAATTCTGGACAAATTAACTGGGTATCTTATCCATATAACTAATCCTTTATTTGAAGAAGGAGAGGAATAAGGCACTTTTAAAATTTTATGAATTCATGCATATTTCTAGACGAGCTATTTGTATCATCTAATTCTAAGGCATAAATGTTTATGTGAAGGAGTTAGGGGACAAATGTCAGCATCAAAATTAATTCTAGTATTATAGGACACTAGGCAAGTTATTTATGGGTTCTGAACAGTGTAAGCAACTGCTAATTTGAAGGAAGTTGAAAAAAATCACATAAAGTAATTAGCAATGTTTTCTTCCAGTCTGGTTATATGTATTGTGTGATTTACTTATATAAATGGTTAGGTTGGTTTATTTATATAAATAGCTATCTAAGGAAAGAAGATGTTAAGAGCCATCATCAAATACATGGCCAGAAAAGTACATTACATCATAAATTTCTTGATAAGTCTATATGGATGTGACTGGCATCAGTTTTTCTTATACAGTTCAATTTTGGTCAAGAGAAACAGGTAAGAGTATGAAAGAGTTTCCCAGTGTGATAGTCAGCTTTCATTTTCAACTTGACATGATCTAGAATCACCTGAAGAAAAAGTGTCAATGAAGGTTGTTTTATCAGATTGGCCTATGGTCACAGCAGTGGGTGATTGCCTTAACTGATGTGGGAAGATGCCCTAAATATGGACAACAGCTTTTTGGTACCTGCCCAGATAAAAAGACATGAAAGGACGATTTCTTTTTCTTTCTTTCTTTCTTTCATTCTTTCTTTCTTTTCTTTCTTCTTTTCCTTGTCTGGCTTTCACTTTTGCTTGGCTATTGTGACCATTGCCAATCCTTCACTGATGTTACAAATTAGCTTCTCTCAGCTTCCAAGGTAGACTAAAGACCCTGTGCATTCCTTTACTAATGTTTGAATCAGCTGCTGATTTTTTTAGACTGCTGATGTGGACTGAAGTCCAGTGGCTCTTAGGAATGCTCCAGTCTTTCAGAAACAGATTGAGAGTGCTGGACCTCCAGACTGGACAAAGACCAGGCTCATGACTCTCAGCCTACTATGGACTACCTAAACCATAGTGTGGAAGCCAATCTTAATAAGTCCTCTTCTCCTATATATTCATTATATTGGTTCTGTTACTGTAGCAAACTGTGATTAATACACCTAGTATGAGGAAAATGCTAGGCAAATTTGGAGGAACGCTGTAATAGACAGAAATATTAGGGTATTGTATCAAAATGGGAAGGAAGCTCCAGAAGAGTAGCAACAACCATTTTCCTGGGTCTCAGTCGGTGAAAAAAGTGAACAGCTAAAGTGGATAGGCAGTTGTAACTACAATGGACAGCAGAACCTGTTCATGGGTAGGAACTTCCAGCTACTCTAGAGAGCAAATCTGCTTTCTTGGTGGAAATGAGACTGGGAAATTTACAGACACATAATCCAGATTATTGATGAGCAGTTTACAGCAAAAGCTGAGTGGTAGACTAGGAGAGGGCAGCAGATTCGGTGTAGTCTGGTATCATTGATCTATTCCTTAAGTAGATGTGTATATGAGCAGGTAGTAGTCAGCCAACCATTATGTGAAAGGTTAGCACCCCAGAAGCAGATATTCAAAGTGGAACTACTAGACTTGAAAAACATTTGTCATGGAACCTTGGAATCCTCTTTCCCTTGAAAGAAGTAACAGAAAGATTAGATGCTACAGTGAAAACTTAAGGTTTTCCTCCAGATGAGCAAGTCGTCAGAAAATGAAACAAATTTATTCCAATGATCTTGATGAGTAGCTTCGGAAACTTAGGAATTGTGCTTCATCATTCAGAGAAGTCCTTATTGATAAGATGTAAGTTGGAATGTACTGAAGGAGAGAATTCGGAGAGGCCTCATTCATGGTATGTTCTAGACTTTCCTCCTGGTGGTGGAAAAGTGGGTTTGGAATGCCAACAGTTCTTAGTAATTTTCAATACACATATTCTTTTAATTCTTAGGGTGAGCATATATGCATTCAATGCTTTTCTAGAGAACATAATTGCTAATCATATTTTCAGCAAAAACATTATTTCTAGCAATGTCTTTTTAAAATAGTGTCATATAGGCCAAAAATTTATCAAAAATAGAATCTGGCACATCACCATTCAGTAAGTAGTACAGTGCAAAGGAGAATATTTCATTTGATAGTAAGTGTCATGGTTTGTTTCTTCATTGCTGTGACAAAACACTCTGACCAGTACCAACTTGGAGAGGAAAGGGTTTATTTGTCTTACATCTCCCAAGTCGCACGCAGTTCATCAGGGAGCCCAAGGTAGGAACTCAGGGCAGGAACCTGGAGGCAGGAGCTGGAGCACAGGCCATGGAGGAACGTTGCTTACTGGCTTGCTCTCCTGGCCTCTGCTCAGCCTGCTTTCTTATACAATACAGGCCCACCTGCCCAGGGGTGGCACCACCCACAGTGAGCTGGGTCCTCCCACACCACTCCTCAAGAAGATGCCCTTCAGACATGGCCACAGGCCAGTCCAATAGAGGCAATTTCCCGATTGAGTCGCCCTCAACCCAGGTGTGTCAAGTTGACACTAAAGCTATCCAGCACAGTAAGTTAAAAGTTTTCCAATTTTTAGAAAAGAATATCTCATTGTGTATTCATAAGTAATCTAGGAAAACAATAATCTCAGGAAGAGTAGCTTCTTGAAATACAAATGGCTATATATTTAGATAAAACCAATATTTAAATGTATTTCTTTAAAAATTTTTAGTACATTTGATTTATCTCTTCTGTGTTTATGTATGTATGTGGGTGCACCTATGGTGCTATGGTATAACTGTGAAAGTCAGAGTCGATTCTTGTGGCAGTCAGAGGATAGCTTTTGAGGGTCAGTTCTCTGCTTCCATCATGTGGGTTCTGGGGATCAAACTTGGGTTGTCAGGCCTGGTTATAAACAAATTTTCCCCTCTAAACAATCTCATCAGCCATTAAATGTATGAATTAAAATGTTCATCTATAGTAACCTTGTTCTTAAAGCATTTTTCAGCTACAGTTCATGCATTGAAAAGAGCATTTATGCTTTATCTTCTAATTTCTTATAAAAATAGTGCACGCAAAGTCAGTTTGCTAGTCGCAGAGATAGAGCTTAAAGAAAATGTTGCTGTTCTCTGAGGTCAGGCTTAAAGATTGAAGTGATGTGATTGAAAATGTTGAGTCCAATAAAGGATAGACCAAATCTCATATCAATGTCATTTTTTTCTATTTTTCTTATGCCTTGAATTTTAAAGTACACGTATATCACAAAATTGAAGGTTGGTAAGATGAGAACATTTCAGAATTGTTGATTTTGCTGACAGTGATCTCTCATAGGCTCTGATGACAACTGAGCATGAAATAAATTTTAGCCAGATATATCAAGTTTACTAGACAGAACTTAATTTCTTTTTAAATTGAATTTGTGAAAATTTCATTCACTATAATTTGATTGTATTTAGATACCCTCCCTTATCTGCACCTCCTTACAACTCCCTGACTAATTCCATGTACTCTATTATGTAAATATTAAAGCCCATAGAGTCAAATTTGTGTCCAATAAAGTTTTTCTGTGTGGTTTCATCCATTGGAGCCTGGTTATCCTACCAAGCGTCACACCTTTAAAAGAGACTGGTTCTCCCCTTCCCAACAGCCAGGTAATGTCGGGGTTCTTATCTACTTCTCCATGTTTATGCTGGAATTCTATCTGGTTTGAGCTTACACAGTACTTGTGCATGCTGTAACCATTGCTGTGTGTTCATATGAGTATCTGACCAACTGTCTGAAAAACTCTTTTTTCTTGTGGTTATCCACCACCTCTGGCTCTTACAATTTTTTCACCCCCTCTTCCACAATGATCCATGAGTTTTGGAAATAGAAGTCTAATACAGGTGTATAGTTCATGTATAAGCACGTTGCCATCACTTATTCTCAGCACATTGGCCAGTTGTGAGTTGCTGTGTTAATCAATATCTGCTGCAAAAGAAAGTTTCTCTGGTGAGAGTTGAAAGATACATTAATCAATGGGTATAGCAATAACTCATTAGGAGTCACTTTAATACTCTAAGCAAGATGATAGTATTAGGCTCTCCCCTATGACCTGTGTCCTGTTTAGCCACATGTTCCTAGACCTGATATCAATGCCACGTATGGACCCCTTCTTATGAAGTGAACCTTAAATCCAATTAGAAAGTGAGTGGTTACTCCCATAGTATTTGTACCATTATTACACCAGAGGTCATATTTGCCAAACTAGTTGTTTCTGGAGCATGAAGGATTCACCTCTGGGTAAGGGTAATATTTATTTTTTTTTACTGTAGCATGTATATCACCTTATAGCACTATGATAGAGGCAAAACTTTGAAGTTAGTACCAGCTTGATTTCTCTTTTTTTTTCCCTATGACTCATCAGGAATGGGGTCTTACATTTAAGTTCTAGTGGGTGACAAAGAGTAGAAACAATGCTTTAAAAAGTTTTTGTAGTGACTTTGGTCTTCTATATGAAATAGTGTTAAGTGAATATGTTTGTCTACATTTTGTATATACTTCTTTTAAAATTGTTTACTTATTTGTCTATTTGTGTGTTTTATGTGTAGTACCCACATGTGGAGGTTAGAGAACAATTTTCAAGAGTGGGGTCACTTTCTATATGGACTGAACTCATATCATCATGCTTGATGACGAGTGCCTTTACCAACTAAACTGTATCACTAGCCCCAAAGTTCATTATACTGTTCTTTTGGTGAGATTAAGTCGGGGTCTCAAGTAGCCCAGACTAGTCTTGAATTCACCATATAGCTGAGGATGACTTTTAATTCTTGATCCTACTACCTCTACTTATAATGGGCTGGAATTACAGACATGTTCAACCATACACAATACACAGTGTTTTCCTAAACAGATTTTTTGTTGATTTTTATCCTTGTTAAAAATATGGTGATACCCTAGTTTTACCCATCTCTCTCTTAGTAACACCTGTCTCCTACTGTTCTTCTCTCTCAGGTTTCTTTTTATCCTTTACCTCTCTGGTTCCTTTCATTTTTTTTTCTTTTTAAAATTATTTATTTAATAAACATATAATTAGAAGCACCATTTCATTACAACATCATTGACATATTCAATAACAATTTCCAGAGCTAAGATGCATCTCTTTCAAAATTGGCTGTAAATTTTTAGGTTTACAGTTGAATTAATACAGTTATACAATATTGTAATACAGCTTCATACAGAAAATTTTTTAGTACAATTGACACTAAGATGAACATGCCTTTCTAATCTCTATATATCTGATTATTACTAGTCACATTCGGTTACTTTCTGAGCTCCTTGGCATCTAAGCATGGATGTAAAGTCATCAGGTAGATTTCAAAGGTAATGTTTTTCACATCTGCAAATTATTAAGGAGCAATTTTTTATGATTTGAAGAATTATTAATTTTTTTTAAATTTTTTTTACACCCACTTCCCAAATAGCTCCATCCCATAGCCTCCCTCCCCCCACTAGAGCCCTTATACTCTGATATCCCTGCTACTGTCTGCTGTGTTGTCAGCACCCCCAGCCATTCCCCACTACTTGCCCTTCTGGTGAATCTAGTCACCATATCTAGAGGTCTCTGTTTAGAAGGATCAGTTGTTTCTCATCTAGAAGTAATCAGTTGTCAATATTCCTTTGGATAAGATTGGGTTCTGCTGTTCATTTTCCAAGTTCTATGCTAGGTTGCTATCTGGGAGTCCCATTGGCCACCCTGGCCAACAACTCAAAAGAAGGTATCACCAGTCTGGCATTTTTGCTTGTTATGTAGCCTTTAGCTCTACATATGGACTCTTAGGAAATTATATTGGCCCCTTTAAACTTTGGTTATATTTTCCTTTTGGGTGATTAAGGCCATACAGTTGGTTCAGATAAACTGATTTATATTTACTCTGAAGGTCCTTTGATGATCTGTTCCTCAGCAGTCACATGGGATTGGGAGGAGCTCCTGGCTTCTTTCTTTTACCAGTTCTGCCTATGTGAAGATAAGTCAAAGGTCCTGGAAAAAGTGTCATGTCCCTCAGATCAAATTATTATAGGCCTCAAAGTATGTCTGTTAAACACCCAAGAAAGTTAGTTCCACCAATCTGGTACTTTTAATTACTGTGTGTCATGTAGATAAATCTAGGGCAAAGACCAGTTGTTCTCAGATAAACCTTACCTAGACATATATTTCTTGATCTGCTATCTATAATTTGTCAGTATGTTGTAGGAGTAATATGGTTCCCTCTGGTTTTCAAAACTAGCTAGGCATTGTTTATCTCTCACATTGTCTCACTCCTCCATCATGGTTTTCTCACTTAAGGTGCCCCAATTTCTCCCCTTTCTCCCTTACTAATACCCTTCTCCTATGGTACTGCCTCTCTTGAGCTCCTACTTTCCCTTTAATCCCTAAGTTCCTTGTATACCCTTCCCTCCTCCCTCCCTTAAACTAACCCAATTTTTATCCATATCTCCCTTATTAAGACCTGTTTCCTATTGTTCTTCTCTTTCAGGTTCTTTCTTTTCCTTTACCTCCATGTTTCCTTTCCATTATCCTGGTTACTGTAGTTATGTCTGGTTGTATACTTATTTATCAGAGTCTGGTTCTAGGATGCACATATGAAGGAGAACATACATCAATTTCTTTTTCTGAGTCTGTGTTACTTCACTTAGTATAACACTTTCTAGTTCCATCCATTTACCTGCAAATTTCATGATTTAATCTTTCTTTACTGCTGAGTAAAACTCCAACATATAAATGAACCACATTTTCATTATCCACTCATCAGCTGAGAGACACTTAGGTTGCTTCCATATCTTAGCTATTGGGTTGGTTCTTGTCTTGGTTCTTTGTTTTTTTGAGTTTGCTATATATTTTGGTTATTAAACCTCTATGAGATGTGTTGCTGGTGAAGATTTTCTCCCATTCTGTGGGTTTTCTGTTTGCTTACTTGGTTGTCTCCTTTGATGTACAGAAGCTTTTTAGTATAATGAGGTCCCATTTGTTAATTCTTGACCTTGTTTCCTGAGCAATTGATGCCCAGTTTAGAAAATTCTTTCCTACACCTGTATCTTGTAGGTTTTTGCCGATGTTTTCTTCTAAGAGTTTGAGAGTTTCAGGCTTTACATTGAGGTCTTTGATCCACTTGGAATTGACTTTTATGCAGGGTGAAAGATACGGGTTTAGTTTCATTCTTCTACAGGTACAGATCCAGTTTTGTCAGCACCATTTGCTGAACATGTTGTGTATGAACATGCTCTCTTTCCTCCAGCAGAAGTTCTTGGCCCCTTTGTCAAATATCAGGTGGCTGAAATTGCATTTACTCATATTTGGGTCTTCAATTTTGTTCCATTGGTCTATGGGTCTATTTTTGTACCAGTACCATGTTGTTTTTATGACTATAGCTCTTTAACACAGCTTGACATCTGGTATAGTAATACCCCTAGCATTGCTCTTAGTGCTCAGGGTTGTTTTGGCTATCTGAGGTCTTTTGTGTTTCCATATGAATCTTAGCATAGTTTTTTCCAATTCTTTAAAAACTGTCATGGGGATTTTGATTGCCATTGTGTTGAATCTATATATGAGTTTTGGTAGGATGGTAATTTTCACAATATTAGTTCTTCCAATCCATGAGCATGGGAGGTCCTTCCATCTTCTGATGTCTTCCTCAATTTCTTTCTTTAAA
>NW_008345311.1:3551229-3575022 GCF_000622305.1 Nannospalax galili
AAGTACTATGTTAAAGAGAAGTGCGGATAGTGAACAGCCTTGTCTGGTTCCTGATTTCAATGGGAATGCTTCCAGTTTTTTTCCATTTAGAATGATGTTGCCTCTGGGTTTGTTATATATGGCTTAATTGAGGTATGTTCCCTCCAGTCCTATCCCTCTAGGACTTTGAACATAAATGCATGTTAAGTATTGCCAAAGGCCTTCTCTGCATCTATTGAGATGACCATGTGGTTCTTGTCTTTGAGGCCATTTATATGATTTATGACATTTATTGACTTATGTATATTGAACCATCCCTGCATCTCTAAGATAAAGCCAACTTGATCATGGTGGGTGATTTTTTTGATATGTGTCTATATACGGTTTGCAAGTATGTTGTTAAGAATTTTTGCACCTATGTTCATTAAAGATATGGGTTGATAGTTTTCTTTTTTGGTTCTATCTTTACCTGGCTTTGGTATTAGAGTCATGCTGGCTTCATAGAAGGAATTTGGAAGTTCTCCCTCTGTTTCTATATTTTTGAATAAATTAAGTAGTATTGGATGTAGATCTTCTTTAAATGTCTGATAGAACTCTGCTGTATATCCATCTTCTTTTAAAGTCTGATAGAATTCTGCTGTAAATGCATCTTGTTCTGGGCTCTTTTTATTTGGGAGGTTTTGTATTATTGTTTCAATTTCTTTTTGTATTATGGGTCTGTTTAAACTGTTGATTTCTTCTTGGTTTAGTTTTGGTGGTTCTCATGCCTTTAGATATCCGTCCATTTCTTTTAGGTTTTCAAATTTAGTAGCACATAGATTTCTAAAGTATTTCCTTTTAATGTTTTGCATCTTTCTGTTGTCTGCTGTGATGGTTCCCCTTTCATCTCTGATTTTGTTGATTTGGAGGTGCTCTTTCTTTTGGTTAACTGGGCTAGCAGTCTGTCAATCTTGTTTGTATTTTCAAGGAAGCAGCTCTTGGAATTGTTGATTCTTTGTATTGTTTATTTTGTTTCAATTTCATTAATTTCTATCCTGATTTTTGTTAGTTTTTCTTGTTTGCTGGGTTTGGGTTTCATTTGCTGTTGCTCTTCAAGTGTGGTGAGTTGCAATGTTAAGTCATTTATTTGTGTTCTTTCCTATTTTTTGATGTAGGCACTTAGAGCTGTAAACTTCCCTCTATGGACTGCTTTCAGCTTGTCCCAGAGGTTTTGTTGTGTTGTATTGTTCTTTTCATTTATTTCCAGGAATACTTTGTTTCTTAATTTCTCCTTTGACCCACTAATCCTTCAGGAGTGTGTTGTTTAATTTCCATGCGTTCGTGTGGTGATTTTGGGTTTTTCGGTGTTGATTGTAAGCTTTATTGCATTGTGGTCTGATAGAACACATGGAATTATTTCAATCTTTTTGTATTTGCTGAGCTTTGTTTTGTGCCCCAGTATATGGTCGATTTTGGAGAAAGTTCCACGGTGTGCTGAGTAGAAAGTATGTCCTTTGGTGTTTGGGTGGAATACTAGGTAGATATCTGTTAAGTCCATTTGATATATGGTTTTGTTTAATTCAGATGTCTCTCTGTTACGTCTCTGCACTGTTGACCTATCTAATGGAGAGAGTAGGGTATTGAAGTCCCCTACTATTAATGATTTGGGATTAATATGGGTCTTAAAGTCCTATAGTATTGTTTTTATGAAGTTTGGTGCACCAGAGTTTGGTGAATATATGTTCAAGATTGTAATATCTTCTTGATTCCTTGTTCCTTTGACCAAAATGAACTGGCCCTTTTTGTCAGATATTAGAATTGCTACTCCTGCTTTTTTCTTAGTGCCATTTGATTGGTATATTTTTTCCATTCTTCCACTTTGAGACAGTGTCTGTCCTTGAAAGTGAGATGAGTGTCTTGTAGACAACAAAAAGATGGGTTTTGTTTCTTAATCCATTCACCTAGTCTGTGTCTTTTGACTGGGGAGTTCAGCCTGTTAATATTTAAAATTATTAGTGAAAGATGAGTATTGAATCCTATCATTTTTATTTCTGTTTACATTCTTGGCGTAGCTGTAACTTTCCACCATTATAACTTCATTGGATTTTTTTTCTACAATCCCTTGGGTTTAGGCATTCCTTTCTTCAGCTCTTTGTATTGCTTCCAGAACTCTCTGAAGGGCTTGTGTTGTGGACATGAATTCCTTCAGCCTATTTATGTCATGGGAGATTTTTCTTTCCCTTTCGACTATAGTAGACATTTTGGCTGGGTATAGTAATCTGGGTTTGCATGTGTGGTCATCTAAAACTGGGAATGCTTTGGTCCAGGATCTTCTGGCTTTCATAGTTTTCAGTGAAAAGTCGCCTGTAATCCTAATGGGTTTTCCTTTGTATGTGACTTGTTGTTTCTCTTTTGCAATTTCCAGTATTGCTTCTTTGTTTTGTACATGTAGTGTTTTTACTATGGTGTGCCATGGAGAGTTTCTTTTTTGGTCCTGTCTGTTTGGTGTTCTATATGCTTTTTTGTATTTGTATGAGCTTGTCTTTCTTTAATTTTGGGAAATTTTCTTCCATGATTCTGTTGAAGATCTTGTTCATGCCATTATGTTGGGATTCTTCTCCTTCCTGTATGCCTATGATCCGTAAGTTTGGTCTTTTTATGGTGTCACACAATTCCTGCACATTCCATTCTTGTGATATCTTAAATTTTTCATAATCTTTGCTTGAGTGGTCTAGATTGTCCACTTTATCTTTCAGTCTTGATACTCTATTTTCCATTTCATTCATCCTATTGGTTAGGCTTTCTCCTGTCATTTGTAATTGGCTTACTGAGTTTTCACTTCCTTCTTCATTTCAGCCTGAGTAGTCTTCAATATTTCTAACTCTTCTGTATTATTTCAGAAGTTTATCCCTATCTTCCTTCAGTTCTTTGAGTTTTTTGTGTGTTCTTTAAATTCACTGAATTATTTTTTCATGTTTATTATTGTTGTTTTGAGTTCCATGTCCTGCATTATCTCTAGGGGATTGTCATTGTACTCCTCTAGAGGACTATTGGTATTTGGTGGGGATGTTGTTTTGGTTTTTCATGTTATTATTTTATCTCTGTGATTTTGACATGTTGATTTCTTTTGTAGTTCCTGATTCTTGTGTGAGACTGAGACCTTCAAGTTTAGGTTTCCTCCTTTTCATTAACATTATGTGTCTTTCTTGTTTACTTTTTGGGCATGAAAAGCTGATTCTTCTAAGCTTCCATTTCTCTCTTTTGATTTAATATTGGAGTGGCTGGATTGCTTTTGTCTTCAGGAGTTCCCACAGAGGCCCAATTCAGATGAGGGTCAGATGTTTTCAGGTTTTCTCCTAAGGTCTGGATCCCTCCAGGAACGATTTTGGCCTCAGGAATTTGGGGGTTGGACTGGCCTAGGATCCTGGCCCAGGAAAGATACTGGTCTAGGGCAGCTGGTGGCTGTGCCACCCTGAGATGCAAAGGCAGATGGGGTGGGAAGAGGCCACAAGGACTCCTGGGGACTGCACTGAGGAGCTGGGTTGGTCTGGATGCAAAGGATCAGGAAGAGGAAAGGTCAGCTCCAGTGTCCCAGAATGAGGCTGGCGGGTGGTACAGGCCCAGGGAAACAGAGGGATGTGAGGGTGAGACCAGGCCTAGAAGCAGTGCTCCTGGGATCCAGAGAAGGCACTACATTTGTCTGGATGAAAAGGATCAGGAAGCAGTATTGGTTCCCCAGGTGTCTGGGTTCCCAAGACAAGGAATGGGACAGGACCCAAAGTAGGAGGCAATAACAATGGGGTAGATGGGAAGGTGAATGGGGCTTGGGGAGTGAAGGCCTGGAGGGTGTGATGGAATTACCCCTGAGAGTGGCCTGCGGGTAGGAGAGAGGCCTGCGAGGTGGGTCCTGCAGGCCCAGGAAGCAGAGGGATTTGAGGGTGGGACCAGGCCCAGAAGCAGTGCTCCTGGGGCCCAGAGAAGGCACTACATTGGTCTGGATGAAAAGGATCAGGAAGCAGTATTGGTTCCCCAGGTATCTGGGTTCCAAATACAAGGAATGGGACAGACCCAAACTAGGAGGCGAGAACAGCAGGGTGAGATGGTAGAGTGAATGAGGCTGGGGGAGTAAAGGCATGGAGGGTGTGATGGACTTACCCCTGAGAGAGGGCTAGGCGTAGGAGAAAGGCCTGCCGCAGTCCTGCAGGCCCAAGGAAATAGAGGGCTCCTTTCCATTTTGCAGGTTCCTACAGTTACATCAGGAGACACATGCTCACATGCTCACATGTGAGAATTTCGTGCTAGGATCCAGAAAGGAGGGAGAACATACATCTTTTGTTTTTCTGAGTCTGTGTTATTTCACTTAGTATAACAGCTTCTATTTTCTTCCTTTTACTTTCAAATTTTATGATTTCACCTTTCTTTACTGCTAGGTAGAGCTCCATTGTGTAAATGTATCACATTTTCATTATCCACTCATCCATTGAGGGACACTTAGGTTGCTTCTATCTCATAGCTATTGTGAAAAGAGCAGCAACAAACATGGATGCAGAAGTATCTCTGCAGTAGGATGAATCTTTTGGGTATATGCCAAGGAGTGGTATAATTGGATCATATGGTAGATTCATTTTTAGTTTTTTGAGAGTTCTCCACACTGCCTTCCATAGTGGTTGCACAGTTTTATCTTTTTGAGACAGGGTCTCCCTGTAGCCCCACCTGTCCTGAACTCACTATGTAGACTAGACTGGCCTTGAACTCACAGAGATACACCTGCCTCTGCCTCCCAAGTGCTGGGACATTTTTAGTTTCTTTAAGAGTTCTCCACACTGCTTCTCATAGGGGTTGTATGAGTTTGCAACTCCACTGAAACTGAATGAGCATTCCCCTTTCCTCTCATCTTCTCCAGCATTTGGTATCATTTGTTCTCCTTATCTTAGCCACTCTGACTGAGGTAAGATGGACAGAATGGGAATATTTAAATGGAAGGGGGAGAGGAAGGGTTCTACAAGGAACTATGGGGATAAAGGGGAAGAAGGAGCTCGAGAGAGGTGGAACAATAGGAGACAGTTATTATCAAGGGAGAAATGGGGAAAGGGGGGATACTTTAAAAAAGGAGACATGGAGGGAGTGTTAACGAGGGAGAGAGATGAGAGATAAATAATCCTTAGCTAGTGTAAATAAAAACAGAGGGGATTGTGTTAGTCCTGAAACCTGCTGACAAATTACACATGCAGTATCCGTACATGACTCCATGTGTACACCTGAAGGCTTCTTAACAAGAAACAATGCCAGACAGGAGAAATCTTTCATTGATTTGTTGTCCAGGGTAGTCCAAGAAACTCCAAAAATTAGACAGGCTATTGCCTCAGCTCTTGATGGCCTCCCAGAACTTGAAGGTAAGATCCTATTGTTGAAGACAGGACATATTTCAGATACAGGACTTGGAGCAATGAAGCTGGAACTGACCTGGAAGCCTCCTCTCCAGAAGGCTAGTTCTCATAGCTTTGGAGAGCACTATGCAAGCTGCTGAGGGAAAATAAAGGCCTAATAACCACATCAATGACTGCCACAGCAATGACATTTGTGCAGTAGTGGTACTTTTATCTTGGGGGTAAACAACAACTACCTAATTGGACTTAAAGCCTACTCAATGGGAGGAAACTGACATGTGGTTCTCTAAACATAGCCAAATACACATGACTGGAGAGGTCATAGATCTTAGAGAAAACTCCAAGGCTGTCATATCACTAGACAAATGTAATTTCTTTCTATGTGCAAAATATGGATCCCTATATTTACAGACAAGTATCCCAGTCACCAACCAACAAAGAAGCTTCTTTTTCAGCAGATGGAGATTATTACAGAGTTCCACAACTCGTCGTACAAAAAGATTGTGAATTATCCAAGCCTAAGTGGCACATCTGCAATGAACTCTACAGATAAGGCTCACAGAACATAAAATAAATTGTAATGAGGACACTAGTGTATCTTTCAGCTCTCTGCAATGAATCTCTCCCATGCAACAGAGGGCTAGGAACACAAAAGGTCACAGATGGCCAAAGCATAGAGTGTAAGAGTCTGCAGAGTGTAGGTCATTGGACAGAACTCCGATATTAAACTCCACTCACCCATAGCTCAGGGACCGTTGTGAAAGAGGGGAGATAAAGATTATAAGAGCTAAGGGAGGAGGTGCATGACTATATAGAAATAGAGTGTTACAGGCTCCTGGGACCTTGCTCATATGATCTTTTATCAATGGTGGCAGCATGAACAAGACTTATGCAAACTCAAGAAGACCAAAACCCAGCATAGAACTGTGGAAATGGGCAGCAGGCCCCAGGATTATTCAATGAATTATTGGCAACTGATTATTGCTGAGTGAGGAAGAGCTGATCTTCTTAAAGTGAGGGACCCTAGATAGGCTGACTAGACCTCAGTGGACGAACTTGCACTCAAGGATATCTGGGGACCCTAACTTGACATGATAACCCTTAACACAAATGACAGAATGTATGAATTCCAGTGGGCAAGGCTGTGGGAGGATGCCAGTGCAGAAGGAGGTATAAATATAATTAAGATGTTCTATATTGAATACACAGAAATTCAATAAAATTTACAAAAACATGGTAATGTACCACTTAAAAAATGGCAGTATGGTACTTTACTGAACAAAAGAAGTGGGATGGGTTGCATGATTTATCTTTCTGTCCCTGCCTGTCTCCTTTATTGCTTCAGTCTTTCTTGTCTTTATTTTTATTTCCCTGGAGGTTAATGAACACTTTTGCATTAACCTTTTCATCTAAACCACTAGATATTCTAGACATATTCATGTATGCATATGCTATGATATTATGTATATTTAGTTTGAATATTAGTATATCATTTCTGGGCAAATTAAAATACAAACAGTATATCATAATATAGCAACGTTATTTACTCATTTACTTTTCTTCTTCTTCGAGAGAATATTTTTCCCAGGCTGGCTCAAGCTACCTATGTAGTGGAGGATAACCTTGAACTCTTTTTTTTTTTAATTTATATGTATGTATGATGTGTTTATGTGTATGCGTGTGTGTGTGTGTGTGTGTGTGTGTGTGTGTGTGTGTGCCACAGTGGGTGGATAGATGTTAGAGGACAACCTAAGCATTAGTCCTTACCTTTCATCTTTTTGAGGCTAGCTGGCCTGTGATCTTCCAAGAATATGCCTTTCTCTGTCTCCCATCTTGCTTAGTTTTTCTGGGATTACAGATGAACTCTACTGCATCCAGTATTACATAAGTTCTTAGAATACAAATTCTGGTCCTGATGCTTGGGCAGCAAATGGTTTATCCACTGAACCAACCCCCAAGCCCAAACAATAGATTTTGAAAATCTATTCTTTATTTTAAAATCTACTAGAAATAGCAAACTCCATCAAACAAAATAAGCATCCTTGTAATCAGACATATGTCGACATCCATCCATCCATCCATCCATCAACCTAAACACAACACTTGGCCTCTCTTCAGAAGTAATTACAGTATAAACCTTTTCAATAATCACCTTTTTAATGGTCTTTTTGAGACAGGGTCTTCCTGTAGCCCCAGCTGGCCTGGAACTCACTATGTATACCAAGTTGGCCTTGAACTCACAGAGATTCTCCTGCCTCTACCTCCCAAGTGCTTGGATTAAAGGTGTGTGCCACCACTCCTGGCTTCAATAATCACTTTTTATTTTCTTAATAAATTTATCATCAAAATGTTAATCTCTGACACCTATATCAAACTTCTGCGTCCCAAGCTCAGTGACCATTGTGCAAGTGAGGGTGGAAAGACTGTAACAGCCAGAAGTGGTGGATGACCACATGGAAACAGCATATTCCAGACAGCTGGTCATTTACTCAATTGAACTCACAGCAACAATGGCAGCAGGCACAAGTACTGTGTAAAGTCAAATCAGATAGCATTCCAGCTTAGACGTGGAGAAGTGGGTAAGAACCCCAACCCTAAGCTCAAATCAGACAAAGCCCCAACATATATGTGCAGATGTGGATAAGAAGCTCCAACCCTAGCTGAGGGACTAGTGACAAAAGCTTTCTGCTGGGAGAGAAGAGTCATTATTCTTTAAGGTTATGACTCTGGGTAGGATAACCAGACTCCAGCGGATGGACCCACACTGAAGGGCATTTCTAGACATAAATTTGATTAACTAGGTTTTTGTATACATATAAACACACACACACAAAAAAAAAAATATATGAATTTGGGCAGGGGTGGTGATAAGGGGCATATAGATAGGAGAGAGGGTCTAAATATGATCAATCTATTGTATAAAGTTCTCAAAAATTCAATCCAAAAAGCAAAAAGGAGAAAAAGCTTAATTTCTCCTAGATTTGCAATGTGTGTTTTCTTTCAGATAAGTACCAATTCAAAATGATATAATAGAAATATATGAAAGATTGCTGATTTTATTACATCTGCACAAATATATAGCATTTCTGTTCCTTAAATTTTTAAGAAAATGGAAGGTTAAAAGTATGTCATTTACTTTTAAATTCCAATTATTCAATAATTAGTGAGGTTAAATGCTTAAAGTTGTGTATTACCTGACAGAAGATTTGTACATCTTTCAACTATCACTAAGGAACATTCTTTTTACAGCAGATGGTGACTAACACAGAGAATCACATATAGCAAATGGCCGTTTCTTTTAAAAAACTTATTTTAGGATTTCATATGCTCTGTCTTGATAATATTCAGACCTCCTCCCACCTCTTCACCCATACCTTACTACCCCCCCATGCCCCCTATTATTGTTTTTTTTTTAATGGCTATCGGGTCTGATTTATGTTTCTTAAATGCTCTTGGGTGTGGGTCTATGCCTTAGCATCTGGTCAACCTACCAGGCATCATACCAGTAAGGAAAACTGACTCTCCATCTCTGAGCATGTACGATTTTCAAAAAGATCTTCAGTTAGGGCAGGGGTTTCCTGTTCACCTCTCACATCTTTGCTGGGCCTCTGTCTGGCTTAGGTTTTCACAAGTGTGCATGCTGTCATTAAGTGCTTTATGTTCATATGTGCAACTACCCAGTGGTGTTCAGACATTACAATGTCTTTGTATTCATCTACCACTTCTGCCTCATAGAATCTTTTTACCTTATCTTCTAAAATTATCCCTGAGTCTTGTGAAGAGGGGTTCAATATAAGTTTCCCATTCATGGTTAGACAGTCCACAGTCTCTTATTCTCTGCTAGTTGATTAGATGCACATCTCTGATTTAATTGCTATCTACTGTAAGAAACATCTCAGGTGAGAAATGAGAGATGCACCAATCTATTGGTATAACAATAAGTCATTAGGTGTCAGTTTAATATTATGTCCATTTAGCAGCCTAATATTAGTAATTTCTACACTATGACCTGTTATGTGCCTAGCCACTGGTTCTTGGCCTTGATAACAATATCAAATATGGACTTTATTTTATGAAGTCAGCCTTGAATGGAAACAGAAAGTGGTTGGTTTTCCCCATAGCATTCATTCCACTATTGCAACATTGGGCATATTTTGTAAGCCAGTTGTTACTGTAGCTGTCAATGTTCACAGCTGGGTAAGATTGATTATTGCCTTTCTATGCTAGTTATACATATAGCACCTGCTAGTTACATATATAGCACCTTCTAGCACTATGAAATCTAATCAGCAGAGATGAAGCTTCCAGGTCAGTACTAGTTTAGTTTCTCGTTGTTTGTTCTGTGACTCAGGTATGTAGTTTCTTTTCTTCAATAGAGTCTTACCATTGATTACTGTGGGGAAAGGCAGCTGGAATAAACTTAGTCAAGTAGAACCTTAATATGAGCTTCCTTACTAGCTTACTCAATTTGTAGTTTGTACAATAATCTCTTTTCAACCAATCTCTATCTCTGTCTACTTAAAAATGTCTCTTGTTCCTGTTCTCTGGAAGGGGCTTCAGGATACTGATTCTTTGAAAGGGAACACCAATGCCTCTTGGTCTAAAGTAGCAGTAGAGATCCTTATCCTTCCTTGTGACAATGCTGCAGACACCTGCACTTAGAGAACTATTACTGTGAGAGCTATTAGCACTAGTGTTGTGATTTTTTAGCTCTCAATGACTTTGGAAGATTTACATTTTTTACCTCAGACTCCTTGCCAAAGAAATCAAACAAGCCTCTAAGGTCAAGTCCTGTAACATAAACTAAATTGGTAAATTGCCATACACCATTTAAGCTTAGTGAGAAGCTGGCTCCAGAAACAAAATAGTCCCCTCCCTCTATTTCAGAGTGAAGCATGTTTGTCTCAAAATGTTCTAAAAGACCCATTTTCTGGGGTATTAGTCAGCCCCTATGACAGGAAGAGGAGAGAACAGCAATATAGCCCAAGAGTAAAATCACTGTGCCCTTGAGAACAGAAGGAAGGTAATTTATTTGAGTAAAACACTGTGCCCTTGAGAAAGTTAGAAGGCAAAACAGTTCAGAGGTTATTGTTGTTTGGCTTCTGATATCAAAATATCTGCCAAGGGAATGAGTTGGCAGCTCATTAGTGGAGAAACTGCTTTGCTCCTCATGGAAATCTGTTAGTTGGGAACTCTGGCATCGTTGCTTTAGCAAGGTTTTGCCAGTCAATTCTGATAGATGTTGTAATCCCTCAGTTTGATGATGTTATCTATCTGTTACTTGCTATTTGTTATTTTACTTAGAAGTCTCATCCAAGGATAGGGAGTTCTACCCAGGACACTCTTATTGATCAGGAGCCCCAGCTGACCATTTTCATGGAGTTTCTCCAGTTGTTCCTGATAGATGATGTGTGTGAGCTGATAATCTGCAATTTATGTGTTGCCTGCAATTTCGTTCTTTTACTTTCGTTTGTTATATATTTCATTCATTCATTCAAATCCAAAATTATGGTGATGGTAGCTTGTTCTCCAGACAGAAGAGGCCTAAAACAGCCCTAGACATATACCATATTATACTTCAAGTCTATTAAATACTGATGTATTTACATTGGATTCAATTCATTCACCTTGATTATGCTCATATAAATCTTTCTCAGAAGAATTCACAAATCCCAGTAAATTGGCTTCCCAAACCTGCCAGTACTGATAATTCTCAAAATGTACCTCGAGCCCTAGGTATATTCTTCCATTCATCGTTTTCCCAGTGCAATTCTTTTATGTTTTTATTTAGTTTAACCCCGTTTAATAGACTGACTAATTATCACCCCCCCCTTCAAGTAAGGTTTTTCACAGTACCAAGGCATAGAAGAATGACAATGATGGACTCTTTTTCACCTTGGCTATCAATTCCTTTAAGTTGTCACTGTCTTTTTGCTTTAATTTCTAATCATGATGCATAGAATCAAATATAGAATGCTACCCATTATCCAACTTGCACATGGTAGTCATTCTGTTTTTATTTTACATTTGGGACATTTGCATATTTTATGAGGTTTTTAGTGGTCATATGTTGAACATACACCCCCACAGCCATTTTGTTTCTGGGATCATGAGCTATCACCATCTACACTACTGAGAAGCAGAAGGAAGAGACTTTCCTTCTGTTACACATCTCCTTCTTTATTTACCCTTCTTGTGGACAGTCGTTTCTTTTCCCCATCCCTCACTGCCTCTGCAAATTAATTTAATTCAGTATACTTATCTCCTATGGTTCAGGAAAGGACGGTTGTGATGAAGTTCATAAGAGTAACTTGAATAGATATTAGCCTTGGAATAGGTATCTAGTAGCTGCTTGATACTTGTGTGTGTGTGTGTGTATGTGTGTGTGTGTGTGTTTTGTATAGATATAGTATGTTCTTACTATCTTCATCCCTACATCCTTTCATTTTTAAATAAAATTGTAGCTGAAAAACTACATTTAAGTGTGTTAATATTTACCTTTAAATGTCAATCTCCTTTTAAGTATAGCAGAATTTCATGAAATTGTCTAACATTTATCTGTTAGTCTAGGAAAATTCATCATCCAAGATAACTGCACAGGGTCCTCTTTTTTAACATTTTAATTTTCAATTTTATGTGTATGAGTGTATTGCCTTCTTGTGTGTAAGTGTACCCATGTCATGTCATGCCCACAGAGGTCAGGAGAGAGTGTCGGATCTCCTGAATCTGGAGTTGTAGACAGTTGTTAGCCATCATGCGGGTGCTGAGAACCGAACCCAGGTCCTCGGCAAGAGCAGCTAGTGTCTTTAACTGCTGAGCCATCTCTCCACCCACTGCCTTTAGCATCCTGAAATACACACTTACCTGTAGGTGACCAGTGACCAGGGATGGATAGCACTGCAGGCATACAGCACATAGAGTGCTGGGAATATTATGAGGAAAGTGAAATATGGTAGAATTTAAGTTGTAATATGCTTTTAAATTATTATCATTTAAGCCACCAGTTAGTGCTAATAATTCATTTATTAGGAAAGAATTGCAGAAGAGAAAGCAATAGCTCTAGGAATGGGATACAGAGATGATAATCGTCCTGAGGTCTTGTTAGAGACAGGTAAAGATGATAAACAGTGTAGTGAGATAATGAAGACTGTAGGGTAGCAGACTGCTTTGCAAGTACCTGGTTACTGTTGTGGGTCACACTGTTTTGGAGGATGGTATTACTATACAGAGATCTGTTTCACAGAGATCTGTTTCAGTTCTTCTTTGGAATACTCACAAACACAAATTTATAGGAAGCATAGAATTTAAATTGCTAGGAATTGTGGCATGCATCTTACTGATAAGAAGAGAATTTCATATAAGATGAATGACTTAGGTTGTATGCAATTATATTGAAATTTTCTGAAGTATAACAAGGAGGCAACCATATCTGATACATCATTCAGAAGAGAAATTATTTGAAGGGATCCATTTTCACCATTTTATGGTGACCTTTGCAAGTATCCATTGTTCCTCTTGGTAAACTTTCCTCTTCTCTAGCATCATATGAAGTTATGTGGTCACCTAAGGTGGTGACTCTTTAACTAATATCTATTACCTTTTAATGCAGCCCTTCCTTGGACTAAACTGATTGGTCTTTCTTGGATAGAATTCTCATTTTTGGAGCAAGGGAACATCAAGCAATATCCTTGGGTTGGTAGGTTTCCTGTGGATTCCATTTGACTAAAAAGACTCATAACTAGTTTGTCTTTAAGCACAAGTGTTGGCGGTTATAGCATTCAAGGTAAAGCCACATACTTGACAATAAATTGTTCTAAACCGTGTTTACACAGATTGTGGCATCCAAACAATGGAAATTGATGAGCTATAAAACTAATAAAGTTCAAAATGAGTAAAGAACATACCTGAAATATACAAGTTGTAATCATTTAACTACAGAGGCTGTGAAAAAGGGAATCAGTTTGATCAAGGATTGTTTGAAAATTTCTTTTGCGATTTTAAAGAGTAGGAAACAAAATCTATTTTAATCTGTGTTAATGAGCACAATGAGTAATTCCACATTTTCTGCTCAATAAACCTGTACCACTTACTTTAGTGGCCACATTTGATTTTTTTCCATGATTTAGATTTAGTTTTCTAGGCAGCATATACTCAGATACTTTCAAGTAACATCAAGAAAAACAGATGTGCCTTGATCTTCAGGATAAAATTGTCATAAAATTAAATGTTCAGCCCTCACTGGGATTCCAAAGGCAAACCTATATATTCTACCCCTGAGTGTCATAGATGCTACTATTATAGAATGATTATACTGGAATTGTGCGTTGGATTTTGCATTTGTTTTGCTGCTTTTTAAACAATTTTTATATATCTAGGGAATACAATGTGAAGTTTTGCTATGCATAGTGAATTTATCACCAAAGCCCAGGTCATTTTGTATACATTACTTCACATTATTATCATATCTGTTTTTTAGCAAATTTAAAGCATAAGATAGTGTTGGTAACCATAATCACTGTGCTGTATAGTAATAGTTAACTGGAATGTGTTAATTTTATGAAACTGAAACTTTGTGCCCTCTGACCAACATCTCCCCATTTCTACCATATACAAACTCTTGGCAACTACCATTCTAATCTATGCCTTTGAGTCTGAATTTTCTAGATTCCACATATAATTGAGATCATGCAGTACTTTTCTTTGTGTGTCTGACTTATTTCACATAACAGTATTCTACAGGTTAATTAACGTCACCACAAATGGCAAGATTTCATTCTTTCTATGACTGTGTAATATTCTAAGGTGTGAGTGGTGTGTGCCTGTCTGTATGTGTACATGCATGTGTGCATGCATGTGTGTAAATTACTCTTTTGTCTATTTACAGTTGTTCCTACAATTCAGATATTATGGATACTACTCTAATAAACAAACTGTAAATGTTTCTTTGATAAATTTGTTCTTTTGCTTCTGCATAGATCCTTGGATATGTACTTACTACTTTTTTGGAGCAGATGGTGGTTCAGATTTTAATGTTCTGGTAAGCTTCAACATTCCTAGCCCAGTAACAGTATACCAGAATTCTCTTTCATTACATCCTACATGGAAATTATCTTTTGTCTTTTTAAAATATCCATTCATTTTTATAATTTATTGTTGTTCTATTATTAATTATTATTTTGTGTGTGTCTCTGTACACACACTCATATGGCGGGTGTTTGTGAATGTGTGTGTGTGTGTGTGTGTGTGTGTGTGTGTATGTGTGTGTTTCAGAGGACAACTTTTAGAGTAAATTCTAGATCTCCACCATGGGATCCAGGGATCTAATTTGAGTTTTCAGACTTGTGTAGTAAGCATTTTTACCTGCTGAACCATCTCACTGGCCCAAAATAGCCATTCTTTCTTGGGTGAGGTAACATTTCATTGTAATTTTGATTTTCATTTCCCTGATTATTAGCAATGCCATGAATTTTTCATATACCTGTTGCCCATTTTTGTTTTTTTGCTGATTGTTTACTTTTGTGTTTTGAGATATGGTCTCACTAGGTAGCCCTTGTGGTCCTCAAAACCAATGTGGATGAGACTGACCTCTAACTCATAGAGATCTTCCTGTCTCTATCCCCCCAAGTGCTGGGATTAAAGGTGTCAGTCATTTTTATATTTTCTTTTGAGAAATGCCTGGGTAGGTGGTATGGTTTATCACCCATCATATTTTCACTGTGCTGGAGATAAAAAGCACTCTCAAGGAGAATAACATCTCTGGCCTTATTGGGTACTTTTACAAAACATATTTATTATTTTTATTTGTATGAATGTGTTGCCTATCTGTGCATAAATGTACCTGTGTCATGCAATGCCCATGGAGGTCAGAAGAGGGCATCAGATCCCCTGGAACTAGAATTACAGATGATTTTTAGCCACCATGTGGATGCTGGGAACTGAACTTGGGTCCTCTGCAAGAGCACCAGTGCTCTTAACCTCTCTTAATCTCTCCAGTCTACTTTTTAATTAGGCTATTAATATTTGTTATGTGTTCTAGATAGTAACTAGTCTTCAGATACATAGTTTGCAAATAAATTTTTTTGAAAATACTATACATGAATTTTCATTCTGATAAGTGATTTCTTTGTTATGCAAAAGCTTTTTATTTTGATAAAAATTTTATTTTTATATCTTTGGTTTTAGGGTCTTGTCCAAAAAATTTTTGCCTATTCTATCTAGTGTTCCAATGTGTTTTACATTCATTTTTTGATAACGGTTTCATAGTTTTTAGTCTTTTGTGTGTTTCATCCATTGTGAGTTAATTTTTGGAACTGGTAAGATATGGTTCCTGTTGCATTCTGTGGCCAACTTATTTTTATTATTTATTTATTTAATTTTAGTTATCATTCTTATTTTATGTGCATGAAATGTATTGCTTGCATGTATATAAGTGCACCCATGTGGTGCAATGTCCACAGAGATCAGAAGAGGGCATTAGATCCCCTGGAACTGCAGTTATGGATGTTTTTTAGCCGCCATGTTGGTGGTGAGAATCAAACCCAGGACTTTTGCAAGAGCAGTCAGCCCTTTTAACCACTGAGGAATCTCTCCAGTCAAGCAACTGATTTTTTTTAAGTGCCAAAGACATTCAATGAACAAGACTGATCTTTCAAGTGTAAGGTGTTGTGACATCTGAATATCCACTTGTCAAAGAAAGAATGGGGACTGTTATGTTGAGTGGTTTCTGTCATCATGTGACAAACTAGAGACACCTAGAAGACAGAACCTGACACAATAAATTTCTTCCATCACATTGGCCTTTGGGCAGTGCCATTTCTAATGAGGTGGACCTGGGCTGTAAAAGAAAGGTAGATGAGCAAGTCAGAGGAAGCAAGCCAATAAGCAGTATTCCTCCATGGTCTCTGCTTCAGTTCCTGCCTCCAGGTTCCAGCCTTGAATTCCTGCCCTGACTTCCCTTGATGATAGACGGTAAATTATAAGATGAGATGACCCGTTTTCTCCCCAAGTTGCTTTTGGTCAATGTTTAATCACAGGAACAGAAAGCAAACTAGAACAACCCATGTTTCACATTACAGTACATACAAAAATCAATTCAAAATGGATCAAAAACCCAAGTAGATAAATGAAATGTATAACTTCTAAAAGAAAATTTAGATGTAAATCTCACTGACATTGCATTAGGAAATAATACATTAGATACAACACCAAAACCACAATGACAAATAGAGATGAATAAAAGTTTTATCAAAATTAAAAATAATTTCAAGAAATATCAGCAATAAACATAAAATGACAGCACACAGAATGGGTAAAATATTTATAGGTCGTATATTTGTTAAATGTACAATGTCAAAAATATACAAAGAACTTGTGAGAGTATGACAGAAAGAAAAATGATGAAATTAAGAAATGGATAAAATACATACATGCAGGAAGTACATTCGTGCACATTAAATAAAAATAGTAAATAAAATGTTTTTAAAAATGGATAAAAGACTAAGAGTCTAATAGATATTTCTAATAAAAGTTTTAAAAAAATGAAGCTGAGAACTTAGGATATGTGATGGTTAAAATTTTTATCACTTTGACAGGATCTAGAATCACTCATAAAACAAGCCTCTGGGTATACATGTGAGGGATTATCTACATTATGTGAGTTTTGGGGCATGCCTATAAGGGATTTTCTTGATTAGGTTAATTGAAGTGGGAAAACTCATGCTAAATACAGAAAAAAAAAATCTTACAGTGCCTGCCAAGATATAAAGAGATCCTAGGGAAAAGTTTTTGCTTATTGCCTGCTTGTCACATGTTGAATCTTGCTGATGAGTTCTGCTGCTTCTAACGTCCTCTCCTGACATCAGTGAACTTCTTTGAATGTTTAACATGGACTGAAGATCAGTGGTTCTCTAGGAAGACTTCAGATCTTCATGGCCAGACTGGGCCTCTTGAGACATCCAGTCTCAGCAAATGACCAACTACCAGATTCCTAGCCTCTTCGGTGTGAATATAGACATTATTATTATTGGGCTACCTAGACCATTTCCTGTAAGACAATCTAATAACACTTCTTTAAATATGCATTAATTCTATTCAGTCTGTTTTTATAGACGGTACTGACTAATATAGGAACTGAAGGCAGGACAATCACTATGAGTTCAAGGCCAGCCTTAGCTACATAGTGAGGTTCAGGGTAGACTGAAGACTAGACTACAGACTGCAATCCTGACTCAGAAAAAAAGATACAAATTGCCAATACATGTGCAAAATCTTCAAAATCATAAGGTAATAAGATAATGTAACACAAAACCATGAGTAGATAATATTTTACATCCACTAGCATGAGTCTACAACAAGCCATGATCATGTAAAATATTATAGTCACTATGAAGAATAATCTAGTAGCTTCTCAGAATGCTTAACACAGAGTTACCAAGGAGCCCAACAGTTTTTGAGATATACCTAATATAAATAAAAATGTATTTTCATCCAAAAACTTTTACACAAATGTTCATAGCAGCATTATCAATATTTCTACTCTTTAGTGGAAGTAACCTAATGAAAAAAAAAAGAAACAAAACACAGCATCACTTGGCAATGGAATATTATTCAACTCTGAAAGGTCTGAATGTATTATTATTATTATTTTAGCTCCTACTCCCATTTTATTATTTTTAAATTATGTTTATTTTTGTTTGCGTGTGGCTATATGCACATGAGTGCAGGTGCCTCAGGAGGCCACAGTCTTCAGGTTCCCTAGAGCTGGAGTTATGTGGTTATGAGAAACTCAGTGTGGGTGCTGGGAATCAAAGCTGGGTCATCTGGAAGAGCAATATGTGCTTTTATCCTCTAAGCCTTCTCTCCAACTCCCACGGATAAATTTTTGAGACCTGGTATAGCAAAGACAAGTGTCAAAAACAATATTCTTAATGAGGAAAGATAAGAAGAGACTAGATATTACATTATTTCAGTTGTAAATGTTGTCTTCAAAATGGAAAATCCATGGGCTGGAGAGATGGCTCAGCAGTTAAGAACACTGGTTGTTCTTGCAGAAGACCCGGTTCAAATCCCAGCACACACATATGGCAGGTAACAACTGTCTGTAACTCCAGTTCCACAGGATCTGATGGCCACTTCTGTCTTCTGCGAGCACTGCACGACATGGGTGCAGTGACCTACATGCAGGCAATACATGCAATACACATAAAATGAAAATAATAAATAAAATATTTTTTAAAATGGAAAATCCATAGAGAAAGAAAACAACTTAATGACAGCCAGGAATGTAGAAAGGGATATTATTAATGAGGTGGTAGTGAGTGATAATGGGTATGGGATTTCTGTAAGTGTGGATGAAAATGCACTGGAGTTCACTCAGATAATGATGGTGGTTGCATAGTACTGTGAATTTACTAAAATCACTGAATTGTATAAGTGAAATGCATGAACTTTATAATATGTAAATTATATCTCAACAGATCTAGAGAGCAAACAGGCAAACAAGTATCACTTAGTGTTGCCCTATCCATTATAGTAGTAGCTGGAGGTCGGTAGCTAACGAGCAACTGAAACTCAGGTGGTCTCAGTTGTGGTATTGTGATAGTGAAGAATACATATAAAATTTAGAGCAAGTAAACTATGTCCTCCATACATTCTAATATTAAACATAGAATGAAATGCTAACATTTACAATATGTTGGTTTAAATAAAAATAGCATTAAACCTAAAACCCACCTTTCAAAATATGGCTTTAGGAAAAAAATTAAACTTAGCTTCATGATTCACATTGTATTTTTATAGGAGAGAACTTCCTTAGAAGGACAATACTATACTTAAAGTTGGGTACAGTCTACCTTGATGCTCAGATAAATGTCAGTGAATAATACATTTCAAGAAGATTGTAGACTTTATTGGGAATATGGAATTCGGTGGTGGTGAATAGGTTTCAAAGAAGGAAAACAATGAAAACAATGATGGTTGCTAATGACAAAAATTGCAAAAGGCATTGGAATACAAGATTACTGTTTATTGGTTCATTTTCAGGAATCAATTTGGAAAGTCAAACTTGCTAGGAATGAAAAAATTATTATGAAAAATTTCAATTGATTTAATGAGAAAAATCACTAAAACTCATATGTGTATATCATGCTTGCACAAATCATGAAATAGTATTTTTATTATGAAACACTGATTCTGGACTCCCACAACCTCATTCAATACCCTATCTCCCATTTCCTGCCTCCCCTCCTAGTTTGGGCACTGGCCCACTTCTTCTCTTGGCACCCCATACTTTGGACTACCCTCTTGCACCAGACTCTCCACTGGTTCCTGGTACTGTGTATCCAGACCAACCCAATTCCTCAGTCTAATCCTCTGGACACATGAGACCATCGTTAATTCCTGGCTGTCCCCCTGCCAACCTGCCTAGGATTCCTAAGTCCAGCCAGCATCCTTCCTGGGCAAGTGTGACCCTGCCCACTGCACATTGACTCCTGCAACCTCATCTACCCTCCTGTCTCAAACAATGCATCTCTCCTCCTAGCATGGGCACTTTGCATTTCTTCTCTTGGCATCCAGACCTCCGGACTATCCTCTTGGGCCAGGCTCCCCCCGATTACTGATCCTTTGCACCCAGACCAACCCAATACTTAAGTCTAGTCCCCTGGATCCATTGAAGCCTGATCCCTACCCCACCTCACCTTTGAATACCTGAGACCAGACTTTATCCCTGGCTGTCCAACCTCCAACCTGGATTCCTGAGATCAGCCTCCTTCCCTGCTTGCTCTGGATTCCTGAGACCAGCATCCCTGACTGCCTGAGAGTCTGGAATCCTACCTCTACCTAGCAAGCCTCAAAAATTGTACCATGCCTGCTGACTAGAGGCATCAGAGGCATCCAGACCTTAGGAGGAAGCCTGAGAGCATCTGGTCCTCATATGACTTGGGGCTCTGTTGGAACTGCTGAGCATCATGACTAAAGCCATGGTCCCCTCCAATATAAAGTCAACAAGAGAACCTGAAGCCTAGACCAACCAGCTTTTCATGCCCAAAAGTAAAACACAAAGACACACAAAATTTACAAACAGAAGCAGTCCTAAACTCAACAAAGGAAGGCTTGAATCTCACACAAGAATCAGAAACTACAAAAAAAATTCACATGTCAAAGTCACAGTGAAAAAATAATAACATTAAGAACCCAAATAATATATCCCCACCAGTATCAAAAGTCCTGTAGAGGAGTACAATGAGAACCCCCTAGAGATAAAACAAGACATGGAATTCAAAAGAACAATTATAAACATATTAAAAGAATTCAATGAATTTAAGGAACACAAAAAGAAATCAAAGAACTGAAAGACGATAGGGATAAACTTCTGAATGAATTCAGAAAAGAGTTAGAAATGTTGAAGAATACTAAGGCTGAAATGAAGAAGGAAGTAAAACACTCAGTAAGCCAATTAGAAATAATAGGAGAAAGCATCACCAGTAGCATGAATGATATGGAAAACAGAATATAAAACTCTGAAAATAAAGTTGACGAATTAGATCATTTGTGCAAAGATAATGAAAAATTTAAGAAAGCATAGGAAGGAAATATGTAGGAATTGTGTTACCATAAAAAGACCAAATTTACACACCATAGGCATAGAGGAAAGAGAAAAATCTCAGGATAATGATATGGACCAGACCTTCAATAGGACGGTAGAAGAAAATTTCCCAAAACTAAAGAAAGACATTCCTATACAAATACAAGAAGCAAATAGAGCACCAAATAGACAGGACCAGAAAAGAAACTCTCCATGACACATCATAGTAAGAATACTAAATATACAGAGCAAAGATAGAACACTGAAAGCTGCAAAGGAAAACAACACACATATAAAGGAAAACTCATCAGAATTACAGCTGACTTTTCAGTTCAAACTATGAAAGCCAGAAGAGCCTGGACCAAAGTATGCCCAGTTCTAAATGACCACAGATGCCAACCTAGATTACTTTACCCAACCAAAATGTCTATTATAGTAAAAGGGGAAAGAAAAATCTTCCATGACATAAATAGGCTGAAAAAATTCATGCCCACAAAACCAGCCCCTCAGAGAGTTCTTGCAGCAATACTAAGAGCTAAAAGAATGACTATACCCAGGTGGTAACAGAAAGAAAATTAATGAAAGTGTAACTGTGGAAGCACAGAGAATGCAAATAAAAATCGAAACAACAGGAATCAATACACATCTTCCATTAATAACTTTAAATATCAATGGACTGAACTCCCCAGTCAAAACACACATACTAGTTGAATGGATTAAGGAATAAAACCCATATTTTTGTTGTCTGAAAGAAACTCATCTCACTTTCAAGGACAGGCACTAACCTTAAAGTGAAAAGATGGAAAAAAAATATTCCAAGAAAATGGTGCTAAGAAAAAAGCGGGAGTTGCAATTTTAATATCTGACAAAGTAGACTTCAAACTAAAACTAATCAGAAGAGATAAAGAGGACCACTTCATTCTGATCAAAGGAACAGTCTACTAAGAAGATATTGTAATCATGAACATATATTGACCAAAGTCCAGTGCACCCAACTTCATAAAAATAGTACTACAGGACTTTAAGACCCATATTAACCCCAACTCATTAATAATAGGGGAACTCAATATCCATTGTCTCATTAGCTAGATCAACAAGACACATAATTAACAGAGAGACATATGAATCAATCAATATCATACATCAAATGGACCTAACAAACATCTACCAAATATTCCACCAAGTACCAGTGAATATACCTTCTATTCAGTGCCCCATGGAACTTTCTCCAAAATCGACCACATACTGGGGCATAAAACAATCCTCAACAAATATAAATTTTAAAAAAGGTTGAAATAATTCCATGCATTCTATCAGAGCACTATGCAATAAAGCTTAAACTCAACACTGGAAGAAACCCTAGTAACTACATGAACACATGGAGATTAAACAACATACTCCTGAAAGGTGAATGGGTCAATGGAGAAATTAAGAAATAAAAGTATTCCTAGAACTAAATGAAAAGGACAATATAACAGAGCAAAACCTCAGGGACATGTTGAAAGCAGTCCTTAGAGGGAAGTTTATATCTCTATGGGCTACATTAAGAAAACAGAAAGAACACAAATAAATGACATAGCATTGCAACTCAAGACACTTGAAAAGCAACAACAAATGAAACCCAAACCCAGAAGACAACAAAACATAGCAAAAATCAGAGCAGAAATTAATGAAATATAAACAAAGAAATCAGTACAAAGAATCAACAAAACCAAGAGATAGTTTTGTGAAAGACAAACAAGATTGACAGTCCTTTAACCCAATTAACCAAAAGAAAGAAAGAGCAGCTCCAAGTCAACAAAATCAGAGATGAAAGCATCACAACAGACACCAAAAAATCCAGAACATTTTAAGGGAATACTTTAAAAACCTGTATGCTACTAAATTTGAAAACCTAAAAGAAGTGGATGGGTATCTAAAATCACAGGAATCACCAAAACTAAACCAAGAAGAGATCAATAGCTGAAACAGACCTGTTAACACATAAGAAATTTGAAACAGTAATACAAAACCTCCTGACTAATAAAAGCCCAGGACCAGATGGATTTAGAGCAGAATTCTACCAAACATTTAAAGAAGATCAATATCCAAGGCTACTTAATTTTTTCAAAAAGATAAAAATGGAGGGAGAACTTCCAAATTCCTTCTATGAAACCAGCATCACTCTAATACCAAAACCAGGTAAAGAGACAACCAAAAAAGAAAACTATAGACCCATATCCTTAATGAACATAGATGCAAAAATTCTCAACAAAATACTTGCAAACCACATACAGACACACATTAAAAAGATCATCCACCATGATCAAGTAGGCTTTATCCCAGAGATGCAGGGATGATTCAATATACATAAGTCAATAAACCTCATAAATCACAAAAATGGACTCAAAGACAAGAACCACATGGTCATCTCAATAGACGCAGAGAAGTCTTTTGATGAAATTCAAAATGCATTTATGTTCAAAGTCTTGATGGGAATTGGACTGGAGGGAACACACCGCAACAGAATTAATCCATATACAACAAACCTAGAGCGAACATCATTCTAAATGGAGAAAAACTGGAAGCATTCCCATTAAAATCAGGAAGCAGACAAGGCTGTCCACTATCTCCACTCTTTAACATAGTGCTTGAAACTCTTGCAAGAGTGCGAAGACAAGAGAAGAAAATTAAAGGATTAATAAGTGGAAAAGAAGAGATCAAATTATCCCTTTTTGCAGATGATATAATATATCTATGAAAAGCCAAAAATTCCACCAGAAAAAACTTAGAAATGAGTAACACTTTCAATAAAGTGGATGGCTACAAAATTACTGTACAAAAGTCTGTAGCCTTTCTATATACCAATAACAAGCAATCAGAGAA
>NW_008345311.1:3575051-3593382 GCF_000622305.1 Nannospalax galili
TGCAAAAACAAAATCTCAGAATAAACCTGACCAAAGACATTAAAGAGCTCTACAATGAAAATTTTAAGTCTTTAAAGAAAGAAATTGAGGAAAACATCAGAAGATGGAAAGACCTCCCATGCTCATGGATTGGAAGAATTAATACTGTGAAAATGACCATCATACCAAAAGCCATTTATAGATTCGATGCAATGCTGTATTAGTCACTTTTGTGTTGCTGTGATAGAAACACTGACCCAAGCAATTTATAGAAGGAAGTGTTTATTTGAGCTTACAGTTCCAAGGGAATTATAGTCCATCATGGCAGGGAGTCATGGTGGCTGGAGGTGGATGGAGCAGGAGCAGCAGAATATAAGCTTTCACATCATCATGCAGGCCCAGGAAGCAAGAGAGTGACTGGAGATCTGGCAAGGCTTAAGAACTCTCTAAGCCCACCCCTAGTGACGTGCTTCCTCCAGGATAGCCATACCTTCTAAAACCTCCCAAAACAGTGCCATCATCTGCGGGAAAAATGTCCAGATACTTGGAGCCTATGGGGGACATTTTCATTCAAACCACCACATTCCACCCTCTGGCCCCCATAAGCTCATGACCATATAAAATGAAAAATGTATTTAGTCCACCTTTAAAAGTCCCCATAGTCATTATCTATCTCACTACTATTCCAAAGCCCACAGCCCAAACTTTTCTGAGAGTCAGCAAAATATACTAACTGTAAGCCCCTGTAAAATCAAAAGACAAATTACATACTCCCAGCATATGGTGGAACCAAATACACATTATCATTCCAAAAGGGAGGAATGGAAGCATAGTAAAAAAATACCAGACCAAAACAACACCGAAAACTAGCAGGGCAAACACCAAATCCAATAGCTCCATGTCCAACTTCTGGGACTTTATTTCCAAAGGGCTTAGATGGCTCAGCCTCTCCAGTTTTGCTGTGTGCAACATACATCTGTCTCTCGTGCTGGTACCACTCCCTGTATGCAGGTCTTCTTGGCAGATGCCTCACAGCTCTGGCATCACAAACTTCTTGGGGTCTCCATTTCCAACCAGGCTTCACCTACACAGCGTCATGCAAAGGCCTATCAGGGCCTTCTCTATGCAGAGGAACCCCTGCTGCATGCTGCCTGGTCTCAGTGGCTCTCTGAAACTGTGGAGGAAGAAGGATGATCCCTTCACTCTTGTATTTTTCATGCCTCTAAAACCAGCACCAGGTGATTGACACTGCCAAGTTTGACTACAAGTTTGGGGTGGACTCCTGCCTGCTTTATTCATTTTAGAAGCTTTTCTCTTCAGTGGTACCTGAAGCATTTTCATTTCACAAATTGGAGGCTTAACTGTGTGTGGTTTTTCCCTGGAGGCACCTTCTGAATTGTTTAAGTTTGAATCGCTAGGCCCCGCCTTAATCCCTTTAATCTCCTTATCAAAGGGATCCTGTCCAGCACATTCCTGGGCTCCACCATTAATCCTCCTGGTGCCCTTTTTCATTCCATCCTGTATATTCTGTATTTCTTTCTGCCCCATTTGCTCTTTATCACTGTAAAGCTGTAAAATATTCACCATTAATAGCCACACCACCATTTCTAAATTAGGCTGTCTTTAAATGTCTTCTGCCAGAGAAATTAGTCCATTGCTTTTCAACTTAGCCTCAGGCAAGCTTTTTGGCTGTGAAAAGACTCCAGCCAGACTCTTTGCCAAAATATCCCAATTGCTGCTTAAGTCCTTATTTCCCTTTGGAACTACATTGTTATCAACACTGCTTTCTTCCATACCCCTACTAGAATGGCCTGTTAAGCTCTGCTTATAGCAATCAACCACTTTTCTAGCCCAACCTTCCAAAGTGTTCCACATTTCTTCAAAACCCCACATGGTCAGGTTCTTCACAGCCAACAGCCCACTCTCTGGTACCAATCACTCTATTAGTCACTTTTCTGTTGCTGTGATAGAAACACTGTCCAAAGCAATTTATAGAAGGAAGATTTTATTTGAGCTTATGGTTCCAGGGTTAGTTGTACTGGATAACTTTAGTGTCAACTTGACACACCTGCATTAAGGGAGCTTGAATTGGGGAATTGCCATCATTGGATTGGCCTGTGGCCTTGTCCATGGGGCATCTTCTTGATTGTTGAGTGATGTGGGAGGGCCCAGCCCACTGTGGGTGGTGCCACCCCTGGGCAGGTGGGCCTGTGTTGCATAAGAAAGCAGGCTGAGCAGGGGCCAAGGGAGTGAGCCAGTAAGCAGCATTCCTCCATGGCCTATGCTCCAGCTCCTGCCTCCAGGTTCCTTCCCTGAGTTCCTACCATGGGCTCCCTGATGAACTGTGACCAGGGCGATGTAAGATAAATGAACTCTTTCCTCCTCAAGTTTGTATTTGTCACAGTGTTTTGTTACAGCAATGAAGAAACAAACTAGGACAAATGCCAATCAAAATTCCCATGGCATTCTTCACAGAATCGGAAAAAAAATATCCTAATATTCATATGGAAGCACAAAAGACCTCAGATATCCAAAGCAACCCTGATCACTAAGAGTAATGCTGGGGGAATTACTATAGAAGATTTTGAACTGTATTATAGAGCTATAGTCATAAAAACAAGATGGTACTAGCACAAAAATAGAATAAATTTGAAGATGCAAATATGAGTACATGCAATTTTTCAGCCACCTGATATTTGACAAAGAGGCCAAGAACATTCACTGGAGGAAAGACAGCATGTTCAGCAAATGGTGCTGGCAAAACTGGATCTCCACCTATAGAAGAAAGAAACTAAACTTCTATCTTTCACCTTGCCCAAAAGTTAACTCCAAATGGATCAATGTGAAGCCTGAAACTCTGAAGCTGTTAGAAGAAAACATTGCCAATAACATACAAGATATAGGTGTAGGAAAGGATTTTCTAAATCAGACATCAATTGCTAAGGAAATAAGGTCAAGAAGCAACAAATGTGATTTCATTAAACTAAGAAGTTTCTGTACATCAAAAGGAGCAACCAAGGAAGTGAAGAGAAAACCCACAGAATGGGAGAAAATCTTCACCAGTGACACTTCTGAGAGGTTTAACATCCAGAATATATAACGATCTCAAACAAAGAATCAAGAAAGGAAGTAACCCAATTAAAAGATGGGCTAAGGACCTGAACAGAGAGTTCTGAAAACAAGAAAGATGGCTAGGAATCATCTTAAAAGGTGTTCAACATCATTAGTAATTAGGGAAATGCAAATTAAAACCACATGAAGATTTCATGTTACTGTAGTCAAACTGGCTAAGATCAAGAGAACAAATGATGCCAAATGTTGGAGAGAATGTGAGGAAAGCAGAATGCTCATTCATTGATGGTGGGATTGCAAACTTGTGCAACTCCTATGGACGTCAGTCTGGAGAACCCTTAAGAAACTAAAACTGAACCTACCATGTGACCCAGTTATTGCACTTCTTGGCACATACCCAAAGAACTCATCCTATTGCGGAGACACTTGAACATCCATGTTTGTTGCTGCCCTTTTCACAATAGCTAAGGGATGGAAGCAACCTACATGTCCCTCAGCTGACTAGTGGATAATGAAAATGTGGAACATTTATATGATGGAGTTCTATTCAGCAGTAAAGAAAGATGAAATGAAATTTGAAGGTGAATAGATGGAACTAGAAACTGCTATACTAAGTGAAGTAACACAGACTCAGGAAAATAAACGATATATGTTCTCCCTCTTATGTGGATCACAGCACTAAATCCTTATAAGTGAGTATATATCCTGATGTAACTGCAGGAACCAGGAAAATGGAAGGGAACCAGGGAGATAAAGGGAAAGAAGGAACCCAAGAGAAAAATACCAGGATATAGGTGTTACTAAGGAAGAAATGTGTAAAAAGGGGGTTATTTAAATGGCAGTTGGAGGGAGGGTTATATATGGAACCTTGGGGATAAAGGGAAAAAAAGAGACCCAGAGAGGTTGGACCACAGGAGAAGGGTTTTATCAAGGGAGAAATGGGGAAAATAGGGGCATTTTAAATGGGGAAGCCATTGCAGAAAGGTTAGACAGTGAGAGAGATAAATAAGGCCTAGCTAGTTTAAAAAAACACAGAGGGAACCATATTAGTCCAATAACATACTGACAAGTTATACATGCATTATCTCTACATGAGTCCATGTATATATCTAAAGACTACATTACAAGAAAGGGTGCCAGACAGGAGATATTTTCTTCTGAGTTGTTTGCCAGGTTGGTCCAAGAGACTCCCCAAATTACTCAGGCTGTTGCCACAGCCCTTGATAGCCTCCCAGAACCAGAAGATAAGACCCCACTACCAAAGATAGAACATATGTCAGACACCAGATTTGGAGAAACAGAGCTGCAACTTACCTGGAAACCACTTTCCCTGAAGGCGAGCTCTCATAGTTTTGGAGAACGCTATGAAATTGCCAGGGGAAAACATCAAGGGATGATCCAGCACCAGCTCCAAGACCAAATAAGCACATCAACGGCCAGCACAGCATACTCCATTGGTGCAGTAGTAGCACTTTTATCTTGGGGGCAATTAACAGCTACCTAATTGGTCTTAAAAGCCCACTCAAAGGGAGGAAACTCAAGTGTGGTACTGTAACATAACCTAATACACATGGCTGGAGTGGTCACAGATCTTAGAAAAAAACCCCAAACTATCACATCATTAGATTAATGTAATTTCCTATGTGCAAAATATGTATTCTTATATTTAAAACCAAATATCACAGTCACCACTCATCAAAGAAACTCATTTTGCAGCAGTCTGAGACTAATACCAAGTACCACGAGTGGTCACAAATGAATATTGTCTATGAATTTCCCAGGCTTAAAGGGCACATCTTCAATCAACCTTTACACCTAAGGCTTGTGGAACATAGAACAGCGATAAAGAAGAGGACACTAATGAATTAGTTCTCAATCATGAAGCTCTCTTGTTCAGTGGAGGGCCAGGAACACAAAAGATCATGGATGGCCAATGTGTAGAGATCATGAGTCTGCTAAATCCTTGAGTAGGACTCCTTTATTAAACTTCATCCACTCAAGGCTCAGGGAGTATCGTGGAAGAGGGGGAAAAAGGATTGTAAGGGCCAGGGAGGATGTACATGACCATATGGAAACAGAGTCCTACAAGCTCCTGGGAGCCTGCTCATGTGATTCTATGGCATAGGTGTCAGCATACACAAGTTCCATGCAAACTCAAGCAGACAGTAACCCAGCATAGACCTGGGAAAATGAACAGCAGACCCCCAATCTTACCTAAAGGAATATTGGCAACTGATTACTACTAGATGAAGAAGAGATGATCTTCCTAAAGCAAGGGACTCTAGATAGGTTGACTAGACTCAACAGATGGACTTTCACTGGGGAACAGCTGGGGGCACTGACAACACAGTGGACAGTAATAGGGATGACAGAATATATGGGCTCAAGTCGGGGGTGGGGGCTATGGGATGGTGCCAGTGGGGATGGGGGTATAAAGATGATTAAGATTGTTTGAGATGTTCTGTATGAAATACACTAAAAATCAATAAAAAATGAAAATAAAAATAAAAATAAATTTAAAGAATGGAAGAAAAGAGCTGTTCTTTCTTTGTACAAATCCCAGCACTCAGGAGGCAGAGGCAGGGGGATCTCTGTGAGTTCGAGGCCAGCCTGGTCTACATAATGAGTTCCAGAACAGCTGGGGTTACAGGGAGACCCTGTCTCAAAAAGAACAAAAAAAAAGTAAGCTCAGGATAAATGAAATTGTGTGCTATCACACAATTGTGTGCTATACACAATCGTGCTATCACAACATTGTGTGCTATCACACAAGTGAAATTGTGTGCTTGGAGATCTTGCAACCATTTAGATGTTCCTTCTTGCTAATGACATCATAGAAAGTTTACCGAGAAAGTATTTTTATCTTCTCTGTGGTAGTGCCTCCTAATCAGAAATGAGTGAGTGTAAATAGCATCCTGAATATTATCTATTGCCCTGAGTTAGGGAAGGACGTGCTGTTATTTAAAGAAGTCATGACGGGTTGAATTTGGTGAGTATACATTTGAGCTTTCAGAACCCACAGAATATCACCTTGGCAGACCACATGATTTAATGGACTATTGATGAAGCAGACTGAAACAAAAATGCATTCAAAAATCTATAAAATAATTTTATTTAAATAATATACAGCAGGGAAATGTTGGTGAAAGTAATTTTGTTCTCCAAGATAAGTTAACCCTTTTAACCACATAAAATTAGGGACTATTATTTAAATAAAAGAAGAAGAAGGTATAAATTATCTTAACAAAGGAAAACATTAAAAGACCAACAAAAGAAGTACTTGATAATAATAACTCAGGAAGGCTCCCACTCATATATATGGTTCTATGGAATATAAGGGCAGACTTATATCTCAAGTGATTTCTAAAATAAAATGGTAGGCTTTTCAGACAGAGAGAATATTGCAGTGATGGATAGTGGTGGGAAGGAAAGGAATAACAAAAAGGACTCATAGTTTTGTGACTAGAAATCTGAAATACAAACAGCCTTCTGCAAACCTAAGTTCTTATCACAAACATTCATAAGTTCGAATCATAGATCAGGAAAGCAGGTCTTTCAGATTAAAATATTTTTCCTCAATGTATATTTTATTGAATTTTTGTGAATTTCATACAATATTCCTTAATTATATTTAGACCCCCTCCCCTATCTTCACTTCCCTATAGCCCCCTCCACCGGATTTCATGCATTCTGTCATATATGTTAAGGCATATTGATTCAAGTTTGCCTACCCAGATGTACCTCTGTGTGAGTTCATCCATTGGAATCTAGTCAGTTTATTTAGATTCACTAACTTAGAAAATATCAACTCTCACTCACTCAGTAGTATTCAGCTGTCAATAGTTCTTTGGCTAAGTTCTATTTCCACAGGTTTATGTTGGATATTTGTCTGATTGAGTTTGCATGGGTCTTGTGCATGCTGTCCCTATTTCTGTAAGTTCATATGAGCAAGTTTCCTGAGTTCATATGAGCAAGAGGCCTGGAAGACTCTGTTTCCTTATGATTATGCACCAACCCTGGCTCTTACAATCTTTTTGCTCCTTCTTCTGCAATGGTCACTGAGCCGTGGGTGGGTGAGGTTTAATATAGGAGTCCAATCCAGTGACAAACACTCTGCAGTCTCTTGTTCTCTACACTTTGGCTAGTTCTGCCCTGTTGTGTGCATCACACTCTGTTGCATGAGGAAGCTTCACTGGTGAGAGTTGAGAGATGCATTAGTATTCTCTCTATCCCCTGTACCACTATGTTCCGTGAACCTTAGGTGTAGAGTTTCCATTGTAGATGTCTCACTCAGATTAAAATATTTAATATTGCAAAACATGGTGTTGTTGGTGAGAGAATCTCCTCATTTGAAAGGCAGCTCCATATATTTTTTCATTAAGAGCAAACTTAAATTTTTTAAAAAATCTTTTATGTTTATTTTATACGTATGAGTATTTGGCCTGAATGTATGTAAGTGCGTCACATTCACGCAATGCTCATGAACACCAGAAGACTGCATCAGATCCCATTAGAGTTAAGGATGGTTATTAGTCACTGTGTGGATTACGGGAACCAGACCCAAGTCCTCTGCCAGAGCAGCCAATGTTCTTAACCACCGAGCCACCTCTCCAGACCTGCAAAGTTATGTTCTTTTTACTTTGATTTTCTATTTTCACTAATTGGTATCTATTTGCTGCACATAATATTGTGTTGCATAAAGATAATTTCTTTCAAATTTCTCAAAGTTTTACCACATTTAAACTGGTAAGAGGAAAAGGGAATCTTTTGTTCTACTGCAGAGTGAATATAGTGAACAATTAACATACTTTAATATGTCTCAAAATAGAAGAGTGAATTTTGAATGTGTTTACCATAAGCAATATTAAAATTTAAGGTGATTGATATTCCGATTGTCTTAATCCCATCACTATCCAGTATATACATGAATGAAAATATCACACTGTACCATAAATATGTACCATCATCATATATCCATGAAAACAATTCAGAAAAGTCTCTGAAAAATAAAAGCTGCCAATTTGAGATGTATACCCATGAAACTCACCTCTTTATGGTGTAAGATGGTGCCAGAGCATTGTATTTCCAGCTCAAGAAGCTTAATATGGGCTGTAGAGATAACTCAGTGGTTAAGAGCCCTGGCTGCTCTTTAAGAAGACCCAGGTTTGATTTCCAGCATCCACATGATGGCTAATAACTGTGTATCTCCAGTTCCAGGGGATCCGTTGCCCTCTTCTGGCCTCTTCAGGCATTGCATGGCATGACATTGCATAATACATGAAGGTTAATACACTCATGCACATAAAAATAAAGACAAATAAAATACTTTTAAAAATAGCCTTAGGGGAATGAAAGATGGAGTATTATTTAGCATCCTTAGGGGAATGAAGGATGGAGTATTTAGCATTACCATGTTCTCCAAGCACATGTGAAACACACAAGTCCCCTAGCACGACATATGAGTAATATGGCCTTTATAGTTGCTTGCTCCGCTTGGTTTCCTGGTGGAATTTTCAACCTTTACATTTTTTGGATATCATTCGTTCTCATAGCCCTTAAGAAGACTGTCAGATAAGTTAGTCCTTATGTGTATGAATAAAATCAACAGTATATCTATGTATCTGTTGTCCAAATCTCACAGTCCAAGGAAGAAAAGTAGGTTTTTATACCTCTGGGACATCTCTTCTGGCATTCTTACCATTTTAGATAAAAAAGGCCAGTGAGTATTTCCTGAATTCATACACTGACTCAACACAGCACAGAACATTCTTCTTTCTGTTTGATGAGGCTTTCCTTCCACAGTGAATGGCTCCCTGGTAGATTCCAATTGTGTCATCCAATATAATTCAGTTCTTAGATTATCTACCTAGGGTCAATGTCAGATCCAGAGACTAAGAACCAGAGCAATCCCACCCTATTCTGATACCAACTGTGAGTAGTAGAGAAGTGGCTATATTCCTGAGAGTGTGGCTATAAATTCAGGATCCTGCCAATCCCCTTTTTGGGTAAGATAAATTTTTAGAGCAGCTACGGAACTCAGGGAAAGTTACTACTTACATTTATCCATTATTGCAAAGGACATTACGATGGGAATATACAAACTGAACAGCCAAATGGAAGAGATGCATGATATATGATATGCAGTGGCACAAAGCATCCACGCTTTCCATGTACTTCTACCTTTTTACCAAGTGGGAAGCCTTCCAATCCCCCTGTTCTTTAGGATTTTGATGGAGATTTTTTTTAAATGGATATGGTTCATTACAGCCATTGGCCTCTCACGCAGGGACCATTGCAGAAGAGGGGGCAGAAAGATTGTAAGAGATAGGGTTGTTGCTTGAACATAAGGAATACAGTTTTTCAGGCCTCTGGGAATTTTTCACATGAACTTGCAGCAATAATGACAGCATACACAAGACCCCGGACTACTCAATCAGACAAAATCCCAGCATAGAACTGGGGAAATGAAAAGGACTCCACAAGCTTAGCCAAGGAACTATTGACAACTTATTGCTGTGGGGTGAGGGAGGGTTGATCTTTAAGGGAGTGACTCTAATATACTGACTAGTTTCCAGTGGATGAACCTGCTCTGAGGGACAGCAGAGTACAAATGCTTAACCAGATAGGCCTTAACATATATGACAGAATGCATGAAATCCACCGGGGGGGGGGCAGCTATGGAGAGGTGTGAACATGGGAGGGGCATAGATATGATTAAAATTTATTCTATGAAATGTACAAGAATCAATAAAAGTATGTATTATAAATACATTTAAAAATAAAGAGTTCAAATTTTATCCACTCTCCTATAATGTGTAGGAGTATGAAAGACCCAATTTTTCCAGTAATGATTTAGTGAGTCCTATATGACCAGCTTCCATCCTGAAGCTCTCTAGCGGTCCCCTGCACCTTGTCATCATCATAGAACAAATACTTTCAATCAGTCAGGAGAGTCTAAGAGTCTTAGGCGTTATGTGTCAGGAAGCAGGAACCAAAACCAAGTATATGTTTCTTATATCACCATACCATATTCACTTCCTGTTTTCTTGCTCAGCATGAAAGAGTCATGATCCCTTTGGGCTCTTCTTACTCTGGGTACATAGTCCATTCTCCTGACTCAACATAGTCTGCAGAATATTGGAAGCTCGTCATTTTCCTCAACAAATAGCTGAGAGTTTTCTTGCCAGTCAGTGTTATCTAAGAAGCCTCTAAGCCTCTTCTCAGGTTCATCTCACTCAGTGTTAAGGGCACGGAATCTGATATTCTTTCTTCTGACAGGGGATAGAGGAGCTTGTTTTGAGATTTGGGGGAGACAGACAAGTGATGACAGACAATGCAAAATGTCGTTGAATTTCTGTGTACTTAAAAATGACTTTGGACTCCAAAGTCTTCTCACTGCAACCCAAACCTCATACATGCTTCCTCTCAGCATTCAGAGATGAGCTGTAGCCATGGCTTTTTGTGTATTATTTGGGACTTGTGTGTCAATTCAAATGCTAACTCAGAGGGGATAATTGTCCAGAAACAAAATAGTGGCCACAGGGTTAGCAATGTCCTGCTATTAAAAGAAAATACAGTAGGTAGAAATTGGTGAAAGAGAAGCTTTCAGGACAAACACTACTTTTGCTCACTTTGGCCAGCCATGTGGCAGAGGTTGTAGTGCTGACACAGAAGATTAGAAAATTTACCTCTGGGGGATGACATTTGAAGGTCCTGATTGCTTTATGGAGTGTCAGGACATTTAAACTAAGAATTTATGGTTTAAGTAGGTAATGGAGTGAGGCCCAGGCAATCTGTTAGGAATATTATTCTTGTGAGGTTATGAGGAAGAGGGCAGCCAAAGGCCTGGATTCTGGTCATATAAAAATCCAAAATTGGGCCAGCAAGATGGCTCAGCTGGAAAAAGCCCTGGTCACTTGACAATGCAAGACTGACAACATGAGTTCAATTTCTGGAACCCATATAAATGTGAAAGGAGAGAACTGACTCTACAAAGTTGTCTTCTGACCTTTACCATGTGTTCTCCCATCATGCACATAAAAGCATACAATAATAAATAAATCAACACCCAATAATAAATACATGGATAAGCAACGAATAACAAATAAATGACTAAATAAACAAAAGTTTATTTAAAAGGTTAAAAGTTAAGATTTGTGTTATATGTAATTCTAGCACTTGAGAGGCTGAGGCAGAAAGATTGCTTCAACTTTAAGGATAGACTTGGCTATAGAGCCAGACCCTGTCAACATAAGAAAGAAAATAACAGGGCTGGAGAGATGGCTCAGCAGTTAAGAGCACTGGCTTCTCCTGCAGAGGACCCATGTTCAATTTCCAGCACCTACATGGCATCTAACAACTCTCTATAACTCCAGTTTCAGGGGATTTGATGCCCACTTCTGACCTCTGTGGGCATTGCACGACATGGGTGCAATTATACACATGCAGTCAGTATACTTATACACACACACACACACACACACACACACACACACATACACACACACAAACACACACAAAATCATAAATAAAATGAAGAAAACAATAAAGGAAGGAAAGAAGTAAAAAAAGAACAGAAAAATAAAGGAAGGATGGGTTGAAGGATGGAAAGAAGGAAAAAAGAAATAACTAAAAGAAAGGAAAGAAATAAGGCAGAATGGAAAAAAGAAAGAATCCTTTGCATATCCTCCAGAATGAGTGATTAACAGCTGTTTCCAGGCTTTACTAGGAAACTACTAAATTTCTTTTGAATGCTGGGTGGGTGTGGTGGCACAGTCTTTAATCTCAGCCCTTGGGAGGCAGAGGCAGGTGGATCTCTGTGAGATCAGGGCTAGCCTGGTCTACATAGTGACTTTCAGGTAGGCTGGGATTAGGGAGACCCAGTAAAAAACAAAAACAAAATAAAATCAAAACACAAACATAAACAAAGAAAGATTAAAGTTTCTGTGGGATCAGAGGACAAACTGTGAGAGTTTCTTCACTCCTTTTGCTATGTGGGACCTGGGGATGAAACTCAGGTCATTAGGTTTGGTGGTAAGTGCCTTTACCTGCTGAAGCATTCCACTGGCCCTGGTTTGTTTGTTTCTTTCTTTCTTTCTTTTATTTTTAACAGTTTGTTAAACTTATTTTATTTAACAATGTAGGAAGTTTGCAGGCATCAGGAGTTCAGGTGCAATCAGAAGTTCAGGAATCTCTCTGGAGCTGTTAGTGTAGTAGACTTTACAGGTAAAATACATGCATGCTTTTGAGAGCTCATATGAAGGGAATTGCTCTAAAAGTGACCTCACAGATTTTGTGCCCATGGTACACAGTGCCCATGGTACATGTACATGCATGTAGACACAGGCGCACATGCAATTAATAAAATGCAATAAAAAAGAAGATAAAAGCTCAAATTTGGCCAGGTTCCCAGGAAGTTGAATTCTTGTATAGAAGGCCCCTTGGCTGTACTTGAGGTCAGGAATTAAAAGGAAGCAGACTGTTCATATTAAAGTATTTAAGGCTCAAGAATATGTAGTAATCCAAGATGAAATCTCAGTAATCCATACTGCACATGTGTTCTAGGCAATTCCATCCGACAATTCTTTTCAAAGGTAATAATTCCACTTCTCTGTCAAAAACAGCAAAAAGATGAATAAAAGGAGCCTTTGCATTCAGTCTCCCCAATTATTAATACTTTAAATTACAAAGACCAAGAACTCCATATCTGGTCTGAAGAAAGTCATATATCCTGAACCAAGAGGTAGAGCATGCTGTTTGGTGAAGATTAAACAACCAATAGGTAAGTGTAGGATAGTCTTTTCAAGTTCAAGTTTTTAAAACCTACTGGGATTTAGCTTTCCCAAACTATACCAACTGCCGTTGATAAAACAACCTCTATTTTTGCTTCATATAAAATGAAACCAAATAGCCAACCAAACAAAAAACTCCAGGAAGTCCAGTGGTTGGACTAAAGGTCATGGTCAGTACCAAATATTAGTGAGGAAATCTCTTGAGCTTTATGATTTGACCTGAATGCCTGTTTTAGCAAAGTTGAATTTGTTATTTTCTATTAAAAGATTAAAAGCTTCCTGTAACTACAAAAGCAAAGAAAGTAATTGAACAACACAACACAGTCCTGCACACCACTCACTATAAAGATAATATGATGGAGGCTACCACATTGAAATCTACCCAAGATCTTTGTATTTCGTGTTGCTGTCTTTACTTTGTTTATCGTATGGCAAGTGTAACAATAGTTTATTTTTCATGACACGTTTTTTTTAAGTAGGAGGTTTCTTTCCTTGGAAGGGAAACACTGAGAGCCCTCTACCCTTGACTAAAGGAAACAAACAAAATAAACGACAATAAGAAAAGTCAAAGGGGGACACAAGGGGCTTATACACAAAGGATTCAATACACCCTACACTTTGACTAATCTGAAATATGTATTGCAAGAGCATGTTTTATAGAAAGTGCTTGGTGTAAGAATGAGAACACTTGGGTGACCAGACATTTTGAAATTCTATGAAGGAGGAAAAAAATCAGATCATATGCATCAAGGTTCCACTGACCTTCTGGAAAGCATGAAGAAAAGCTGATGCAAGTGGCAGTTAAAGGCATACTCCATCTGTGAGTCAATAATATGATTGTCATTTCATTCTGGACTAAGTGAAAGCTCTAAAGGAACAGATGTTTCTTTGGGTAACAATTCGCATTTTGATGTTTTCTAGCCAAGTTCAGGACAGATGCCCTTTAACACAATTAGCCTTTTAATCACCAGGATGCCTCATGATTATTTGATGTCCTCCTGCTCTTTATGTTCATACAAAAATCTATTATTAGACTTACTTCACTCAAAGGCCTACAGGCACAAAGCCAGAACAACCTGAATATTTGTATTTACTGGAAGACGTTGCTCTATTTGGGGGAGCCCAGGAAGAATTGCATTGATCTAACTGGTATAGACATATGCAAGTAGATGTTTGTTGAAGGAAGAGACTTAGCTTCCACAGCTGCTTGAAGTGCCATTTCCATGACTTGTCATACCTCCTCATAAGTTGTTTTTCTTTTCATCATCATTGTACATGCAAGTTGTTACAAAACTCACTGCTCACATAGTTGGCCACTTCTCGGCAGTCAGATTACTGGAGATTTTAGTGATAGCTCAGGCCTTGATTTAATACTACCACTCACTGTCCACATTATAACTTAAGGCTGTGCAGTTCTCACTCTTTGAGTCCTTGTATGGCTTCTCATGACTATTTCTCATGTAACTGATGATCATGGAAAACTGTGTTGGTCTTCTCCTTTTCTCAATTTAAATGATTGAACCTGAGATTTGGGACAGGCTGTCTTCTTCAAACCACATGAAATAGATTTTATTGGGCTTTATTATTATTTTGGGGGGGAGGTGGCATCTGTAAGGATAGCTGCGTGAACACAGAAAAGTATCAGTTTGGGGAAAGAAGGCAGAAGAAGGATGGAAACAAGGGATTGATGGACAAAAGTGTGATCTGAAGGGGACTTATGCTACACAAGGGGAGGGGTTATAGGGTGAGGAGTCAAGGGTGAAGACCCTGGTTGGTTCAGCTAACCTTGGTTTTGGGCCTGGGTTGAGAAGGAGCCCTTTCTTCTTCTTTCCTTGGGTGCTTGAAGTTATTAGTTCATTATTTATGTTAGTACTGGAAGCTTTGTGGCAGTCTTTCATATTTCAATGCTCTATGTGGTTTGCTTCAGTCCTCCTGACCTTTCTATGTATGCCCCTCTTTAAGACAATGAAGATCTGTAACGTTCATCATTTTATGGTCCATCCCCTGTCTGTATAGCCCAGGACTGGGAGGGGCTTAGGAACAAAAGTGCCATTCTGACTCCACTGTGCAAAGGAAGGAAGGGTAAGATATTCTTGTTGGAGGGACAGGTCAGTGCTCACAGACATTTTCAAAGTCCCACTTGGTAGAAAATCCAAGTACAACCTGAGAATCACACACATATTCAGAAGAAGGCTGTCTCTGAAGGAAGAGCATGATGTTAGTTCAGAGAGACAGATTTTGGAGAGGTTGCTTGTATATCTAATGAGAATCCTCATTTTATATATATTTTTAGCCTCATAAGGAGGAATCACTTAAGTCACTAGAAGTAATTTAAAAAAACCCTAAATCTGAATATGAAGATTACAGGGTAGAATTGGATAAAGATGAGAAGGCGACTTGAAGGGGTTAGGAGTCCCCTAAACCTACTTCAGTTTTCAATGGTAAGCAAGATCAGAGACAACTGAGGCTAAAGAAGTACGAAGGGATTGTAATGAAGCACTTTGAACACTTGTTTGCCATCACATTTCATAAGTTCAAAGAAGTGGATAAATTTTTAGAAACACACAATTTATGACAACTGAATTTGGAGGAATCCTGCACAGAATGATAAGTAAGGAGACTGAGTCAATAACAAAAAAAGACTTTTCCACAATATTGCTGATGAATATTAAAGAATTTTATTTGTCTGTATGTTTTATTGAGTTTTATGCATTTCAGATACTGGATCTTAATCAAATTTAGATTTGATTAAATTTAGACCCCCTCCCACTTTTGTACTCTGCAGTCTATTATTCTCTGCACCTTGGCTAGTTGTGACCTTCGCTGTGCATCACATTCTGTTGTTTGAGGAAGCTTAATATATCTCTCAACACTCACCAATGAAGCTTCCTCATGCAACAGAGTGAGAGGCACACAGAAGGTCACAACTGGTCAAGGTGTAGAGGAAAAGAATTTTCAATGAGATCCTAAGAAATGGAAAACAGCAGAATACTAAAGGAGCTATACATCACAGCCAAGGGTAATTTATTCTGTGTAAGGCAAGCATAGTTCAACATATACAAAAATCAAACTATATAATACATCACATTAACTTTAGGAAGATCAAAAACCATACAATCATCTTAACTTATGCAGAAAAAAATATTTTAGAGGATTCGATGCTCTTTTATGGTTAAACTACACAACAAACTATGAATAAACAGAAATCATTTAACACAATAAAGGCCATAAATGAAAAGCCTATAGAAGTCCCATACTCACTGACATGAGGAAAGCTTTCCTCATATATGAAGAAGAAGTCACAGATGGTCAATCTAACCAATACTGTTCAATATAGTGTTAGAAGTCTAGTCAGAGCAGTTGGAAAGGATGGGGAGTAGCTTCAACTATTGTACACTGCTGGAATTATAAATGATGGAAGCACTGTGGAAAACATATGGATATTCTAGTATCCAGAAGGTAGAGGCAGGAGGATTGCAATTTTAAGGTCAATCTGTCTTACATACTGAGACTCTGTACCTCTATATTGTATACAATTCATATCCCATTTATATAGTATGAAACAGAATAAAATAACCAGAAAAAAATTAATAAGAGTCAAAGTACTGTATGATTCAATAATCACACTTCTGGGCGTATAGCCAAAAGAATGTAAAGCAGGATCTCAAAGAGATATTTGGACACCCATGTTAATAATATCACCATTCACAATAACCAGGAGGTCGATGCAATCCAAATGCCCAGTTACAGAGGCAAAAAACTTATAAGTGTGTGTGTGTGTGTGTGTGTGTGTGTCTAAAGGGAGAAATTTCTGTCACATGTTATGTCATGGATGAACCTTGAGGGAAGTTCAATAAAGTGAAATGAGCCAGTCACAGACACATCATGACAGTTTCTATAAGATATCTAAATAATCAAATCCTGAGAAATAGAAAGCGGGGCCAGAGTGACTATTATATGAAGCTAGGCAGATGAGAAAAAAGGCAATTGTCATCCAATGGGCATTGAGTTTCTGATCTGTGAAACAAAGAATTCTGAAGATGTTTCATGACAATGGGAATAAAGTTTACAATATCAAATCATACATAAAAATGTAACTTTTTACTATGTTTTTGATAAGCATAATAAAAAGAATAGAAAAGTAAGGCTGTGTTGTCTGACTGGAAATGGACATCAGCTTTAGTGTTTTTATGAGCTGAGAGAGTTAGGATTAGGTTGTGGTAGCTATACTTCAGCCGTTCAGATCATAAAAAATAATGAATTAGTGTCTACTACTCAGGTTTAATCTCATAAACAAACAAAATAATACTTGTGAAATCACATGCCTCAGCTGCTGACTAAATATAAAGTTATTATTGTTTATTAGCTATGATCATCAGTGACATGCTTAGGCAACGATTCTCCGGTTTTCCTTCCATGAGGAAAACAAACATGGAATCTTCCCAACAAATTCATTCTTTCTCTGTTCTTCCAAGGACTCCTGGAGGGTCAGAGAAGTGATCTAATTGAAGTATACAGGCAACATGTTTCTGATACTCTGCTTATCTTCCCTAGGCAGTCATCTACATATCTTATAGATCAAAACTTTTTCTATATAGTCCATTAAATTTGCCAGGCAAAGAATAAAAACATTTATGAACATACTTCAAAACTGTAGAAGAATATCATTGCTTCCTCTCCTATCTTTACAATCAATACGCCTGGGAATAAAAAGGGAGAGAATGTGGGGATAGAAAGATGGTTCAGCAATTAAGAGCACTGATTATTCTTGCAGAGGACCTTGGTTAGGTTCTGAGTACTCACATGGTAGCTAACAACCATCTGTAACTCCATTCCAAGGGATCCAACATCCTCCACTGTTCTCTGAGGGAATTGCATGACACGGATGCACATACTTGTATGCATACAATACACTCATACACATAAAATAAAAATAATAAATAAAATATTAAAAAGTAAAAAAGGGATATAGCGCAGCTCTCCGTGCAGGGACTCCCTAAGCCCCATTCACCCTTCCATCCCTCCGGCTGTTCTATACTCCTAGTTTGGGCCCTGCACCATTCCTAGTCTTGGGGCCCCAACACCTGCTTCCTGATCCTTCTCACCCAGACCAACTCCGTCCCTTTCTTGGGCTCCAGAAGCACTGCTTCTGGTCCTGGCCCCGCCCTCACCTCTCTCTGCTTCCCTGGGGCTGCACCACAGGCTAACTCTCTTAGCCTGCACTACCATACTCAGGCCTCTTGGGGTAAGTCTATAGAGCAGCTCTCCATGCCGGGACTCCCTAAGCCCCATTCACCCTTCCATCCCTCCCACCGTTCTATACTCCTAGTTTGGGCCCTGCGCCATTCCTAGTCTTGGGGCCCCAGACACCTGGGGAACCAATACTGCTTCCTGATCCTTCTCACCCAGACCAACTCAGTCCCTTTCTTGGGCTCCAGGAGCACCGCTTCTGGTCCTGGCCCTGCCCTCACCTCCCTCTACTTCCCTGG
>NW_008345311.1:3598398-3598893 GCF_000622305.1 Nannospalax galili
ATCTGTTATACTAAGTGAAGTAACACAATCTCAGTAAAAAAATCGACATATATTCTCCCTCATCTGTGGATCCTAGGATCAGACTCTGATAAATATGTATGCAAACAGACATAACTGCAGGAACCAGGACAAGAGTAAGGAAACAGTGAGGTAAAGGAAAGGAAATGACCTGAAGGAGAAAAATAGTAGGCAACAGACCTTAAGAAGGGAGATATGGATAAAAATTGGGTTAGATTAAGGGAGGGGGGAGGGAAGGGTATATGAAGAACCTAGGGGATAAGGAGAAAGAAGCAGTTCAACAGAGGTGGGATCATAGGAGCAAGGGTATTAGTAAGGAAGAAAGGGGGGAAGTGGGGGCACCTTAAGTGGGAAAACCATGATAGAGGGGGGGAGGCGATACAAGAGAGAAACAATGCCTAGCTCGTCACGAATACCAGGGGGAACCATATTATTCCTACAATCTACTGACAAATTATACATAACAGATCAAGAAAT
>NW_008345311.1:3600038-3604009 GCF_000622305.1 Nannospalax galili
AAAGTATCTTCTTGAAGTCCCTCAAATTAAGGTAAAGAATAAGAACAAATCATTCTGGAAGAACGCAAAGAAAAATAGGTTTAGATACTTAAGTGACAATTGAATTTATTCTTATAATTGTTTTAATAGCTTTTGTATAATCCTCATCGCCATTATGAGATATAAAATGTATTTATCAAATCTGTAATCATTATGCCAAAAAATCTGAGTTACTGTAATATTTTGTATATTGTTAAATTGTAACTTTAATTGTAAAAAAAAATAATTTAAAATTAAAAAAAAAAACAGAAAAAAAAAGTAAAAAAGGGACAGAATAGTATGCTGTAGCACTTAAAGGAAAGTTTAACTACATGGAACTTTGGATACTAGTTATTTTCTTAAAATAATTGCGCATTTCATTTTTATTATAATTTTTTAAATCTTCTGGATTTTATTTTATGTGTCTGAGCATTTTGTATGCATGTATGTAAGTGTACCACTTGTGTGCAATGCCCAGGGAAGCCGGAAGACAGTGTTGGATTCCCTAGAACTGGAGTTACGAATGGTTGTTAGCTGCCATGTGGGTGCAGGAACTGAACCCGAGTCCTCTGCAAGAACAATCCATGCTCTAAATTTCTGAGCCATCATTCCAGCCTTGGCTACTAGTTCTTATTGTCTATGAAATCTTTGGTACAGTTTTAACCTCATTTTGCATTAATTCCTGCAGGTATGTAGTTGGACCCCAAAATGTGTGAAATACTTACTTGATTATTATATAAATCAAATGAGGTAACTGATGCACGCTCACTTAGTACAATGTCCTGCACACACTAGCTGTGTGGGATAGCTTTAGTGTCAACTTGACACACCTGGGTTGAGGGAACCTCAATTGGGGAATTTCCTCCATTGAACTGGCCTGTGGCCATGTCTGAGGGGCATCTTCTTAATGAGTGATGTGGGAGGGCCCAGCCCATTCTGGGTTGTGCCACCCCTGGGCAGGTAGGTCTGTGTTGCATTAGAAAGCAGGCTGAGCAGGGGCCAGGGGGGCAAACCAGTAAGCAGCATTCCTCCACGCCCTGTGCTCCAGTTCCTGCTTCCAGGTTCCTGCCCTGACTTCCTACCTTGAGCTCCCTGATGAACTGTAACCTGGGAGTTGTAAGCTAAATAAACCCTTTCCTCCCCAAGTTGGTATTGGTCAAAGTATTTTGTCACAACAATTGAGAAACAAACCAGAACACTAGCATTTAATAAAATATAGTTATTAGTGTTAGCAAAGGTAGTCCTTGGATCACAGTTCAAGCAAGGAGAGTTTTTATTGTGATGCAGGGAGCTATTAAACCTTCACATTATTTTGGTGAGGAAGGCACCCTCTCTCTGTGGTTCTTTCTTCCATTGCTCCTTTAATTCCTCTGTATATCTTAAAAGGTAAGATCAGATATTTAGAGAAAGCTCTCAACATGCATAAAACTAAGGAGGGACAGAGAATACAATGATAAATATGTAGAAGCAAATAGTCAATTTGTCCCCCAATGTTATATCATTCTTCTTTGATTTTGAAGTATTAATTATAAACAGCAAGAAAAGACCCATAAGAAGCCACAGAACCTGTTCAGCCAACAGTTACCATTATGAGATCTAGATGTTCATGGGATTTTAGATGGATGACATCCTTTAGGCAATTTCCATTATGTTCCATCTTCCACTTTTTCTTTTACAATTAACCTAGTGCATAATAATAGTGACATAAAATTCACATAGCATGCAAGTCACCATCTGAATTGGATTTTAGTATATCTACAGAGCTCTGCAATCATTGATATATCCTAGTTTTAGAATTTTTCTTCATCCCTGAAAGAATCTCTTTACCTACTAATCAATCATTCCTATGAAAGAACAGAATATGCAACCCTCAAATATGCCTATTTGGTATGAGGATTATTTGGAGCTGGAGACAATTGAGAATGATACAATAAAGGTCTTTGCCCTACCTATGTTGCCCTAAAAGCAGGGCATAAATTTACAAAGACAAAAGCTATTCTATTTCCTTTCTCTACAAGAGAGAAAAAAAAAAGATTAACCATTGATGAAAATTTCTTATCTTTTTTGACCTGGAGATATCACTAGAGGAAAATATACTAATTTTCTCTACTAGGAAAGCTTGCTAATTAGTCTTTAGTAAGGACTAAAGACTTTACTAAATTAGCCTTTATTGGAAGCTTTACTAATTAGTCTTTATTGCTATTTATTTGCCCTCTCTCAACCTGACACCTATAGAGACTCAAAGCCTTTTTCCTTTGTTTTGGACTTTTCTAAAATCTCTCAGCAAGCTGCTAAAGGAGAACATCAATCAATGGTCCAACCCCAGCTTTAAAGCCTAATAACCACAACGATTGGCACAGCAAACGACATGGGGTAGTAGTGACACTTTAATCTTGGGGGTAATCAACAGCTACCTAATTGGACTTAAAGCCCACTCAATGGGCAGAAACTCATGTGCGGTTCTATAAACATAGCCAAATACATATGACCGGAGATGTTGTAGATCTTAAAGAAAACCCCGAGGCTTTCACAGCCCTACAGAAATGTAATTTTTAGTATGTGCGAAATATGCATCCTTATATTTACAGAGACATATGCCGCTCACCACATATTAAAGAAGCTTCTTTTGCAACAGACAGAGACTTTTATAAAGTTCCACAACTGATCACAAACAGAGATCAAATGTCTATGAAATGCCCAACCGGAAGTGGCGCATCTACAACAAAAACTTTATACCTAAGGCTTATGGAACCTAGTGGAACAAGGGGTAGAGAGAATATTAAAGTGTCTTTCAACTCTTGTCAATTAAGCTCCCTCATGCAACAGAGGACAATGAACACAAAGGGCCACAAATGGCCAAAGTATAAAGAATTAGAGTCTGCAGAGCGTGGGTCCTTGGACAGGACTTACATCTTAAACTTCACCCACTCAGGACTCAGGGACCGTTGTGGAAGAGGGGGGCAGAAAAATTATAAGAACCATGGGAGAAAGTACATGACCACATGGATGCACAGTCATACATTTTCCTGGGACCTTGCACATATAAACTTACAGCAATGGTGACAGCATGCACAATATCAGTGTAAACACAAGTAGACAAAAACCCAGCAGAGAACTGTGGATATGGGCAGCAGGCCCCATTCTTAGCTCAAGAACTATTGGGCAGCTGATTACTGGTGGGTGAGGAATAGCTGATCTTCTTTAAGGGAGTGACTCATGATAGGCTTACTAGACCACAGTGGATGAACATGCACTTAATGAACTTCAGGGGATACTAACTTCACATGATAGGTCTTAACATAAATGACAGAATGCATGAATCCAGTGGGGGGGGAACTATAGGAGGGTGCCAATGAGGAAGGGGGCAGAAAGATGATTAAGGTACTGTGTATGATACACAAAAATTCAGTAACGAAAAAATAAAAAATAAACAACAAAAGCAAACTCAAAACCTTATCTTGTTTGTTATTTAAGGATATGACCCAGTCCAGTCTGAATTAGTTGGATGGCTAAAGCTTGTTTGGAATTTTGTTCGGGTTTAGTTTATTTTGAGACAGGCTCTCACTAAGTCATTGAGATTTGCTTCACATTTTCAATCTTCTTATCTCAACTGTCTGGGTACTGACATTCTAAGTGTGTGCTGCTGGGCCCAGCAGCTTGCTTGGGATATTAAAATCTAAACTCATTAAGAAGTAGGTATGGGGGTGGTGAGCAGGAGTCTTCCCTGCTGCCCCCTGTGGTTGCCCAGGATGGAAGTCTTTGTTTTCCAAAATTTTCACATTCCTGTAACCTTCGCCATCATTACAACAGCATTGACACATTCAATAACAATTTCCAGAGCTAAGATGCATCTCTTTCAAAACTGGCTGTAAATTTTTAGGTTTACCTTTGAATTAATACACTTATACAATATTCTACTCTGTATAAACCCTATAAGACATAAAATTAAATGA
>NW_008345311.1:3604043-3607667 GCF_000622305.1 Nannospalax galili
TTATCAAAATATATAGTTTCATTAAAAAACCTCATTTTTAATGCAATTTACATTAAGATGCACATATGTTTCTAATCTCTATATATCTGATTATTACTAGTCACAGCACGTTACTTTCTGAGCTCCTTGGCATCTGAGCATGGATATAAAGTCATCAGGTAGATTTCAATGGTAATGTTTTTCACATCTACTAATTATTAAGGAGCAAATTTTTATGTTTTGAAGAATTTTTTTTATACACCCACTTCCCAGGTGGCACCCTCCCATAGCCTCCTTCCCCTATTTCATTTGTGTATATATGTGTCTCCCTGTGTATCTCTGTATGTGTATGGCTCATGTGTGTATATGTGCAATGAGGCCAAGAGAGGATGTGAGATTCCCTAAAGCTGGAATTACACACAGTTTTGAGTTGCTTAACATGGGTGCTGGGAAATGAAAATTTGGATCCATTGCAAGAGAAACAAGCTCTGAGCTATCTCTCCAGCCCTGACTTAGCATAATATTTTCCAAGTTTCACTAATGTTGTGGCATGTAGCAGGTCCTTATTCCATTTTCTGGTGGAATAGAATGCTATAATATGTGTTGGTATAACACAGTTTATAGATTCATTGGTCGATGAATATGCAACTACTATGAAAACTACCAAAAACATTCTTGCATGGGTTTTTGTTTGAATACGTGTTTCTAATTTGGGAAGATAAAAATCTAGAAGTAGAATGGCTGTTTCATACAGTAATTCTGTATATAACTTCTTGAGGAACTGCTAAAATATTTTTCATTGTGAGCTATATGAATTTGCATTACCATCATCAACAAACAAGGGCTTCAAATTGTCTTTTCCTTCTCTGACACTTATTTTCTGTTATTATTATTATTATTATTATTATTATTATTATTTTGGTATGATTAGGATCTTAAGTGTCCCTCAAAGGTTCATGTGTTTAAAGCTTGCTCCCCAGCTGATTGTGCTATTGGGAGGTGGTGAAATGAGGTGGCTCCCAAACGGAGAATGTGGTTACAGGGGATCTGCTATTGAATGGAAAACCTTGTCTTTAGTCCTCTATTCCCCTTTTTTTTCCAGTCAACTGCTAGGACCAGCTATAGTCTGTGGACCATAATGATGAGGTCAAGAGATTATAGACTGAAACATCTAAATCTGTGAGTCAAAATCAAAACTTTCATTATTTTTATCTATGTCAGTTATTTTATCATAGCAACAGAAAACTGAATGACATTATCATTAGTATTAGTATTTCATTACTGCTACTGCACTCCTAAGGAATATAATGAAGCATGTAATATGACTTGATTTACATTTTTAAAGTCATTAATAATTTTGAACAACGTTTTGTACATATTGACCTTTTATATATCTTTATATAAAGAAATATCTGCTCAAATTCTTTGCCCACTTTACAGCTTGGTTGTCTTTTTTTGTTGTTGTTTATATACTGTAGATTTTAGGCTCTTATCATATACATGATTTACAAATATTTTCCCCATTTTGTTTGCACATTATCATCTCACTCTTTGTTGATGGTCAAAGTTTTAAAATTTGCTGAATTTTGACTGATATTCTTTCTTTTTTTCTGCTTGTGCTTTTGGTGTTATATTTTAAAAATATTGACTAATCCAAGGTCACAGAAATTTACGTCCACATATTCTAACATTTTTATGGCTTTACGTTTCATAGGTATTTGATCCTTTCTGAATTAACTTTTATATATGGAATGAAGTAAGATAGAAGTGGAACTTCATTTTTTATACATTCAGTTGGTTTAAACCAATTTTAGTTCTTTAAGCACTCTGATCATTTCTATAACCTGAGACCTCTTAATTTGCTGTTATTTTCTATCAGGAATGATCTTACAATAGATCTTCGTATGCTGGGTTCCTTATGATTTTTTAGGTCTCAGGCTTCTCAAAAACATCATCTACTTTAATTTCCCCTATTTCCCCCCCAACGTCCTGACCTAAGACCAAAATTTGTCTTGTTGAAAAAAATGTATCATGCTTTTTTCAGTAATTTGTCTTGTATTGACTCTCTCCACTATTAGAATATGAGCTCTGTAGGAGTAGGGGCTCTATTTTAGCATTCAATCTTCAGTGTCTGCTACATATTAGATGGTCAACAAATCATTGAAAACAAATGTACTGATCCCACAAACACTAGTAATTATAAAGAGTGTGCTCTAAATTGTTTTGCAACTTGTTGGATGCTCTGTTCCTTCAATATATAAAGATGATTTTTTAAAAATGTTTATTTGTTTAATGTGCATGAGTGTATTGCCTGCATGGGTGTAAGTGCACCCATGTCATGCAGTACTCGTGGAGGACAGAAGAGGATGTCAGGTCTCCTGGAACTGGAGTTATGAGTGGTTGTTAGCTGCCATGTGGGTGCTGGGATTTGAACTTGGGTTTTCTGCAAGAACAATCAGCGTTCATAGCCACTGAACAGCCTCTTCAGCCCATAAAGATGATATTCTAATTTTCTAATTTTTCCTATAGATAAGAAAATTAAGCTGTGGGTGAAAATTACTGCTCAAGGTCAAACACAGCCTTGGATTCACAGAGTGATTCCCATAGCAATAATTTAGCTTATAGTATACCAATAAAAATGAAGGAGAAGGCTATTAGGTAAAAGTGGCTATAACTGTTCAATGCCATATTCCAGGTGCTTGAACTTGATCCTAGCTTTCCTTTAATCCATTGAAATTTCTCTAAGTTCAAGAAACAAAACAAAACAAAATAAATATGGGGCTGGAGAGATGGCTCAGCAGTTAAGAACACTGGTTGTTCTTGCAGAAGATCCGAGTTCGGATCCCACCACCCACATGGCACCTAACAACTGTCCATAACTCCTGTTCAAGGGGATCCAATGGCCTCTTCTGTCCTCCATTGCACGACATGGGTACACTTACCTACATATAGGCAATACACTCATACACATAAAATAAAAATAATAAATAGGCACTCCTATCCTCAGGCCTCTTGGGGTAAGTCTATAGCGCAGCCCTCCACGCCTTAACTCACCCAGCCACATTCACCCTTCCATCTCCCCCGCTGTTCTCTACTCCTAGTTTGGGCCCTGCGCCATTCCTAGTCATGGGGCCCCAGACACCTGGGGAACCAATACTGCTTCCTGATCCTTTTCACCCAGACCAACTTAGTGCCTTCCTTGGGCCCCAGGAGCATTGCTTCTGGACCTGGCCCCAGCCTCACCTCCCTTTACTTCCCTGGTCATGCAACACCTGCCAGCCTCTTTCTGGGCCTGACAGCCTCTTTCTGGGGCTCCGAGGCTTACCTTTCCTCTCCCTGATCCTTTGCATCCAGTACAACCCAGCTACTCAATCCACTCCCTGGGAAATCTTGGGGCTTCTTCCCACCCCATCTGCCTTGGCATCCCTACGTGGCACAGCCACAGCCAGGATCTCAGGTCAGTCCAACATCCAAGTTCCTGAGGCCAAAATCATTCTTAGAAGATTCCAGACCTAGGGAGAAAGTCTGAAAACTTCTGACCTACATTGGAATTGGGCCACCGCGGAACTCCTGAAGACAAAGTCAATCCGGCCTCAACAATATAAAATCAAAAGAGAGAACCAGAAGCTTATACGAACCAGCTCT
>NW_008345311.1:3608388-3608598 GCF_000622305.1 Nannospalax galili
AAGAAGCAGAACTAAACTTGAAGGCCCGAGTATCACACAAGAGTCAGAAACTACAAAAGAAATTCACATGTCAAAATCACAGGATCAGAACAGAAACTCTCCATGACACACCGTAGTAAAAATACTACACACACAAAACAAAGAGAAAATTCTGAAAGGTGCAAAAGAGAAACAGCAAGTCACATATAAAGGAAAACCCATTAGGATCAC
>NW_008345311.1:3611135-3611339 GCF_000622305.1 Nannospalax galili
ATGAAATTTGCAGGTAAATGGATGGAACTAGAATCTGTTATACTAAGTGAAGTAACACAATCTCAGAAAAAAATGGACATATGTTCTCCCTCTTATGTGGATCCTAGGATCAGACTGATAAATAAGTATGCAAACAGACATAACTGCAGGAACCAGGACAAGGGTAAGGAAACAGTGAGGTAAAGGAAAAGAAATAACCTGAAG
>NW_008345311.1:3612840-3667832 GCF_000622305.1 Nannospalax galili
AAAATATTTTAAAACAGAATTATACAACAAATCAACAATATTCACCAGAAGTTGAATCGTTGGGTCTTTGTGAATAATAGCATGTTTTAGTTACTGAGAGGTCCATTAGATCTCATTAAAAATGAAAAAGACTTATACAAGCTGAAAATACTAAATAAAGAAAAATAATAATCAATAAAATATTTTAAAACAGAATTATACAACAAATCAACAATATTCACCAGAAGTTGAATCGTTGGGTCTTTGTGAATAATAGCATGTTTTAGTTACTGAGAGGTCCATTAGATCTCATTAAAAATGAAAAAGACTTATACAAGCTGAAAATACAGCTGCATTTCTAAGTGAGATTGGTTTCTCAGCTCATCCATGGTTATCTCTGGATAATAATCAGTCAATAAAGCACTCAAAATGGAAGTATTTTCACCACTCTGCCTCCTTCAACCCACTACCTTCACATCACATCCTTCCTGACAAGCTCTTGTCTTTAAGAGGCTGTGGTGTGTGGTAAGAGAACTGATCAATCTTTGTCTCCTTCCCAAGTCCTCGTCTCTTTATCCTTTTTAGAGTTGCTTCTGACTTTAGCTTTCAGATTTGAAAGAAAGAGCATCTCTTGCATCCTAGTCTCACACTCACCATATAATAGAGCATGCCCTTGAACTTCTGATCCTCCTGCCTCTGACATACACGTCTATCTCATGACACCTGATTTATGTGGAACTGTGGAATGAATCCAGGGTTTCCTGCATATTAGGTGAGGACTCTATCAACTGAGTTACTTCCACAGCCCATTGGTTGTCATATTTAACAAACACCTTAGTATCTTTTACACATGAACTTTCATGCCACAGCTTTCCTTTGAGCTCTAGACTCATGTAACTATATGTATTCTAAACATATCTTAGGAGATTTTTCTGGGATGCTTTGAAACTAACAGCCATGTTATTCACGGATGGTCATAGTTTCTCATCAAGGAAAATGTATGAGAATGTAAGGACACTACTCTGTGACATTATTTTTATTTTAAAGAAGGATATCTTTATGAGCCTCTTTTCTGAAAGCAATTTGGGATTCATACCCTACTGTCTTTCCTTCAAGTCCATTTTGTCTCCTTCCTTATATCTCACTCAATCTGTATTCTTTCTCCAAGCGCATCACTAAATACATGATTTAGTAAACCTAAGAGTTCTATGGTTTGGGGAAAAATAATTTAACTTTTCTAAATTTTAATTTCCTGTTCAGAAAAGAGGATTTTGCAAAGTTGTCTTGAGGACCAAGCTTACTATTCAAATTTGATATGGTAACAAAGGCAAGACCTGTTTGGAAATATTAGGCAATATTTGCTCATAATTCTAATCAAATATTCCTAGGCACAGCCTCTTGGGAAGGTGTTCTTCATACAAGATATTTTTAGAAAAATGTATGAATCCAGGCTATCCCCAGAAAGTATAAATACACTCCAAGAAGATGTGAAATGATATTTTTACACTCAGTTGCTTTATTTACCACTTCCAAGAAATCATGCCTGCAGGTCACCAGACAAATTGTTCAAATATTCTCTGGGGTATTGTTAACCTTGAACTCAAGTACTTAGCAAGAGCACAAAGCTGAGGTGCAAAGACCAGAGCTTTTCTTATTGTGTTGTTTGTTTCTGGCAGCTGTTGTTTTATGGTATTTTGTGAGCAAGTTGTCTGGCAATTAATGCTGTCTCCAAAGGCCAGCCAGTTGCCACAGCAGATTACCACTGTGGACATGGATGTTGTATGTTCCCTGAGCTTAAGCATTTGGGAGTTATCTTGTAACACTCACTTTTCTTTCTATATCTAAGGTTCCACTGCATGTGAACACACAGTTATCTGTTTATTTTCCTTTCCTTTCCTGTATTTTTCCTTCCTTCCTACCTTCTTTCTTCCCCCTTCCTTTCTTACCTTTAACATTCTTCTGTGTTACAGTGGCAGAGGTTTATGGAGCAGCCCGAAGAACAACATCCTTCAGCAAAATAAACAAAGTGTAGTTAATGCTGTAATAACTGAATGGATGTCTGGAAATCAGTCTGTGTGAACTATCTCATCTAAAACACAAAACTCTGTGGCTTGCTTTAGGAGAGAGTGGTAAAATAATGATTTCTTAGTTCTGGAATGTTATCTATTTTATTTCATAAAAACTTTTTATTTATTTATTGTTTATTTATTCTTTTTATTTTATGTGTATGAGTATATTTATTGCCTGCATGTAGGTAAGTGCACCCACGTCATGCAATGCCCACGGAGGATAGAAGAGGCTGTCGGATCCACTGGAGCTGGAGTTATGGACAGTTGTTAGCTGCCATGTGGGTGCTGGGATTCGAACCCAGGTCTTCTGCAAGAACACCTAGTGTTCTTAACTGCTGAACTATCTCTCCATCCCATAATTTTTTTAATTTTTAAAATATATATTTTATTTATTATTTTCATTTTATGTGTATGAATATTTGTCTGCAATGCCCACAGAAGCCAGAAGAGGGTGTCAGATTCCCTGGAACTAGGGTTACAGATAGTTGTTAGCCTCCATGTGGGTGCTGAGAATCAAATCCTGGTCCTCTGGATGAGCAGTAAACATTCTTAACTGCTGAGTCATCTTTCCAGCCCCAATATTAAGGTCTTTAAAAAAAAAAAAAAGAGCCCCATAAAACTTTTTTTAATTGAATTTTTTTTGTGTGTTTCGTACAGAACTGCTCAAACAATCTTAACCATCTTTATATCTCCATCCCCACTGGCACCCTCCCATACCCGCCCCCCAACTGGAGCCCATATACTCAGTCATCCCTGTTAAGGCCCCTGGGTTGTCAGTGTCCCCAACCATTCCCCAGTGCAAGTCCGTCCACTAAGTCTAGTCAGTCTATCTAGACACCTTTTGAAAACCAAATTGGAGTGCACTGGAAAATGAGTTATGCTACCAAAGGCTAATCTCATACATAGATTTGCTGGGACAGGTGGTAGTTTTAGAAAGAGTTCATAAGAAATGTAATAGAGTATAATGGCATATATGTACATAAATATCATAATGAAATCAATTACTTTGTATGCTAACTTTAAATGATAAGGAAAGAGACATTTAAAATGTGAGAAATCTGTGGTGAGTGGCATGAGATGGGGAAGAATGACAGAGAAAATAGTCTGGAGAATGTAGGGAGGCCATTTGTCTTTTTAGTTCTGAATTATCATTTATGATACTGCTTTATTAATAGAATTCTTCAAAAACTTCCCTTAATTGTAGAATGAGAAAGAATAGACTTTCTAGGCAAACCAATCAGATAGCTAAGTCAGTACTGGGGTATGTTCAATACAGAAACCAAAAGGAAAATTAAAAGCGATGTTTGGAGAGTTCAAATGCAAGCTGATCACTGAGTGAAGAAAGCATTGAGAAATAAAAACCTGAAGCCTGGGATTTCCAATACTACAGATTTCTATATTTCCTGAAAGGATTATTTCCAAATATGTTAGAATGTGTTAAAATATTTCCAAAAATATTTTAACCTAGTCAGTGATTTCCTTTTGGTCTAGGCTACGACAGACCTCAAAGCCAAGTGGAATACCAAACACAGGCAAGGATAATTATTCAGCTACACCAAAGTGACTTTTACTATTTAACAAATATGTGGACAGCAATTGTTGGAAAACCCTGATATCAAAGTACAAGTTGACAGCTATTTTCCTGTGGCTACTCCAGTATTCATAGAAATATATGTGGTCTTTGAGGGTTAGAACACAGGGACAAGTGATATCCCACTTAGTCACTTTTCTACTTATGAAAATTATTTTTGTGTTGTACTGAGCCCATAACAAGCTTGTCTACAGGCTTCTCTGTTAATTAAGAGAAACTCTTAAAGGTCTTTGTAATATCTGCCCTCTATCTTTCTAGTCTTAGCTGGTGCCACTTTATTTTATTGTGACCCAGTACCATTGAACTTATAGTTTCTCAGCATGAGAAAACCCTTCCCTTCTCTGAGTCTTGGGACTTGCAATATCTTAGATTTTTTTAGCTCTTTGTAAATTGTAATCTGTCTTACTTTCTCCTTGCTGTGATAAAATATCCCAACAAAACAATTTAAGGGAGAAAGGGTCAATTTTTACTTACAATTCCAGAGCCACACATGGCAGAAGAGACATGACAACTGGCAGGGAAGGCATGGTGGCAGGAGGAGGAGGCTGGAAGGCCACATAGCACCCTTACTCTGGAAGGAGAGAGTGAACATGAAGTGGAGACAAAATATAAAGCCTCAATTCTTGTCCCCAGTAACGCACTACTTCCAGTGGGGCTCCACATCCTCACTGTTCCACACCCTTCCCAAACAATACCATGAGCTGGAGACCATGGGATGAAACATATGAGTCTATGGGAGGGCATTTCACTTTCAAACCATAACATTCCTCCTTGCCTTCCATTGGTTTATGGCCACTTTTTGAGTAATAACACATTTAATCCAACTTTACTATCAAAAGTCCAATGTCTCTTGTGAGGCCCTGTGTAAAATTAAAAAATACATACTTCCACCATACAATGACACAAAGCATACTTTCCCATTCCAAAATCAAGGAATGGGTGTGTAGTAAGGAAAGATTTGACCAAAGTAAGACTGAAACCAGCAGGACAAACATCCAACCTTGCAGCTCCCATATATGGCATCTAAAATATAATGGAATCATCTCATTTCCAAATGGCTTAATTAACCCTATATCTCGGCTGCCTGTAGCACATAAAGCCTCTCTCTTGGGCTGGCTCCACTGTGTATGAAACTGTTCTTAGTGGACATCCAATGGCTTAGGTCTCTCTAACATCCTGGGATACACATTGCAACTGAAACTTCACTATTACAGCAACTCACAGTGGTTTCTCAAAGACTCTTTGTAAGGACTTTGAGCCTGTCATGTATTACTTGGACTCAGCATCTTTCTAGAACTGTGGTACAAGACTTTATAACATCCCCAATCTTGTATCTTTGATTTCTGAAAAACCAGTACCATGTGGACCACAATGTCAAGTTCTGCTGCCACTTCAGGGTACAGTCTAGCCCCTATGGACCATAATTGCATTAGCTTCTGTGTGATGACTTGGGGAAACACTTTTCTACATACTCACTTTCCATGAACAGGAAATCCTTTTGTCATTCTGAGCTTAGGCTCTCTCCTTTCAATTAAAATTGTATTTTCACAAGTAGGAGGGCCGGCTGGGTAGAAGTCTTGCCTTCAGTTACTTTTGTTATTGCAACAGTACAGAGTAGGAGGTTTCTAAAGGTCCTATCTCTTTTTTAAAATTAAAATATGATTTATGTGTATGAGTGTTATGCCTGCATGTATGTAAGTGCACCCATGCACTTATGCACCCATGTTGTGCAGTGACTGCGGAGGTCAGAAGAGGACATCAGATCCCTTAGAACTGGAGTTACTAAAGGTTGATAGCTGCCAAGTGGATGCTAGGATTCAAAGCCCAGTCTTCTGCAAGAGCAACCAGTGCTCGTAGTCACTGAGACATCACTACAGCCCTGTCCTACCTCTTAATACCATCACTTTGACAACATATGAACTCTGGAGCAGACGCATTCATACTAAGGCAGTAAGTACTGGCTAGCTGGTTGTCTTTGGCAACAATTAACATTTGTGATTGATCCCTTCACAGTATATAGGACTTTTTAAAAGTTTAACATTTCAATGGAAATTTTCTCTAAATTCGTTTTAGAAATATATTTCAGTATAACCATGCATACAGAATTATATTCACAGAGGTTAATATAATGCAATTTTTAAAACTTGTTCTCTATAATTTGGACCAAAATGTGGTACACTGGTTAAGTTTTGAAAAAGTTCTGTTTTACTTTAATATGTATAAATATAATGAAGATCTTCCTTCAAAACCTGTTAAAACAGGCTTAACATTGATCCACAAGCAATTTTATTTTTGATTTCCTGCCAAATAACCACAAATTGCATAACAAAACATTTTTTAAATGTTTCAGTTCCAGTTAACATTATATGGTGGGGGAAAGCCTTTTTGTAATTTATGAAACAACTACAATAACCATCCCATTTTATAGTATTTGTAGCTTATAAACTGACACAGGCCAAGATAAAGTCATATTTTGACTATAAATTCCACTGGTATACTGGAGTTAATTTATACTTGTGAAAGTTAATTGTGTACGCATCTTCCCAACCTCACTTTCACTGACATGAAGTCAATAGGTTGAAATTGGTTCTGATTAGAGTATTCACACTATGGGAATCAGCAAATGTCACAAATCAGAGCTGTATTGCATCCCCTCTCCAGACTCTGAAGGTAGGTATTAAACATTTTCTGGTATACCATGTCATTGATGGGATGGCTAATCTTTACCTTGATTGGATTTAGAATCACCTAGAACATATACCTCATGAGAGAAAACTTGCCCTGAAAATGTTTGGCACCATCCCATGTACTGATCCAATACTGAATATAACGAAAAAATATGGGTAGGAGGGGAAATGGCTCAGCTTTTAAATGGATCACCGTGCAAAAATGAGGGCATGAGTTTGGCTTTCCAGAACACATGGAAATGTTACAGGGGCATGGCCCTGTAATTCCAACAGTCAGAATGCAGAGACAGGGAATCCCTGGAGCAAACTGACTAGTGAGACTAGCTATGTATCAGCAAGATCTGGGTTCAACTGAGAGAATCTGCCTCAACAGATAAGATGAATAGTAATGAAATAAGACTTCCATCATCAACTACAGGCATCCTTATGCATGTGCACACAAGGGAAAGCACACATGCATACATATGCACCTACATATAGGTGAACATACATACACATGTGCATGCACACCACAGACTAATACACATGAATGAAAGGGGAAGAAAAAGAGAAAATCAGATGAGCATTGGCTTTCTCCTCACTTTGCTTCATGGACCAAGGAGATGTAAACAAATTCCTGATGCCATACATTTTCTACCATGATGGATTGTATCCTTCAAAATTGTGACAAAATAAACCTTTTCTTTCTTAGGTTGCCTTAGTCATTCATTTAGTTACAGCAAGGAGAAAAGTAGTTAATAGAAATGATTAATGCTATTAGTTCATCCACTGAAGTCAATCAGGAAATTCAGTAAAGGAGTTGTTATCTCTGATTTTCTTTTGAAAACTTAACATTCTCGCTGAGTGTGGTAGCACTTTCCTTTAATCCCAGCACTCAGGAGGCAGAGCAAGGCCAGTCTGGTCTACACAGCAAGTACCAGGCCAGCTGGAGCTGCAGGGAGACCCTGACTCAAGTAAAGAAAAAAAAACCCTTAGCATTCCTCTCTCTCTCTCTCTCTCTCTCTCTCTCTCTCTCTCTCTCTCTCTTCATGTGTTTGTGGGTACAGGTATGCCATGATGTGCATGTAGACGTCAGAGGACAACTTATAGGTGTCTGTTGTCTCATCTACCATGTGGGTTCTTAACTCAAGTTGTTAACCTTAGTGGCAAGGGTCTTTACCACTGAGCAATCTTAACATTCCCTGCTTCTTATTTTCATATGAGAAATGTAGGCTTCATTTTTAGGTTATCTGTTTAGAATTTTTAAAAATTTTTATTAAATTTATGCAAATTTTATACAATAAATATTGATCATATTTAGAACATTCCCCTAACTGCAAGCTCCCTCAATACACCCCATCTGATTTCATGTGCTCTGTTATAAAAATTTACATGCACACACACACTACACACACACACACACACACACACACACACACACACATATGCCTATAGAGTAAAACCTGTGTCCCCAGATGCCCTTCAGTGTGGATCTATCCATTGGGGCATGATTAATAAACTAGGAGTCACACCCTTAGAAGAGTCTGACTATTCTCTTCCCAGAAACCATTGGTTTAAAATAGTTCTTCAGATAAGTTTGGAGATTCTTCCCCACTTCCCCACTTCTATGTGGAGATTTTTGTCTGACTTGATCTTGCACAGGACTTGTGCATGCTGTAACCATTGATGTGCATTCATTAGTAACTGAAAAACTGTTTGAAATATTGTTTCCTTGTGGTCATTCACCACTTCTGGTTCTTACAATTTTTCCACCACTTCTTCCACAAGGATTTATGAGAATTAGAAAGTAGAGGTTTGGTATAGGTTTCCAACTCAGGCATAAGCACTCGGTAGTCTCTTATTCTCTATACATTGGCCAGTTGTGGCACTACAAGTAAAACTTAAAAAAAATTACATGGTGTGTGTAGTCATCAGCTCCAGGATTTCACCTGTCTTAGTATCCCTGTTATTGAGAGATAAACTTATGCCACCACACAAGTTTTTCCCATGGCTACCAGAGCTCAGACACAGGTTCTCACAGTTGAAGGCTAAGAACTTTACCAATTAAACCTATTCGTTATCCCCTAGAACTAAAACTTTTTCACTGAACTGAGTATCTGTCTATATTCAACTTGTCTGGTTGACAGGTCATGGAATGTATATGTTTTAAATTTTGAAAACATTTATATGAAAACTTCTCAAAATTCAAGGGCAACAGGATTCTACAAATAACCTTAAAAATAAATGAAATCTTCTTAGAATATATATTTATAACAAATTTTGTACAAAACAAAATAAGGAAATAACTCAAAAAGAAGAAACAACTCTAACAAAAAAAAACCCCAAAATTATAGTGTGTTGGCAAACAATATGAGTAGCTAAACAAGAATTGTCACAAAAAATTGTCAATATTTGGCTTATAGTGAACACTAGATTTCAGAACTATTAAGGAGTAGAATTTAAAGAACCAGAACTGGTTGGCTAGTACCATAACAAAGCTGAATGCAGCTGGCATTGATCCTTATTTCACTTCTTTCCTCACTGATTTCAACTCCTTTCTCTTAACCATTGACACAATGTCTCTACCGTAATGTATTGTTGTGAGCTTAAACCAGGGATCAACATGTTTTCTTTGTAGAGTCAGGTAATAAATATTTAGACTTTGTAGATCATAAGACCTCTGTCACAACTACTTAGCTCTGCTATGGTAGCATGAAAGGAGCCATGGATAATACAGGAATGAATATGTTATGGCTGTGTGCCCATAAAACTTTCAAAAACTTTTGAAAAACCCACAGCCTACTGAATGTGGCATGAACAGGCTCAGACTTGTTGACTCCTTGTCTAGACTACAAAATACTGTAGAACTATTACCCTTGCAGGGGAAATGTTACTACATACATAGAGCAATATTTGGTAAACTACGGATGGGGATAGAAGTATATTAAAATCACCTATCACCGTTCTGCTATCTTTGCATAATCTCTTATTCCAGACTGATTAAGTATAGACTTTAAATACTCCTTGGTCAGTAAGAATTTAAACATTATTAGAAATACCATACATCACTATATCCTTTACAAGACGTGTCCCCTTCTCTGTCCATTCCATGTTATTGCTGAAGAGCACTTGCTTTGTTTTGGTTTTAAGACAGAGTTTTGCTATGTAGGCCATATTGGCCCTAGACTTGGAATCCCTCACCTCAGCCTCCAGAGGAGGGTTATAGGTATGAACCATGGTGACCAGCTGAACAGCATATTTATGTTTAGGTTATGAGCCTGAATCTTTAACGGCTCAACCACCCCTCCAGCTCATGAGCAGTATATTTAATTTAAAAAAAACACAAGCTTATAGCAATTTCTTTCTGAGATAACTATCAACTTCTTAATTTAAAATAAGAAATAAAAGCGCCACTGCTGCACCAAAGTCGTTTGCTGTGATGGTCATTCATGTGATTTTTAGGCCTTGAAGCTAGGGTTGTACCTTGATATTCTTCCTTACCTGCTTGCTTAGTGCTCTCCAAAGCTATCTTGAGGGTAATCAACAGCTATCTAATTGAACTTAAAGCCCACTCAATGGGAGGAAACTCCTGTGTGGTGCTATAACCTAGCAAAACACACATAGCTGGAGAGGCCGTAGATGTTAGAGAGAACTCCAAGGCTGTCACAACCCTAGACAAATGAAATTTCTTGCTATGTGAAAATATGGATCCTTAAATTTACAGACAAGTATCCCAGTCACCACCCATCAAAACAGCTTCTTTTTAAACAGACAGAAATTATTACAGCTACACCACTGATCACACACAAAGATTCTCAGTGAATTGTTCAAGTTTAAGTGGCACATCTACCATGTAACCTCTACACCTAAGACTCATGGAACATAGAACAAGAGATGAAGAGAACACTAATGCATCTTTCAGTTCTCATAAATGAAGCTCCCTCATGCATCAGAGGGCCAGGAACACAAAAGGCCACAAATGGCGAAAACACAGAAAATAAGAATCAACAGAGTGTGGGTCCTTGGACAGGATGCTTATATTGAGGTCCACTCACTCACTCAGGGCTCAGGGACCATTGTGAAAGAGGCAGGCAGAAAGATTTTAAGAGCCAGGGAGGAGGTGAATGATCATACCAAAATAGTCCTACAGGCACCTGAGACCCTTCTCATATAAACCTACAGCAATGGTGTCAGCATGCACAAGACCCATGCAAACTTAAGCAGACAAAATCCCAGCACAAAACTGTAGACATGAACAGCAAACCCCAATCTTAGTCAAAGAATTATCGGCAGCTGATTACTGCTGCATGAGGAAGAGCTGATCTTGAAGACAGAGACTCTAGGTACGCTGACTAAACTGCAGGGGATGAACTTGCACTGAGGGACATCTTGGGACATTAAATTTACATAATATCCCTTAATACAAATGACAGAATGTATGAACACCAGTAGTGGAATGGGGGGGCTATGGGGGTGTGCCAAAGGGGGTATAAAGATAATTTTATGTATGAAATATACAAAAATTCAATAAAAAATTTTAAAAAATAAGAAGTAAAATGTGCCTAATAAATAATATCATTAGTCAATATCTACCTAAGTGTCTGTATTATTTCATTTCAGGGAAGTAGAGACACAATGAAAAGAGATTAAAAAGAGGGAAGTGAAAAAATATTCCTCTTAGAGCTCTAACTAGTGATGACAGGTAGAGTCACTAACTGAAAGGTGAAGCATTCTGCAGTAAAGAGCAGAATCAACTGTTTTCCACCTGTCAATGTTTTCAGCCCTATCTCTCACACAGGTTCTATATGTCTGTTAATACTGATTTATTTTTCATGAAGGAAGGCATAACACTTCTCTTTACATAGCCCTATATGTGAAGCAGTGATTCTTAAGGGGATGATAACTGGGAGACTGTTAAAAATTTCAGGGGAGCTAACATTGCCAAAAATCTGACATTCCACCCAAGAGGTCAGCTGTTCTTCCCTGCAGGAACCGCCTCCGTAAGCTCTTATTACAGATGGGAGTGTGGTTTATCAGTGGGCTTGGGAGGAAAAAGTGGCTAAAACTGCTGACAGGAAATAGTTGGATAAACAAATACATGCGTGACTACAGATAAAATACAAGATGGAACTTATGCATGCATAAGGGAGACAGGAAAACTGTAGTATCTTCTTTAAATAATTATAGCACAATGAATATATTAAACTACTAATTCACTCATTCTCGCACTTAAAAAGTAATTCTTTTTATTTTATGTGTACGCGTGTATTGCCTGCATGTAGGTAAGTACACCCATGTCATGCAATGTCCACGGAGGTCAGAAGAGGCTGTCAGATTCCCTAGGACTGGAGTTACAGACAGTTGTTTGCTGTCATGTGGGTGCTGGGATTCGAATCTGGGTCTTCTGCAAGAACAACCAGTGTTCTTAACCGCTGAGCCCATCTCTCCAGCCCTCATTCTCACATTTTTTAATTTTTGCTATAAAATGTTGAAGGAATTGAAAATTGTCATAGCATCATCGGAATGCAAGAGAGTTATAATAGAAGCACCAATATTTTGGAATAGTAAAGTATGCTCTGTTAAGCTATCTTCTTTATAATTAATTTTGATTTATTCAGCTAAGTTTTCTGTTCACAGGGCATCTAGAAGAGGAAATAAGATACAGATGCAAAAAGGCACAATGTGCAAGGTGATAAGTTTCCAAAAATAAACGCAGAGTGCCAGGGATATTCATAGATGAAAGAGATGACATTAACTTGGAGCAGAGCTCCAGGTGAGCTCTATTCATCTCCAGATCTCTCAGTTCTTTCCTCAAGCAGAAAAGCAGTTAGACATGCTTTTGGATAAATTAGATACTGATATTTGGTACCACTCCTGCTATTTTAAAAGGTATCATTACCCCTTTCAGTGTATGATCTTATTAGGTTCTTTGGATTTCGTGTTTTGAGATAGAGCTGTGTAGCTCAGGCTAACCTTGAACTTGTGTTCTTCTTGCCTAAATATCTGCCTAATGGATTGATTACAGGTATGTGCCACATCATCTGTCTTTCAATATATTTTTCTTTCTAAATTTTAATTTTGTTTATTATTACTGCATGTTTGAATTATGTGTGCATGTGAATGCAAGGGCAAGCATACCATAACACATGTGTGGAGTTCAGAGGACAACTTCCAAGAGTCTGTTCTCTCCTTCTACTGTGGGTTCTGGAGATCAAACACAGGTCATCGGGCTTGTGAAACAATCGTTTTCACCCATGGAATCATCTTGCCAGACCTCAACAATTTCTTAAATGTTAGTTTGTTACATTTTAGAACCAAAGATTCCTCTATTGGAGCATCATCCTTATCAAACAGTGGATGTCAGTTTGAGGGAAAAATCTGTTTTACGGTTTCGGTGTGTGCTGAAGCGGTGGTTTCCCCATACCTAATACGTGTGGCAGAGAGTATTTGGGGCTTTTGGGAAAAAGTTACAGAGAACCTCAGTTCTTCGGCTGGCATTCTGACAGCAGGTTAGGAGGAGAATAATAGATACGCAGTTTAAGAGTGAGCGTACACACACACACACACACACACACACACAGAGGCTGGCTTGGCAGCTGTGAGGCAGGAGGTGAGAGCTCAGTGGCTGTTGAGCTAGTTTCTATTTCAAGTGCCTGCATGTCTGAGGCTGAGTTTGAAGCCTCCAGCATAGTTGGAGTTAATTCCCATTATGTTGGACTCCGCCCCCCCTCTCCCAAAGGTAAAGCAAGGTTTTCAGGCATCACTGCAAAGAGCAACCAGGATTCCCATCCCTGTCTGACAAGCTGTGAGAAGTTTTCCTCAGATCCGAGCTTGAAGAGAGGGAACAAGTCAATCAGGCTTCGTGGTCAGAAGGTAAATATGCAGCTTGGGCCAAATGCAATTGAAGCTGCTGAATAAGAAACTGCTTTGCTCTCCCCTTGCTCAGCCTTTCTTACTGGCTTCCTTTTTCAGGCTTCCTGTCCTTTCATGTCAAAGCTCAGAGAAGCTGTTTTTCTTCCCAGAGGCAGTCTGGTGTATTTTTACTTCCTTATTGTCAGTTGTTTGCACAGTCTAAGAGGAATCAGTGCTAGATTTCATATGGACAAGGTTTGAAGACATAAGGGTTAAGTGCTAGCTGCTTTCCCTAAGGGAGTTGGTAACCTGAGGAGAGGAAACTCTGGGAGTGGAAGGATTTTGTTCTGACTTGTCTGTCCAAGTAAAAATGGATCTGATTTCCCAATGTGGTAGAGCAATCTCTGAGTGTTGCCTAAATTGAAATTGTGGGAATGAAATGGTGAGGTTAAACTTAAATGCAGATGTTGAGGCGAGTAGTGCCGGAATTAAATGATGGCATTCCTTCAGTAAACATTTAGGAGTTCCTACTAAGTGCCAAGAGGTTGATGATGGACGCTAAGCAAATCCATTTTCACAAAGAACACTTCAGCCAAGTAGTTTCAGTTTATCGTGGGAAAAAAAAACAGAGAAAGTAGCTCAGGATTATGGAGAAATAACTGTTAGTGTGGTTGTAAGGAAGCAGAGGAGACTGCTGATCTTCTTACTGAATAACATCAGGTCCTCTCTATTACTTAGGAGACAATCCTGTCTTCTTTGGTAGAATGGGGAGAATTGATACCGACTGGTGTAAGATACATCATGCATATTATATTTCACTTCAACTTTGTGCTGTTATCTACAGTTTATAGATAAATTGGAAACTTGAAGGTTTGAAGTGCTTTTCCTCATATTGACATGACCTTTACCGGAGAGACCTCGGGTGCCTGTGTCAAATATAATTCGAAAATCTGGACTCATTTCCACTGAAATAGTATTCTTCAAGTCACAAGTTCCCATCAGAATCAATTGGCGATTTTAAGAAGTTACAAATTTATATACACTCAAATTCAGTGACTCTGAGAAGGGAGATTTTATTATCTGTACTTTGTACAAGAATCTATGGTGTTTATGACCTTGGGGGAGTTAGAGCCCCCAGTTTCAGAAACACTCTTGATATACTATGCTACCTCCCAAGTGTTTTGAGGTAGTTAGATAACCATGTAGCCCACCTTCTTTTCAGCTCTAGTATTTTATTCCAAATGAGGCTATGGAATAAAGTGTTTAATTTACAACAATATCAGGGTACAGTTATGAGCCTAAAGTTGGAGAAGAATGTGTGCTTTGCCATTAGTCCCTTGTTGATAGAGCTTATCCATATCTTCCCAGAGCAGTGGGCAAGGTTAGTGTTGAATGAGCTGATGGTATGTGGTAGGACTCCCATACAACCAATTGATCACTGAAGGTGAGGTACTGGTAACCTGTCCAGTCACATCCTTTCCTAGGTGGTAAAGCATAAGACATACGGGTGTTGAATAAGTAGCATTTCAGGGTTGGGAGAAGCTCATATAAACTTTAGGCAAAACATTTTACTTCTCACATTTTTGAGCTCAAACACTGTAGAAAGAGAGTGGCCTAGGACTTAATATGAAGGTTCTTTATATGAACTCTCTCCATCTCTGTATGGCCAACTTTAGAGGTGACCTTCTAGAATTTTTTAAAAGGTAAATTTATTGAGTGCATTGAAAAATTCCATTGGGCATGGCAGTAGCAAAAGAATCACGTTAAACTTTGAGACTTTTTCCATTGCTCAGATGATTCTCTGTCTCCACTTACTCTCTGGCTTCCTGTCTTTGAGTCCTGTACTTGCTTGCAAAGGTCTTCCACTTCAGAATGATGAGATGGAAATAAATAATTCAACTCTCCCAACACAGCTACTTTGCAAGTGTTTCTTGAAGGGAAACAGGGAAAAGGCCTGGAAGGAGTTTCAGCAATCTTGAAAACTGATGTCAAAAGTAGTGAGATACAGTTAGAGTCAACAGTACAAAAGTAGAAAATAAAGTCCAGTGAGTTATGTCATCAGGAGAGGTTGTTAAGCACAGAAGGCTTGGGAAGCTCTTATTGTGGAGATGTCCAGAGGAGGAGAAACTTCTAAGGGACAAGAATGGCAAAGACAGTAGTGGGGAAATGATTGGGACATAACAGGATTTTTCCTTTTAGATTGTGCCTGGATGAAAAAGATACAGACTGGGTAGCTTGACTATTTACCCAAGCTGATATTAGAGAACTGTATCTACTAGACACATATGCCTGCATATCTTGCTCATTTCTCAGGAAAGTGTCAATATAGAATAAGTATTTGTAACATGATTGACAGGTAGGCAATGCACAATTTCTGGGACCTGAGGAAAAAGCTTGTCCATATTCTTTTGCCAATCCCAGTGTCAATGAAGCCTCTTATCATAGATAAGCACTTTTGCTGCCATGCTTTCTTCATGAGCTGAAGTCAGTGACTCTTTTGCCTTCATCCTATTGTCCTTGGGAAGTATTTTATTTATTCATTTTTTTAAACTATGAGTTTCCAGTGGGAATAAAAGGATTTTGTGTGTCTTTTTTTTGCCCTCAGGACTGGAGAAGAGAAGGGGTACAGGCAGGGGTCTGTTTACGTTTTCTACTGGGCGCAATATAAGAGCAAAACAATAATGTTTGCATTTAATTAATAGTAAATGTCCATGTATTAGTAGGTATATGTGATAGCAAAAAATATAAAAAAATGATCAAAGGCATGGCAATGCATCTCGATAGGAAGCGAGAAAGAGTACTCATTTGGGGGAATGAAAACAATATACCATATATACTACCTAGAGGACATTTCCTACCAAAGTAAGTGATCTACATATAGTCTGGCTACTGTCCTTCTCAGAAGCACTGTGGTGATGTCTGGGTTTCTGAATGCAATGTGACTCTGAGGATAGACATTTAAAGACAGAGAAATAATGCCACTGTGAATATGACTCATACAAGGGATTAGGATATAGTGAAGGGTAATATTTTTTGTGATTTTTTTTGACATGAAAACAAAGTCACTTAACCAGCTTCTGAGAATGAACTTGGATTAGCTTTAGAGAGCTGTGCTAAACAAGATTACTCTATTGTAGGTGATGTAACTAAAGCAGTTTCCAGGCTGTTCTTCCATGTTCAGCAAATGTGACTATGTAGCACTGTTCTCAAGATGTTAAGAGCAATTGAACCTCTGAAATCTGTTCATCGAATCCATAAGTTCAAGTCCATAATTTAGAAAAACTTAAATCAAAGTATATAAGCTTCACCTCTGCACCGCTCGATTCCGTGGTCACTTTTAACTTTATAATTATTTCAGTCATGTGGAGAGACCACTAGAGAATTTTCTGTGGTAGTGACTCTCAACCTGCTGTTCATTAACAATGTTGGCTTTCAGCATCTCGAATTCTAAATATGGCAAACCTCTCATGCTAGGTTGTTTGGGACTTTTCTGAATTTATCACTGAAAATCTCACATTCTAGAAAACCTTGAATCCCATACAAATTGCTATGGATGCTCATTCTAATCTTAGTGAAAATAAGGGAATTCGGTTTTCCTAAAGTTTAAAGTAGTTAATTTGAATTCTGAAAGACAGCAAGTTTTCTGTATCTAAATATATTTATTCTGAAATTTAAAATTCTGTCTTGCTATGCCTTGGCTTCAGAACTCCATGTTGACAATGGTTATAAATAGTAGTTTGTTAACAGCGTTGTTTGTTACAGACGAGGTCAATTTTATGATAGAATCTCTCCCTCCATAGCTGTATGTCTGTCTATATCTATGAAAGTATTTTTCATCACTCAGGCTGACCTCAAGCACTCAGACCTCCTGCTTCTCCAGTGCTTGGTTACAGGAGTGCATGACTATGCCTGACTCATTTCCCTTCTTTCGATCATAGGCAACATACTACTCACTGATATAATTTCTTTCTCTGACTAATGTTTTCTGCCATTTCTATCAGTAGTCATGATTATATTGGTGGGAGACATTAGTTCAGACTGTAAGTACTCAGCTTAAACCAGCTAATACTTTATAAAATTTTTGTTTTTGTTGAAATTTTATTTATTTCATACGGAACATATCAAACAATCTTAATCATCTTTATGCCCCCATCCCCACCAGCACCTTTCCATACCGTCCCCCACTGGAACCCGTATAATCTGTTATCCTTGTCAAGTTAGTGTCCCCAGACTTCTACTCTATTGACTTGTACAGTTTGTCCGAAGAAATTCACATTCCTAGCCACCATGTGGTCCTGGGAATCAAACCTGGACCAATGCAATTAACCACTGAGTCATTTCTTCAGGCTGAGCGATGATGATATAATGCTATTGAGGGAACACTATGCAAGAAAGGAAGGTTGTAGATAGAGAAATGAGAAAAAATAGTTCTGCTTTTGAATCACTGTATACCCTTGGGGAAGTAATTTGACTTGTTGACCCTCAATTTGCTCCCTTGCAAATTGAGGAGTTATACCTTTCTTACAAACCAGAGGAAGATTGTTGGGCAGAGCACACGAAATAATGGATCTAAAATAGACCGTGATGATGATTATATCAGTCGCGATTTACCAGCTTTCTTCTCATCTAGTCTAAGCATCTTCACTAAGAAATGAGACCATCACATAGCACTGCTTCTGCTTTTCACATTCTTAGAAGCTCCAGCATAAAAACAGAAGCATTACCTCATTGTAGTCAAGCATACCTACTTCCTAATAGCAATTACTCAAACTACTTCCACTTCTCCCCCAGTTGGACTTACCACTTTTTTTTCCCATTCCCCCACTCTCAGGCACCTCATTCCCAGGTGACCAACTCAATGTTCTGTCTTTTCAAACCCTAACATTCTAAAGTAAGCACCTGCAATTTATGAACTTTGCTCCCTTCCTGCACAAAATACACAGTGCAAAATACATATGCATCAAGAGGAAATTGTGGTGAAGTGAAAAAAGCTCATCATACTAAAGAATCGAATAACTGAGCTCTAGTTTGGCCTGTGGACCTCACTAGCTCTTTTCCTCTTGGGGAAAGTACTTCCTCTGCATAGTCACATCTGTAAAATGATGGGAGGGGGTTAGCATTGAAAACTCTGGCCTAGTAATCAGGAGATCAGGTTTCTGGTTCTGGTGTGTCTGGTTACTAACTGTGACTGGGAAATATCGTTTCCTGTTTTACTGGGCCAAAAAATCCCCCATATGTACAGCAAGAGTGTTGGATTAGGTGATTCATTAAGTTCTCTGCCAGTGTGGGAATTGGATGATTTTATGAAAAGGATTCATTAAGCAAACACCAATTGTAATGCCTACACTATGCCAAGCACTATTTGATGATGCTTGTGAAATCACTCATGGCTAGATCCTGACACCACAAATACAATTGCTGCTTCCTTCTGTTAATTTCCAAAACTGGTGCTGTGCTTGCCATGTACAACTAATTCCGATATTTCCAGTGCTTTGGGAGCCCCTCCACAATGTAACTACATACAACTCTAATCAGTAGTGATGAATCAAGGAGAAGTTTCTGAAACATTCCACCATCTGCCTGTGGGAGGCATTCACGGTGCTGTCATCAAGCTACGGTGTGGTCTGCAGCCACTTTAATAGAGAAACTGGCCAGAAAGCCATGTCAGATTAACGGATTGGAAGAAAAGCGGTTGATTTTTGACAGAGGGGTCTGGTAAAGCCATTTGTGATATGGGTACAGGAGACTAGCACTGGAAAGGCATTCAGTATCCTGAAGCGAGATTTCTTGTTCCAAATGGGACCTTGAAAGGCCCATGCAGCTGATTCTGATCTGTTTCCAAGAGACAGGAAACTTTCTTAATCATATCCAGAAAAGGACAGGGAAGCTTTTCTCAGTAGCTAGCTTAGAGTTAATCACTGCTGGTTAGAAGGTGGCCTCTCAGTTTTTCTGTGGGCTGTGTCTTGACTCATTAGTAGAGAACTAGGTACCTTTTATTTTATCCTTCTTATTTCAATTTGGCTGATGTACGTCTGTGAAAAGCACACAGTAACACACTGTTGGCCACACTATCTCAGTTAAAAGGCAACATGCTACTACTCCATGGTGAGCTTATCTGACCTTTGGCATACTTAAAAAATTTAGAAAGATTTTTATAATTTCATACATAAGTACTATATTTATATCATTTCTACTTCACTCTCTTTCCCACTCCAATTTTTCCATTGCTCCCAAACTCTGTCTTATTTTCATGAACTTTTCTTCAATTATTATGGTTACTCTCTCTCTCTCTCTCTCTCTCTCTCTCTCTCTCTCTCTCTCACACACACACACACACACACACACACACACACTCATACACAAACACACTGAGTCCATTTAGTGTTGCTCATATGTGCATGTATTTTGTGCTTTGCATTTGGGATTGGATAACACCTGGAAACTCGTCCTGGAAAAAACTTTTCTCCCTCTCTCCCTGTTTCTCCCTCTCTCAGGATCCATTTATTGTCTGTAGCTCTTCATCCACAGTTCGAACACAGTGGAGTTTCCCCCATATGTGTTAGCATATCAACTGGTGTTGTCATTATGCAGGTCTTATTTAGGAAATCATACTGATGATATCTCATGGATATAGCACTCTGTTAGGTCTAGAAAACACTAACAACAAGTGTCCTGGTCTTCCTGCTCTTATGGTCTTTCTGCCCTGTCTTCTGTGACATTCCCTGAGCCTTGGGTGTAGAGGTTGCATTGTAGATGCATCAAGCAAAGTTGGGCACAACACAGTCTCTTATTCTCTGCATTTTGACCAGTTGTGGCTCTCTGATATTGCATCTATCTGTTGCAAAAAGAAGTTTCTTTGATGGAGTGGTAAAAGTTCCACTTATCTTGATAAATATTTAGAATATAGTTAGAAATTATATTGTTTCAGGAGAGTAGCAGTCATAGATAGGATGTCCTCTAGGGTCTATGACATCTCTAGTCGCTGGTAGTTGGCTATGTTTACAAAAATCAGGCACGACTTCTCTCATATTGAGCAGGCATTAAGTTCAATTAGACAACCTTTTGTTACCAAGATGAAAGTGCCACTTTTTTCACCATTAGGGTTATTTTGTTGGGCCATTCATCGTGGTCTGTAGGCTTTACAGTTGAGTAGAACTGCTGATTGCTTTTCTCCCTTGGCAGCTTGCACAGTACCTTCTAATATTATGAGAGCTGATCATCAGGAAGGAGGCTTCCAGGTCACTTTCAGGTTGTTTCTTCCAAGTTCTATGTCTGAAGTTTGTGGTGTCTTCAGCAATAGGGGTTTACCTTTATGTTTTAAGAAGCAAAAAATGGCAGGCAATAACATATATTATTTTGTTAGTCCCTTGGAGTACTCTGACCAACAACTCAAAGGGAGTTGCCACTCTTTTCACAATAGCTCAGAAATGGAAACATCCTAAATATCCTTCAACTGATGAATGGATAATGAAAATGTGGTACATATACACAGAAGAATTATATTCAGCTGTAAAGTAAAATGAAAACATGAAATTTGTAGGTAAATGGATAGAACTGGAAAACATTATGCTGAGTAAAGTAACCATGATGAGGAATACAAATACCACATGTTCTCTCTTATTTGTAAATCCTAACTCTGTATCTTTAGATGTGAGTACATAACAAGTAACAACAGAAGCCAGGAAAGCAGAAAGGGAGAATGGGGGAAAGGGATGAGAAGGCACTCTAGAGAGGAGTACAGCAGGACACAGGCACCCTCAATGGGGCGATGGGAAATATGGGGAAAGATTTTGACTTTAACTGGGGAAGGAAGAGTGAGAGAAATACAGAGGGAGAAGGAGAGATTAATGAACATAAGGATGTCTGAAAAATTCATAGGGAAATGTATTATTTGTTTGCTTAAACATACATTCGTATATAATATATATATATATATATAGAGAGAGAGAGAGAGAGAGAGAGAGAGAGAGAGAGAGTCTGTGTGTACCCATAGGTTACATTTTACCTCTTAAATACAGACAGGCCTGTGACTGGTCCTCCTTTTTCTTTTATTTTCTGAAATAAACAGGTCCAGAAGACCCTTCAGCTGGGATCTCCACTGGTTCTTGGAACCACCTTATTTTGGGGCTCTCTTCTAATTACTGGTTCTATGTTGTATAACAAGAGCTACAAGAAAGCTGATCAGGGCCTATTTGGGTTGCCATCACAGTCACCAATTCAGCTCTCTGTTTCTTCCACTGAAGCCTAGCAACTATAGAACTCTGAGCTAGGCAGAATGAAAGGATGATGGAAAGTAATATTTCATAAAGAACCGAGTGATCTATGAGAGAATGATCTCCTCCAGAAGCAAGAATCACATGGAACATCCATGAACCCCAGGACTATCCAGTCAGATGAAAATTAGGCCAGCATAGCCTACATAACTTGTTGCATTTGCTACTGTGAAACATCTCATCTCCCCATCCTTGCAGAGACACCTGAGACCATGAGGAGCAACCTTACTCTGGTGGGCACTTTCTGGGCCTTCCTGTCACTTGTCACTGCTGTGGCCAGTTCTACAAGTTACTTCCTGCCTTACTGGCTATTTGGATCCCAGCTAGGGAAGACAGTATCCTTCAGCACATTCAGAAGATGCAACTACCCTGTTCGGGGAGAGGGACACAGTCTGATCATGGTGGAAGAATGTGGGCGCTATGCCAGCTTCAGCGCCATACCTAGCCTGGCTTGGCAGATGTGCACAGTGGTGACAGGTGCTGGCTGTGCTCTGCTGCTCCTAGTGGCATTGGCTGCTGTCCTGGGCTGCTGCATGGAAGAACTCATCTCCAGAATGATGGGGCGTTGCATGGGAGCTGCACAATTTGTAGGAGGTAAGACTATACCCCCGGATTGAGCAGACTGTGAAGATTTAACGTGAGGGAGGTAGAGAATATGGCATTTTGAGAAAATCTACTCTCACCTCTTCTACTTTGTCTAACTCTGAAACTATGAATGAGAATTTCCTTGAAATTTTTTGTCTGGGACCTCCTAAAGCAAAACCTACACCATGGTTTTAGTCCCAGAAAAATTGGCTTGTAGACAGTTGATATAAATTATTTAGCCACTATTTTTGTCACCTGCAAGGTATCCGCTTGAGAGTATTATCCAAATATGGATATTTCTTCTTTTGCTTTTTAAAGTATTTATGACTTTACTTTTCCAATAATGTGTAAAATACATGCATGTATATTCATATGTAGCATGTCATATGATCTAGTACAAATCTTATAGTATATTTTATGAAAATAGAGTCACATAAATAAGATGTTTATGGGTTTCATGTAATAAAATGGAATCAAATATCTTTTCATTTAATTTTTTAATTTTTTTAGAAGAAGTATTTTATTACAGCTTTAACATGGTCAGTAACAGTTTCCAGAGCAAAGATACAGCTCTTTCAAAAGTGGCATAAAATTTTTAGGTTTGCTGTTGAATTAATACAGTTATACAATATTGAACTCAGTATAAGCCCTGTAAGACATAAAATTGAATGAGGTTTGAACATTTAAGAAGGATCTCCATTTCATTTTAAAATATACTGTTTCTTACAGAAAGACACATTGTTTTTGCTAACAACACTGAAAGGTTGGTACATGTGTCTCTAATCTGTATGTATCTGATTATTACTAGTCATAAACGGTGGCACTCAGATCCTTGGCACCTGAGTATGTCTATAAAGTCATCAGGTAGATTTCAATGGTAATGTTTATCACCTCTACTAATTAACATGATGTAAATTTTATGCTTTTTCCTCAAATATAATTCATCTTTTAAAATTTGTTGATTTTTTTTGTGTATCTCACACAGAACATCCCAAACCATCTTATTCATCTATACACCCACTTCCCAGATGGCACCCTCCCATAGCCTACCTCCCTCCACTAGAGCCCTTATACTCTGTCATCCCTGCTACTGTCCACTGTGTTGTTGGCACCTCTAGCTGTTCCCCACTACTTGTCCATCCGGTGAATCTATTCAGCCTATCTAGAGGTCTTTATTTTAGGAAGGTCAGCTGTTCCTCATCTAGCAGCAATCAGTTGTCAATATTCCTTCAGATAAGTCTGGGGTCTGTTGTTCATTTTTCCAGTTCTGTGCTGGGTTACTATCTTGGCATCCCTTGGGCCACCCTGGCCATCAACTCAAAAGAAGGTATCTCCTATCTGGCATTATTGCTTGTTATGTAGCCTTTAGCTATATGTATGGACTCTTTAAAAGGCTATATTGGCCCCTTTAATCTTTGGTTATACTTTCCTTTTGGGTGTTTAAGGCCATAGAGTGGGCCAGATAAACCAATTTATTTTTACTCTTAAGGCCGTTTGAAGATCTGTTCCTCGGGGGTCACATGGGCTTGGGAGGAGGCCCTGGCTCCTTTCTTTACCAGTTCCACCTATGTGAAAATAAGTCAAAGGTCCTACTCAACCATGGCTGACTTTGCTTGGAAGCATGGAGGAAACGTTTCCTCTGTATTGACACTCCTCTTTGTAGACTGGACACTGGTTCAAGTCCATCTCATGGGGTCTCCTCAGCCTCCTTGATGAAGAGGACAGGTGACCCACCACAATTACAGAACATTTTGAGAGATGCTCATAGTTCCCTGGAACTAGTCGACCTAGGAGGGCAAGGAGCAAAAACTGTCCTTTATGTCCCTCTGACCAAATTGTTATAGGCCTAAAAGTATGTCTGTTAAACATCCAAGAAGGTTAGTTACACCGGTCTGGTACTTTTAACTACTGTGTGCCATGTAGAAAAATATTGGGCAAAGACCAATTGTTCTCAGATAAACATTGCCTAGACATATATTCTTGATCTGGTGTGTATAATTTGTCAGTGGGTTGTTGGACTAATGTGGTTCCCTCTGGTTTTTAAACTAGCTAGGCATTATTTATCTCTTGCATTGCCTAACCCCTCCATCATGGTTTCCCCAATTAAGGTGCCCTCATTTTTCCCTTTATCCCTTAATAATACTGTTCTCCTATGGTCCTACCTCTCTTGAGATCCTTCTTTCCCTTTATCCCCTAGGTTCCTTGTACACCCTTCCCTCTCCCCTCCCTTAAATCAACCCAATTTTTATCCATATCTCCCTTATTAATGCCTGTTTCCTACTGTTCTTCTCTTTCAGTTTCTTTCTTTTCCTTTACCTCCCTGGTTCCTTTCCATTATCCTGGTTCCTGTAGTTATGCCTGGATACATACTCACTTATCAGGATTTGGTTCTAGGATCATATTATATGAGGGAGAACATATGTTGATTTTTTTTTCTGAGTCTGTATTACTTAACTTAGTACAACAGTTTCTAGTTCCATCCATTTATCTGCAGATTTCAGGATCTAATCTTTGTTTACTGCTGAGTAAAACTCTATCATGTAAATGAACCACATGTTCATTATCCACGTGTCAATTGAAGGAAACTTAGATTGCTTCCATCTCTTAGCTATTGTGAAAAGAGCAGCAACAAACATGCATGTACAAGTGTCTCTGCAATAGGATGAGTTCCTTGGTTGTATGCCAAGGAGTGGTATAACTGGGTCAAGTGGTAGGTTCATTTGTAATTTTTTAAGAGTTTTCCACACTGCTTTCTATAGGGGTTGAACAAGTTTGCAGCCCCACCAGCAGTGGATGCATGTTTCCCTTTTCCCACATCCTCACCAATATTTGGTATCATTTGTTCTCTTGATCTTAGCCAGTCTGACTGGGGTAAGATGAAATCTTAAAGTGGTTTAAATTTGCATTTCCCTATTTACTAAGGATGTTGAATGTTCTTTAAGATATTTCTTAGCCATCTGGGGCTGGAGAGAGGGCTCAGTAGTGAAGAACACTGCTATATATTCTGAATGTTAAACCTCTGTCAGATGTGTTGATGGTGAAGATTTTCTCCCATTCTGTGGGTTTTGTCTTCACTTTCCTGATTGACTCCTTAGATGTACAGAAGCTTTTTAGTTTAATGAGGTTCCATTTGTTGATTCTTGACCTTGTTTCCTGACCAATTGATGTCGGGTTTAGAAAATCCTTTCCTACACCTATAATTTGTAGGTTTTTGCCAATGTTTTCTTCTAACAGCCTGAGTTCCAGGCTTTACACTGATGTCCTTGATCCATTTGTAATTTACTTCTGTGTAAAGTGAAAGATAGGGGTTTGGTTTCATTCTTCTACAGGTGGAGATCCAGTTTTGTCAGCACCATTTGCTGAACATTCTGTCTTTCCTCCAGTGAATGTTCTTGGCCCCTTTGTCAAATATCAGGTGGCTGAAATCGCATGTTCTCATATTTGGGTCTTCAATTTTGTTTCACTGATCCATGGGTCTATTTTTGTGCCAGTACCAGGTTGTTTTTATGACAATAGCTCTGTAATACAGCTTAAAATCTGGTATGTTAACCCGCCCCCCAACATTGCTCTTAATGCTCAGGGTTGCTTTGGCTATCCAAGGTATTTTGTGTTTCCATATGAATCTTAGGGTGGTTTTTTCCAATTCTGTGAAAAATGTCATGGGGATTTTTATTGGCATTACATTGAATCTGTAAATGGCTTTTGATAGGATGGTCATTTTCACTGTATTAATTCTTCCAATCCATGAACATGGGAGGTCCTTCCATCTTCTGATGTCTTCTCAGTATCTTTCTTTAAAGATTTAAAATTTTCGTTGTAGAGATCCTTAATGTCTTTGGTCAGGTTTAGCCCGAGATTTTTTTTTTTTTTTTTTGCAGCTATTTAGAAGGGGAGTGTTTCTATGGACTCTTTCTTTGATTGCTTGTTATTAGTATATAGAAAGGCTACAGACTTTTGTAGCTTATTTTTGTAATCTGCCACTTTACTGAATGTGTTAATCATTTCTAGGAGTTTTCTGGTAGAATTTTTGGCATCTCTTAGATATAATAGTATATCATCTGCAAAAAGGGATAATTTGATCTCTTCTTTTCCAATTATTACTCCTTTAATTTCCTGCTCTTGTCTTATTGCTCTTGCAAGAGTTTCAAGCACTATATTAAAGAGAAGTGGAAATAGTGGACAGCCTTGTCTGGTTCCTGATTTCAATGGGAATGATTCCAGTTTTTCTCCATTTAGAATGATGTTGGCTGTGGGTTTGTTATATATGGCTTTAATTATGTTGAGGTATGTTCCCTCCAGTCCAATTCTCTCTAGGACTTTGAACATAAATGCATGTTGAATTTTGTCAAAGGCTTCTCTGCATCCATTGAGATGACCATGTGGTTCTTGTCTTTGAGCCCCTTTTATGATTTATAACTTTTATTGACTTACGTATATTGAACCATCCCTGCATCGCTGGGATAAAGCCTACTTGATCATGGTGGATGATATTTTTGATGTCTGTCTGTATGCAGTTTGCAAGTATCTTGTTGAGAATTTTTGCATCTATGTTCTTTAAGGATATGGGTCTATAATTTTCTTATTTGGTTGTATCTTTACTTAGCTTTGGTATTAGAGTGATTCTGTCTTCATAGAAGGAATTTGGAAGTTCTCCCTTCACTTCTATCTTTTTGAATAAATTAAGTAGTATTGGATGTAGATCTTCTTTAAATGTCTGATAGAATTCTGCTGTAAATGCATCTGGTCCTGGGCTTTTTTCAGTCGGGAGGTTTTATATTTCTGTTTCAATTTCTTTTTGTGTTATGTGTCTGCTTAAGTGGTTAATCACTTCTTGGTTTAGTTTTGGTGGTTCCCATGCCTTTAGATATCCTTCCATTTCTTTTAGGTTTTCATATTTAGTAGCATATACGTTTTTAAAGTATTCCTTATAATGTTCTGTGTCTTTCGGTATCTGTTGTGATGTTTCCCTTTCATGTATAATTCTGTTGATTTGGAGGTGCTCTTTCTTTCTTTTGGTTGACTGGGCTAGCTTTCTGTCAATCTTGTTTATCTTTTCAAAGAACCAGCTCTTGGATTCGTTGATTCTTTGTATTATTTTCTTTATTTTGATTTCATTAATTTCGGCCTTGATTTTTGTTATTTCTTCTTTTCTGCTGGGTTTCGATTTCATTTGTTGTTGCTTTTCAAGTGCCTTGAGTTGCAATGTTATGTCATTCATTTGTGTTCTTTACGATTTTTTTGTTGTAGTCACTTAGAGCTCTAAACTTCCCTCTAAGATGGCTTTCAGCATGTCCCAGAGGTTTTGTTGTGTTGTATTGTCCTTTTCATTTTGTTCTAGGTATATTTTATTTCTTTCTTAATCTCTCTTTTGATTCATTCATCATTCAGGAGTGTGTTGTTTAATCTCCATGTGTTCATGTGGTTACTAAGGCTTCTTCCAGTGTTGATTGCATTGTGGTTTGATAGAATGCATGGGATTATTTCAATCTTTTTGTATTTGTTGAGGTTTGTTTTGTACTCCAGGATATGGTCAATTTTGGAAAAGGTTCCATAGGGTGCTGAATAGAAAGTATGTCCTTTAGTGCTTGGGTGTAATACTTGGTTGATGTGTGTTAGGTCTATTTGATGTATGGTATTGTTTAATTCAGATGTCTCTCTGTTAACTCTCTGCCCTGGTGACCTATCTAATGGAGACAATGGGGTACTGAAGTCCCCTACTTTTAATGAGTTGGGATTAATCTGGGTCTTAACGTCCTGTAGTATTGTTTTTATGAAGTTGGGTGCACCAGAGTTTGGTGAATATATGTACTTGATTGTAATATCTTCTTGGTTTATAGTTCCTTTGATCAGAATGAAGTGGCCCTCTTTATCTCTTCTGATTAGTTTTAGTTTAAAGTCTATTTTTTTAGATATTAGAATCACAGTGCCTGCTTTTTTCTTAGTATCTTTTGCTTGGTATATTTTTTTCCATCCTCTCACCTTAAGATAGTGTCTGTCCTTGAAAGCTGAGTTTCTTGCAGAAAACACAAAGATGAGTTTTGTTTTTAATCCATTCATCTAATCTGTGTATTTTTTATTTCTGTTTACATTCTCGATAAGCTGTACTTTTCCACAGTTATACCTTCATTGAATTTCTTTCCGCAACCCCTTGGGTATAGTCATTCCTTTCTTCTGCTCTTTGTATTGCTTCCAGAACTCTGTGAAAGGCTGGTTTTGTGGCCATGAATTCCTTCAGCCTATTAATGTCATGGAAGATTTTTCTTTCCCCTTTGACTATAACAGACATTTTGGCTGGGTATAGTAATCTGGGTTGGCATCTGTGGTCATTTAAAACTGGGAATACTTTGGTCCAGGCTCTTCTGGCTTTCATAATTTGCACTGAAAAGCCAGCTGTATTCCTAACGGGCTTTCCTTTATATGTGACTTGCTGTTTTTCTTTTGTGGCTTTCAGTATTGTCTCTTTGTTTTGTATGTTTGCCATGGAGAGTTCCTGTTCTGGTCCTGTCTGTTTGGTGTTCTATATGCTTCCTGTATTTGTATGGGCATGTCTTTCTTCAATTTTGGGAAATTTTCTTCCACAATTCTGTTGAAGATCTGGTCCATGCCACTATCTTGGGATTCTTCTCCTTCCTGTATGTCTATGATTCGTTAGTTTGGTCTTTTTATCGTGTCACCCAATTCCTGCATGATCCGTTCTTGTGCTTTCTTAAATTTTTCATAATCTTTGCTTGAGTGGTCTAGTTCGTCCACTTTATCTTCTAATCTTGATATTCTGTTTTCCATTTCATTCATTCTGCTGGTGAGGCTTTCTCCTGTCATTTCTAGTTGGCTTACTCAGTGTTTCACTCCCTTCTTCATTTCAGACTGAATAGTTTTCAATATTTCTATCTCTTTTCTGAATTCATTCAGAAGTTTATCCATATCTTGCTTCAGTTCTTTGATTTCTTTGTGTGTTCTTTAAATTCACTGAATTTTTTTATCATGTTTTTAATTGTTCTTTTGAGTTCCATGTCCTGCATTATCTCTAGGGTGTTCTCTTTGTGCTCCTCTAGAGGATTACTGGTATTTGGTGGGGATATGTTATTTTGGTTTTTCATGTTATTATTTTTTTCTCTGTGATTTTGACATGTGAATTTCTTTTGTAGCTTCTGATTCATATGTGAGACTCAAGCCTTCAAATTTATGTCTGCTTCTTTTTGTAAACTTTATATGTCCTTGTTATTTGGTGAAAAGCTGGTTCTTCTAAGCTTCAGGTTCTGTCTTTTGATTTTATATTGGAGTGGCCAGATTGCTTTTGTCTTCAGGAGTTCCACAGAGGCCCAAGTCAGATGAGGATCAGATGCTTTCAGGCTTTCTTCTAAGGTCTGGATCCCTCCAGGAAAGATTTTGTCCTCAGGAATTTGGGGGTTGGACTTGCCTGGGAGCAGGGCACAGGAAAGATGCTACTCTCGGGCAGCTGGAGGCCATGTCATGGAGAGATTCAAAGGGAGATGGGGGGGGGAGAAGATGCCCCAAGGACTCCTGGGTACTGCAGGGACTAACTCGGTTGGTCTGGACGCAAAGGATCAGGAAGCCAAGAGGTCATCTCCAGTGTCTAGGAAAGAGGCTGTTGGGTTGTGCAGCCCAGGGAAGCATAGGGAGGTGAGGGCAGGACCAAGCCCAGAGGGTTCCTGGGGACCCGATAAGGAATTGGGTTGGTCTCAAAGCAAAGGATCAGAAATCAGTGGTGGTTCCCCCGGTGTCTGGGGCACCAAGACAAGGAATGGGACAGCACCCAGGCTAGGAGGAGAGATGGGCAGGGGAGATGGGAGATTGAATGAGGCTGGGGGACTCAAGGCCTAAAGGGTGCATGGACTTATCCAGGAGAGAGGCCTGTGGCTCGTGCAGGCTTAGGGAACCAGAGGGAGGTGAGGGCGGGACCAGGGCCAGAGGGCTCCTAGAGACCATGAGAAGAACTGGGTTTGTCTGGATGCAAGGGATCAAGAAGCAGTCGTGGCCCAGGGCCAAAAAGTCAGCCCCAGTGTCCAGGAAAGAAGTTGACACTGAGCAGCTCAGGGAAGCAGAGGGAGGTGAGGGTGGGACCAGAACCAGAGCCCAAATGTGGATATTTCAAAGTAGAAGACTGTAGCATAGTAGTCACTAGAGGCAGGCAGGTGGGGGTCGGGGATTGTTGAGATACAGCAGGCAGAATAATAGGTACCAAAACACAGTTAGATAGAAAGATAGCATTCTGGTGTTTTATAAGTCAGTAAGGTAACTATAGACTATAATGAAACAGAATTTCATTATGTGTCTTCTAAAGATATAAACCGGAACTAGAGGAGTTTAAAGGTTCTGAACACAAAGAAATGATAAGTGTTTCAGGAGATGGGAATGCTAATTATTCTGGTTTGAGCATTATGTATTACATACATGCCTCATTATCATACCATACTTCATCAACATGTATAATTATTATGTGCCAAATCCTAATAAAAATACAAGCAGTCAGAAAACTCATCTCAATACATAGTTCACAGTTTAGTACAGTTACATTCTATGTAATAAAACAATTCTCAACTCAACAAAAATTTAAAAAGTTTATTTTCTATATGCCTTGCAATGACAACAACACATGCCCTAGTATAAGATTACTGTTCTTAGGGTGATCCCTAAGAGCTTTCTTCTTTGGTAGTTTTCTCAGAGGACAGTGATCTTATATCCATACACAGAAGTGCTAAATACTAGCTATTTTCATCAAAGGAGTATACCTTTAATAATAAAATGCTAGATACTAAACAGACTACACATGACTATTTTTGGCCTATATCCAGCATTAGCTCTGTCTGGTAACCATTAGTTACATTTACTCATATTTTGTGTCACTCTGATCCATCCACCCTACTTTTTTCTTTCCTTTATTCAAGCTCCCTTTAATTTTAGTGAAGTCAACCTTGGAGATGAGTAGTCTGAGGATGAGTTATGAAAGCACAAAATTTAAAACTAACAGACTGAAGAAGGCAATGAGATTAACTTAATTTGAACTAAGAAGAAATAAATTTAGATATGCAAATGTGTGTAAATATTTGTGTCATACTGAACACTTAGTAAGGTCATGGGTAAAAGTACTGGTAGAATCTCGTGTTGAAGTTTATTGTTACTGAGTTTTGTCATAATCATCATCCACAGCATTAAAGTCTTTATTTCTATTAGTGTCACAGTGTGGTAAGGAGAACCAGGATAATTGAATTCCAATTCTGTTTTACCACATAACACTGTGCCTGTCCTGTGCAAATGACATGACTTTTTCTTGTGTTTCATTTCCCTTGAAAGTGTCCCCTGACAATTTCATTGAGATCTGACTTTCCTTTATTCTTGCTAACGACTGACTGCATTCAGGGGATGGTTTGATTAAGATCGTAGGGATGAGCTTAGGCAATGATTTTCAACAGGGCATCAGTAGAGGGGGTTGGTTTTGTATCTCCTTTCCCTCAGAGGGTATTTGGTTATAACAGATATCTTTTATTATCAAATTTCAGAGGAAGTTCCATTGACATCCAGAGGGTGAAGATGAACTATACTCCCAAACACTCTATATACACAAGAAGACACACTTTTGCTCTGACAAAAAGAAGTATCTATCCCCAAATGTTAATAGTATTGAGCATGAGAATCCCCTGTCTTCTGAGTTTCTTATTGTGCTGGTTAAGGTGATGCTTCTGGTCCCTTCTTTACTCAGACTCACTATACACCTTTGAAATCTCTGTTATTTTAGTTGCCTCTATTTCTGTGTTTGCATATTGTTTAGCAACTAAAGGATGTCCTGACATAGTAAAAATACAGTGAGGTTCCTTTTAAATGCCATGGTACAAAAGAATATGATAATACTGGTAGAAGCCATTGATTTAATTTCTCTTTGTGAGTTCCATGAGCATCACAAATAAACTTTCGGCTGACCTTTTACCTGTACTCTTGGGAATGCTACAGCTAACCCAACACTTCTACGAATGCATCATTTCACCAAGTGACATTTGACTAATATCTACTATCTGATGGGATAATGTGGACATGTGAGATCTGGGTTAGGTATTGATCAATCATCTTCTCTGACAGGAAAATGACAACTTAGCCCAACATGCATTTTTAAGAGTGTCTACCTAAAAGTAAGAGGGGTTACATGGCAGAAACCAGAAGGTCAGCAACAATAGTTGCTGCAAGACTCCAGGCATTAATAGTGATTTCTCCCCTAAGCTTGCTTCCTCCAAGGGTTCAACTGATACTCTTATAAATAGTTCATGTTTCTCCACATGATTCATTGTCATTGATCTCATCTACAAGATCTAGAAATTTGAAGGAAATTATTAAAATGCAGTGTGGAAAGTTGATGTGGATTTGGACAGTCCCAAGCTGAATCGGACAGAACTTTGGCTGAGTGTCAGGTATCATTACAATGAAAGTCAAGAGTGAAACATATTTGAATCTGAAATAACTTTCCCTTCCTTATTTTCTAAGACCCTTGTCATAGGAATATGGTCAGAATGTTTACATTTAGATAAGTGTCTTTAAAGTTCAAACATAAAGTTCCATTTGGCAGTAGTCTTAGAAAGGGCAAATGGGATTAGATAAGATTCAAAAATCTTCTGCAAAGCTAAAGAAAGTATCAGTAAAGTGATCAGGAAGCCTCCAAAATGGGAGAAAAGTACTTGCTGCCTATACATCAGAAAAGGAGTTTATACCTAAAATATATAAAGAGCTACAAAAGTTAATTACACACACACACACAGTCTGTCAATAAACAGGCTGATGAAATGACTGAACAGTTCTCAAAACAAGAAAGTAAATATTTTAAAGTGTTCAACATTTTTATCAATCACAGAAATGCAAATTAAAATTGCTTTGTGATTCCATCTCACCCCACTGGTAATGGCTATTAGAAAACAAATGTTGAGGAGGATATGGTGAAAGAAGAACTCTTATTCACCGCTTGTAAGAGCGCAATCTGTGGAAGCCACTATAGAAATCAGCATGGGGTGTCTCAAATTAATAATAATAGAACTATCATATGACCCAGTTATATCAATCCTGAACATAACCACTGGACTATGTAGCTTATCACACAGATACATGAACATCCCTATTCATTGCTGGCCTTGACAATAGCAAGGAAATATAATCAACCTAGACCTTAATCAACAGATGAATAGATAATGAAAATGTAGTAGATATATACAATGGAATTTTATTCTGTTGCAAAGAAAATTGAAATAATGAAATTTTTATGAAAATAGATGGATCTGGAAAATATATTAAGTGAGATATCCCAGATTCAGAAAGATAAATACCATGCATTCTCTCTCATGTACAAACCCTAATTGTGTGTGTGTGTGTGTGTGTGTGTGTGTGTGTGTTGAAACTAGAAAGGAGATTGCAAGAGGAGAAAGGGTTAAAAGCACTGTTGAGGAAGTAGAGGAAGGACAACTGAACAGATGTGATGTGAAAGTGAAATGAAGACTACTGTAAGTGGAAGGGTACAAGCCAGCAAGGAGGATGGGGAGAATAGCAAGGAAAAATCAGTATAAAGAAATGATGTTTGAAAATGACATAATGAAACCTAATACTTTTGAGTATTATTTAATAAAAGAGCAAAAGTATACTAACATGATTATCCCTAGCAATCTATTGTGACATACTGCTAAACTTCCAGAGTGTCCCCATCTGTAACCAGCCAGCTGGTGGCCATCCAGGCCTCCTTTATAGAGACCCTTAAGGTTCTATTACATGTGAAGAAATGGTGAAGACTACTTGGATTACCAGGTTTTCTAGGAGGCACTTAGCACTTGATCATGCTCATGACTCCTCAGAGATCATGGATCTGGCTCTGAAAGAGGCTATTTTTCAGTGGCAGAAAGAAAACTGTGGGTAGCATTTGGAGCTCCACACATTGACGGATGATAGACGATAGATGACAGATAGATGATGATAGATGATAGATAGATAGATAGATAGATAGATGATAGATAGATAGATAGATAGATAGATAGATAGATAGATAGATAGATGATAGAGAGATAGATGACTTAAAAATCAAGAGAAGGAACAATGGGGGTTAAATTTGCATTTCTTGCATTGCTGAGGGGAATTGATTTTGTTGTTCCAGGCCTGGCTGCTTCTCGGCAGCTAGTGCATTAACTGAAATACATCAGGGAAGGGACCAATTTGTTTCAGGTCTGGATTATCTCTGCCAGACCCCAAACCACTGAAGAGATGGAGGATCCATTAAGAACTACCTCCTCCCCCTCCCTGACTCTTCTACCCTGGCCTGGTAGCTGCCTACAGAGATGAGTGGTGGGAAGTGGGAGAGACAGGAAGAAATAAAGAGCTGCTGGCCTGACTCATACTGAGCAAGGTGACCTGATGGGGCTCTTGGGTCCCATTTGCTCCACCTGCAGCTGATCCAGGTGGACAAGGCTAAGGTCCAGGGAGTCTTCCACTGGGACCTCTGTAGCTTGCCCCAACCTGTGAAGGAAACATCTGGCCAGGAGATTATTTTAACTCTGGGGATACTGAGGTTTCCAACCAGCTGGCCCTCAGTCCCAGAGAAACATGGTCATTACTCACATTCCCCTGTGTTTATAAATGCAAGATGTTTGTGAATTATACTTTATCTTCTGTGAGAACTCGACAAAGAAAGAATAGGTGAGAAGTAAATATAAGGAACTTCTTGGCAGGAAAAACAGTGTAAGATACTGGATCAGGTTACATGAGGTGAGCCAAGAATCTTTCTAGAACAGAAAATGTATTGGAGTCACCTGGAATGCTTGAAAGAACATGAATTTTCCAACACTCCAGTTTATTTTCCCATTTTGATACACACAGCAACAGATGGAAATTTGTATGTTTTGAAAAATGTCCCCAGTGACTTGATGTGGAGTCTTTCCCAAACTCAAATGTTACCCACTGCTTTGGACATATATTTTTGTTAAGGGGACGATATTTAACACATCCAGACAGGCACCAGTGCTTTTTCCTTTGTTAGGTCACCACATTTCACTTCCAGATGAATGGAAGTTGACACTGAAAACAGATAACTGAGAATGGGATCTTAGAAAAGATACTGTGTTTCTGAGAACTGTTCTCTTTCTATACATGTATACAGTGTGTAATGATCAAATTATGGCAATTAACATATCCATCATCTCAAACATTTTCTCATTTCTTTGTCATATAAACATCCCCAAAACACTCCTCTATTTTGAAATAGAAAATAGAGTTACTAAACTTAGTGTTAACTGTAGTCATCCTACTGTACAATAGTGCATCAAAACCTCTTCTTCCTGTCTAACTATAAATTTGCTAATTTATTGTGTGCTAAATAAAAAAAATCATTCTTTCTTGAAAATATGAGTTTCCTGAAATGTCCTCTGATGTTTTCACCAGATACCATGTTATTTATCCTCTGTAGACTGAGCAAGGATTTTAAAAGTGGACATTGTCTCAGTTTTATTTATGGCATTACTTCTTTTCATAATTTCCTTTAATTAATATATTTTTAAAATATTTTATTTATTATTTTTATTTTTATGTGTATGCTTGTATTGCCTGCATATACATAAGTGTACCCCTGTCACACAATGCCCGCAGAAGACAGAAGAGGCCGTCAGATGCCCCTGAACTGGAGTTACAGACAGTTGTTAGCTACCATGTGGGCTCTGGGATTCAAACCTGGATCTTCTGCAAGAACAACCAGTGTTCTTAACTGCTGAGCCATCTCTCCAGCCCAATATCTTTACTTGTAAATATTTACCCATATTTCAAAGTTCAGGTATAACACAGCTTCTTTATGTGAAGTTTCCATTGATCTTTCACTATCTCTAGCAGAATCAAACTATGCAATAACTTTGAGAGAAAATATTTTGTCAAATGAATGGGGCTAGAAGGAAAAGCTGATATATATACAAAGCCCAGCACAAACTTGGGTTAGATGAAATCTCTTTTTAAAATAATATTTTATTTATAATTTTTATTTTATGTGTATGTGTGCATTGCCTGCATGTAGGTATGTGCACCTGTGTCATGCAATGCCTGTGGAGGACAGAAGAGACTGTTGGATCCCATGAAACTGGAGTTAATGGACAGTTGTTAGCTGCCATGTGGGTGCTGGGATTTGAACCCGGGTCTTCTGCAAGAACAATCAGTGTTCTTAACCACTGACCATCTCTCCAGGCCCTTAGATGAAATCTTAAAGCAGTATTGATTTCCATTTCCCTAGTAATTAAGGATGTTGAAAAAAATTTAAGGTGTTTCTTAGCTATTGTTATTTCTTCTTCTGAGAACTCTCTGTTCAGATCCATAGCTTATTTGTTTTAATTGGGTCATATGTTTTCTTGCTTATTTTTGGAGTTTGTTATATATTCTGGATGTTAATCCACTGTGAAATATATAGCTGTTGAGGTTTTTCTCCCACTCTGTGGGCTTCTTCTTCACTTGATTATTTCCTTTGCTGTACAGAAATCTTTTAGTTTAATGAGGTCCCATTTGTCAGTTGTTCACCTTAATTCCTGAGTGACTGATGCTTGATTTAGAAAGTCCTTTCCTACGGTTATATCTTTTTTGGGTGCTGCCTATGTTTTCTTCTAACAGTGGGCAGGCTTCATATTGAGGTCTTTGATCCATCTGTTGTTGGCTTTTGTGCTGGGTGATGGGATTGGTCTAATTTCATTCTTTTACACATAGATCCAATTTTGCCAACATGATTTGTTGAAGATTCTGCCTTGTCTCCAGTTTCTGTCCTTGGTACCTTTGTTTAATATCAGATGGCTGCAATTGTGTGGACTCATGTTTGTGTTTCTATTTTGTTGCACTGATCTACAAGTTTGTTTTTGTGCCAATAGAAGACTTTAGCTCCGTAGTAAAACTCATATGGTAATCCCCCTGACAGTGCTCTTTTTGCTCAGAATTACTTTGGCTATCTAGGATCTTTTGTGTTTAATATGAATTTCAGGATAGATATTTTCCCATTTCTGTGAAGATGGTCATGGCGATTTTTATTGAGATTGCATTGGATCTGTAAAATGCTTTTTGTAGGACAGTAATTTTCAGTATATTGATTCTACCAATCCATAGGCATGGGAAGTTTTTCCATCTCCTTGTTTCTATCTCAATTTCTTTCTTATAAAATTTAAATTTTCATTGTAGAGGTATTTAATGTCATTGGTTAGGTTTTTCACTAGATATTTTACTTTTTGAGACTATTGTGAACCCAAGTGTTTCCTGGAATTCTTCTCTTTTTTTTTTGCAACCTGCCAATTTGTTGAAATACTTCTAGAAGTATTTTGGTGGAATTTTGTGGATCTCCTATTTATAATATCATATCTGAAAATCAGAAGAATTTGATCTCTTCTTTTCCAAATAATACCTTTTAATTTGCTTCTCTTATTGCTCTAGCTAAATTTTCAAGTACTATACTTGAAACGGATTGGAGATACTGGCCACATTTGTCTGGTTCATGATTTTAATAAGAATGCTTCAAGTGGTTTTTTTCCAATTAGAATGCTGTTGGCTGTGGCGCTCTCTCTCTCTCTCTCTCTCTCTCTCCATCTCTCTCTCTCTCTCTCTCTCTCTCCCCTCCCTCTCCCTCTCCCTCTCCCTCTCTCTGAATCTAGAGCTGTCTCACTGAGTCTGGAGCTGTTTGCATCATTGAACCTGCCTCCCCAGAAGGGCTTTCTTCTGTCAGTGCTCACTGGCTGTCCTGACTCCGCTCGTCACTTCTGCTCCCCTTGTCCTCGTGGACCAGTGGCCAATGACCCACAAGGAGAGGGAGAGACCCCACAGCTGGCGCCCAACGTGGGGCTCCTAGAACGCACAGAGTTTGCAAGTACCCCTCCCATCAGGAGGGTAATAGGCAGCTTTGCCTTTAAGCCACCCTACCCCTGAGGATCGGCAGTCTCTCTTTTTCCTACTGCCTCCCATCAGGAGGGTAACGACGGCAGCTTTGCCTTTAAGCCATCCCACCCTTGAGGACTGGCAGTCTCTCCTCTTTTTCCACCTTTTATTTTCGGTCTGAGTCTTTGTGTGGGACTGTTAAAGACAAAGGAGCAACTGAGGCTTTCTGATCAAGGCTACTCCCTGATGTCAGCTGAAGGCCCTTAGTCCTCTTAACAGACCCCGACTGCCCGCACGAGTATAGACAAGACCCCCTATCTATACATCTTTCTAATACAAAAACCCGGTAACGCAACAACCAGTTAAATGTTCTTAGAGCGGTCGCCGATCTCTTAAACTTGTGGGCAGGCTTGCGCTGTGCCCTGAGTGGAATCACCTGGGATTTTGATCCCAGGCATGTTCCCTTAGAAATCAGTGTTTCACCCTACTTTCCTTTTCTATCTTAACACCCCTAGAAACAAAAATCCCCAAAGTTCTAAGGAATCTTTATATAAGCCTTAAAGTCAACTTCTAAAATAAACTTCCCTAATCTGTTTTGTTATCTTGCCCCTGGGATACTCAAGCTGGAGCTAAACCAGTTAGGTGAGAATTTAAATTAACTAGCCCCTGCAGAGCACTTAAAAATTCAAGGTGGCTTGTGCCATACAAACAAACAAACAAACAAACAAAAAAGGCTTGTGTTCATCAGAACGCATCAATCCCCTGGTGGTAGACTGCCCCAGGAATATTGAACATCACTGACAACACTTCTTTTCTTTTCTATAATGGGTAATTCAGCATCACACCAAAAAAAAACTCCAAATTCACTCCCTTAAAGCCCTACTTAAATCAAGAGGACTTAAGATTTCTCAAAAAGAAAGCTCAAAATTTTGAAATGAAGTATTTCAATTTGCACCCTGGATCCTGTCAGCAGACATTTCTGATCCAGAGGTCTGGACCAACATTGCCTATCTGGCTCGTAAAAAGGAAATTCAGGAAAGACACCATTTGCCCCTTTCCTTTCTCCCCATAATAGCAGCGATGTGACAATGCTTAGGAAACCCACCTAAGACTGAGGAAAACTTACTAGCACCAGGGAATAATAAAGGGGAGGGTTCAAACAATAAAAAAGACCCTAAAGATTTCCCAACAGCAGATTCGACAGTCCTAAAAAATAAAAAAGACCCTAAAGATTTCCCAACAGCAGATTTGACAGCCCTAAAAAATAATGAAAAAAACCCTAAAGACTTCCCAACAGCAGATTCAACAGCCCTAAAAAATAAAGAAAAAAATCCTGCAGATTGCCCAGTAGCAGATTCAACAGCCCCAAAAATAAAATTTGATCAAGTCAGACAAAACCCACCCATCAACAAAAATAACCTTTATCCCCCTCTTCCCACCTGTGAATCCTCTTGGACTGATTTAACAAACCCAGATGTAAAAACCCACACTTCAAAAACTTCCAAAGATCCCCAGATAAATCCCCCTCCCCCTTCACTGCTGCCACCGCCACTGCCTGTGGCGCCACACCCCACAGCCATTGAACAGCTCTGTAATCTCAGGGATAATGGGAGTTGTTGCCCCCAGAGTCTCCAGACACAATGGCCTCAGGACCCAAAAACCCCATCGGTAGAAGCTTTTCCTGTTAACCTACAAATAACAAGGCAACGTCCACTGGCTTGGTACCCCCTCCTGGCAGCAGACTTAAAAGAACTATCCCAAGCTGTCCGTGAGGATGGGATCCATGCTCCATGGACAAAATCTATACTACAAACAATACAAACCTACTAACCCCCCAGGACTGGAGAGATATCTGTAGATCTACCCTCCCCAGTCCATTATTTGTACAATGGGAGGCTTTATTTAGAGATGAATGTCTGATGCAGGCTAAAAGAAATGACCCACCTATGATATATTTTCAACCTCTATCTGATAAATCCCCACAATTTAAAGAGCTCTTTGCTATCTACCAGCTTTTTGGTCAGGGCAATTTCTCCACAGGAATTCAGCAAGCTGCAATTCCTACTGGCTGCATAGAGCAAGTCCGCTTATGTGCATTACAGGCCTGGGACTGCCTAACCCCCTTGTTCACCGGGCCTGGAGAGACCTCTTCATTAACCTTCTTAAAACAAAAACCAACTGAAACCCTCCCAGACTTTATACTAAGAGTGCAGGCCAGTTTAGATAGAAAAATAACAGATCTTACAGCCAAAACAATGCTTTTAAACAAGGCTGTCTGGAAAGGGATGACCCCTGAGCACAGACAAGCATGCCAGGGACTAAAAAATGAACATTAGACCCTGTCAGAGACAAATAAAAGAAAGAGGCAGAAACGGCACCCAAAGCCACACCGGATCACGTGGAAAGAGATCCATGATCTAGTGGAGACTGCTCGCCACAGATGCCCCCCCCAAGCTTCTTTCTCTGTCATCCTCATAGCCGTTTTTACCCTGCTTAACAGCAATGCTTCAGCCAGCCCCCACTCTCCCTAATACCATGTTTTGGAGATTTTATGTCAGAGAAATATTTCAAGAAAAAAATCAGATCCATGGGATGATCGCTGGCATATTGGAGTAATAGGAAAGTTCTACTCAGATGCATTTGCTAGGTACCCTACAGCTGACTTTCATATCTCTTGACAGCTTGTACCTGCAGCTAAGTCTGTGCTAACTCATCATAATATTATTCTACAGGAAAAACAAACAGAGGACCAGATAAGATCAACTATGTCTTTGAGCCAATACATTCAATATGTTGCTAACTTTCTTCCCTTCACCACCCACCCTAATGCCTCTGTTTCTTTTGTGCATCCAGCAATAGACCTTTACTGACAGCAGTACCAGTTAATACCACCCTTTTGTACCCAGAAACAAAAAAAGATTTCACTGACTCTCATCTAATGGATATTCCCTTATTCGAACAACTGGCTAACTATCCAATTTGCATTTCCAGCAAGAGTAAGCCTACTCATTACAAATGCCTCACTAACACTGCTCTCTCCAGGATAGCATGTTTCGCCCCTCCTCTTTTCCTATGGTACAAAGGAAAAGCCCAATACTGTGTTAATTCCTCTTTGTCCACCTTTTGTACACCGGTAATGATTACACCCCAGGTGTACCTACTCGAGAAAGAGAAAGCCGCCCTCCTCCTTCACAGCCGCCAGCGGAGAGAAATCTTCATCCCTTTGCTAGTAGGGCTCGGACTTGCCCTCTCCCTGGGTGCTGGAGGCGCTGCGACTGCTGCTATTGTACAAACCCAGCACCTGGCAGGAGACTTTTGAGACAAGCTGGACCAGGCAATGGCATCCACGACTGACAGCCTCGAATCTCTCCAATGACAAATGAACTCTTTTGCCAGGGTTATGCTCCAAAACAGAAGAGCACTGGACTTAATAACTGCTAAACATGGGGGGACATGTGTGGTATTGGGATAGGAATGCTGTTTTTTTTTTAAATGAATCAAATGTTGAAACCAATGTTAACACTCTCAAAAAACTTCATAATGATCTATTTTCAAGATTTCAAACCACCGAACAATTAGGTTGGTTTAGTAATCCCTTGTTTTCATGGCTCCTACTTGTTGGCCCCCTGGTCATGTTGTGTGTCATTTTGATGCTTGCTCCCTGTTTCATACAATTTCTTTTCCAACAAAGTACTACCATTGCTAAAATTACTACCAAACATGTCATGGTCAATTATCAAACTTTGGATTCTCCCGAGATAGATGAGTTGGCTCTTAAGGCTTGTGATGACACTTCTCCATTTTAAATCAAACAGGGGGAGATTTTGGGAAACCCTGCTGTTAGGGTTGTAGTTCTCCATGTCCGAATAGCCCTGAGGGGCTCGGTGCCAAATGGAAGGACTCCCCTTTTCAGTAAGGGGCCTCCTGCTCTCTTCCTGGCTCACCTGGAAAGTGCCACCAAGCACGGATGCCTGACCTTATCTAAAAACATGACCTTTGGCATAGTTACCTGGAGTAAAAACTACCCCCAGGATTTTTCTATATGATAATCAGGCATTGCCTGATAGTCTGGAAGATAGGAGCCCACTGCCACATGTAAAAAAAAAGCATACTATGAGCAACTATCAGCTGAGGATTTGGCTACTGCCTCCACACTATAATTTCTCTAGTTCTCCCACTGAATAAACGGAGCTGTTTCACTGTGTCTGGAGCTGTATCACTGCTGTTTCACTGAGCCTGGGACCAGCCTCCCCGGAAGGGCTTTCTTCCGTCAGTGCTCACTGGCCGTCCTGACCCTGTTCACCGCTTCTGCTCTCCCTGCCCTCGTGGACCAGTGGCCAACGACCCGCGAAGAGAGGGAGAGACCCCCGTATATGTATATATGGCATTTCCCTCTAGGACTTTTATCATAAATGCATGTTGGATTGTTTTCAAAGGCCTTTTCTGAAACTATTGAGAGGATCATGTGAATTTTGGTTTTAATTCCATTTATGTGATTTATGACATTTTTTGACTTATGTATTTTGAACTATCTCAGCATTACAGAAATAAAGCCTACTTGATCATGTTGGATGAGCTTGATGATGTGTATATGTGCAATTTGTAAGTATTTTGCCAAGAATCATTGCATCTATGTTCATTAGGGATATGGGCCTATATAGCTTTCTTTGTTTGCTGTGTCTTTACCTGCTTTTGGTATTAGAATAATACTGACATCAGAGTGGGAGTTTGGGAGTTCTTCCTCTATTTCTATCTTTTTGAACAATTTGCATATTATTGGTTATAGACCTGCTTTGATAGTCTAGCAAAATTCTGCTGTGAATTCATCTGGGCATGTAGTATATTTTTGTCACATTTAGATCCCCTTACCTACCTATACTCCCAACATTACTGCCTTCTATCTAATTTCATGTGCTTTCATATCTATATCTACATCTATACCCATCTATATCTATAATATCTATAACTTTAAAGCCTGTAGAGTCAAATTTGTCTCCCCAAATGCCCTTAAATGTGGGTTCATCCCCTGGGGCCTGGTCAGAACCTCATTTTTAATGAAAAAAGACTCTCCCCCTTTCCAGCAGCCATCAGTTGCCAATACTTCCTCGGGTACTGTGCAGTGTTTCTTACCTACTTCCCCACAACTATGCTAAGATTTTTTTTTTCTTAATTGAGCTGATGTGGAACCTGTGCATTCTGTCACCATTGCTATGAATTTATATGAGTAACTAGCCAGATGTCTGGGAAACATTTTTTGTGGGTCATCTACCATCTATGGCTCCTATAATCTTTCTGTCACCTATTCTGAAATGATCCCTGAGCCTTTGGAGGCATACGTTTGATACAAGTGTCCTATTCAGGGATAAATAGCCTGCAGCCTCTTATTGTTTGCATGTTGAGTAGTTGTGGTTCTCTGTTTTAATCACCATCTGCTGTATAAGGAATCTTCACAGCTGAGAATTGAGAGATGCATTAATGTATGGGTGTAAGAATAACTTATTAGGAGTCAGTTTAATACTATATCTATTTAGCACAATAATAGTATTAAGCTTTCTTATGGCCTGTGACCTGCCTGACCTCAGAGTCCTAGGCCTGATATCATATGTCAGGTATGAGCTCCATCCTATGAAGTAGACCTTAAATCAAATTAGAAAGTGGTTGGATGCTCCCATAATATTCATACCACTTCTGCACTAGTAGACATATCTTGCCAGGCCAGTTGTTGTAATTCACAGGAATCACAGCTGATTAGTTTTCTCTTCAGGTTACATGCATTGCACCTTCCAGCACCATGAGACCCCATCAATAGTGATGAAACTTTGAAGTCAGCACAACCTTGATTTCTTCTTGTTTGTTCTATAGCTTGTGTATGTAGTATCTTCAGCAATAGAGTATTATCATGAAATTCTGTTGGGCAACTAAGTGCAGGGGCAATAGTCAGTATTGTTTACAGGTCTACAAGACTGCTGGTCAACAGCTTCAAAACATGGAGTCTGTTCTTGGCATTGGGCTTTTACATTGCTAGCTTATGGTGTCTAGTAGGGGAAATGTCCCCTTGTCATAACTCCTTTTAATCTCTTTTTATAATGTATATGCATATGCTTTAAGATGCTTCTATATTGGTAGGTTTACATAAGGCTTTCTTTAAATACCTTTATGGTTAGTTAACTCTCCACTGTGCTCCCTCTTCTGCCATGCCCTCTCATTACCTACACCATTTAATCTGTCATACTCTATTATTCCCCTTTATATCACTGCATTCTACCTCCCGTTCAAGGAAGCCTTCATCCAATGGCTGTTTATTAGTATCCTGACTTCTTTGTACTTTCAATTGAAACATGCATATCAAAGTTTTCAAAGCTAGCAGACAGCTTTGAGAGAGAGCATGCAGTGTCCCCAGGGATCAATTTATCTAGCTGGGATCAAACGTAATGGAACCAAGAGCACATGAATATGTTCACAGTCTATTACACTCACCATGTAAAAGGCAGGATCAGGGATGGGCATGGGGAGAGTAGGTTGGGCAGAGCATGATGGTATATGCATTGTAGCAGGGCTCAGGGTTCACAGACACTCCTGTTCTCTCTTAATTACCTCTGCAAGTTTACAAGGTAACTACGACTTTAATTAGGCAGCTTTTGAATGAAGTCCTCTTCAACTTTTGACTTTTCAGTTGCTTGTTATGAAGACAAAGTGAAGAAGTAATTAGCCTAGGAATATGGTCATAAACTGGGAAAAGAGCCACAGGGAATAACAGTTGTTTAATAATAACAAATGTTGGTCCAGTACTTTAAGTGTGTATTCTCATTGGCTGTTGCAACATCTGTATATTATTTTTTCCATTTAAAAACCTGAGGTAGCTGGGCGTGGTGGTACATGCCTTTAATCCCAGCACTCAGGAGGCAGATAGGCAGGTCTTTGTGAGTTCTAGGCCACGTTGGTGTATACAGTGAGACCCAGGCCATCGGGGACTACAGGAAGACCCTGTCTTAAAGAAATGAGGTAATTGAGGCACAGGAGATCAAATAGCTTGTCTGAAGTCACATAACTTCTAGATGACAGAGATGGAATTTGAATATATGTCTAGGTTGAGTTCAGAAACTTTTCTCAAGACATAGTGTTTTCATATATGTCCAGATGTCTTGCAAGATTTCTAATTCTTGAAAGAGCTTCCCAAAGGCAGACAATCCTGAACAACGGTCTCTAGAATAATAGAGACTTTCTAAGCATTGATGATTTTCCTCATTAGAAACACCTTGCCTGTGACCGTTCCTCTGTTAGATTCTACAACTCTACCAGATATCTAGAATTATCTCCAAACCATTTTGAGGAACTTCCTTTAGAAAACAATTCCCTTGCAGAGATAGGGAAAACTCAATCTTCCTTCCTTCTTTCTTTCCTTCCTTCCTTTCTTCCTTCCTTCCTTCCTCTCTTCCTTCCTTCCTTCCTTCCTTCCTTCCTTCCCTCCTTTCTTTCTCTCTCTCTTTCATTCATTCTTTCTTTCTTTCTTTCTTTCTTTCTTTCTTTCTTTCTTTCTTTCTTTCTTTCTGTTTCTTTGAGGTAGTATCTTATACTGTAATCCAGGTTGGTCTGGAACTTCCTATGGAGCCTAGACTTAGGCTTACACTCAATGCAATCCTACTGTCTCAGACTCCAAAATGTTAAGATTACAGGAACGAAGCATCACACCCAGCTGCTCAGTGTTTATTCACTCTACCAACAGCAATAATGAAGAGCTTAATTTCATTTCCACTATTGTCTTAAGTTATTGTGTGTATTCTGGGATATGACCTCATAGCATTTCAGTTTATCTCACGTGAAAAGAAAAGATATTTTTCTATTGCCACTGGACAAATTCAAATGTCTAGAAATGTCTCTGAGTGACCAATATAATTTCTGGAAGGCTACAAGACAGGTAAGAATGCTTTCTAACAAGCTTTCCAATGAAGGAAGATTCAAGCTTTAAGTGGGTCTTTCTTTAGTTTCTACAGCTTTTCTCACTCAGTAAGTCACTTCCTAAACCCTTTGTCTATTTGTTAAGAATCCTTCCTGTCTCCTATGGCTACACTGAAAACTGTGGAAACCTGATTGTCATGTGGCAGACAAGCTTAGATCCTCATTTTGAGATATTTTTTACTCAAAGTGGGCTTTATAAGCTTCTTAGGATGTCTATAGGATCTCTCTAATTGAAGAAAGAGAGGTGAAAAAACATAATCTCATTAGGATAGCCTTTTTTCACTGTGAAGTTGACTCCAGAACTTTGGAACCTACAAGTATGCCATTCATTCACCACTTATCAGTCAGTTACTTCCTGTGGTGTTTTACATGTGTGGTGTTTTACATGTGGCTCCCTGTAGCCACATTTATGGTAGGAATCCTTCCATGTCCTTTGGTGGGGTGAGGAAGTATAATATTCCTAAAGTAAAGCTGTTTTGTTTTCAAATAGTGGAGACTGGCTTGAGTTCTTTTAGTGGAAAGAGGGCGGATCAGAAGATTAGGAAAATGGGACTGTATACCTATCAAGAACTGATTGTTGTTTTCTGTCTTTTAATAGGCAGGTTAAATAATTTAATAGGTAGATTAAATGTCTTTTAATAGGCAGTAAGGTGTTTGTCTTATGATATATCTGGTTCATGCCACTTTTTCATACTAGCCACTAGCTCTACCAATCATATCTCTTAATTTATTGAAAAATAATGGCCACTTACAAATTTAGATCATAAAATGTGGCTTCAGCTTCATAGAGACTTGATTTTATCTCTTTGTCATAGTTTTTTTTTTTTTTACAATATCTGCATTATATGGTAGTTATCTCAGAATCTCTGTGTTTTCTTCTTTCCTGTTTTTATTTTCTTTTTATTTTGATGTGGAATCTCCCTGAGATGTATGCTACATAGTTCAGGGTGACATTGATATATGATATTTCTGTCTCAGGCTCCCAAAGGACCTGTATTACTATCATGAATAACTATGCCACACTATCTTTCTAAATTAAAATTTTCAGAAGTATATGGTCCCACTTGTCTTTTTATGCCAGGCTATCCAATGAATTTGGCCACATTTGTGTTAGATGTCAATGTGTGTTCCAAATCACTGTGGCTAATGGCCTGCTAGGGTAAGAGATTATAAAATATGTGGCAGGCGTTCTCACAAAGCACTGGTGACAGACCCAGATTTATACCTCTGGTTTAAAGAATGAGGTTACAACTAAGGTCCCATAGAGCTTCCCTCTAATGACCAAATGGCCTAAACCAAAGGGAGATAAGGGAAAGAGATTATAATTAGTTCCTTTTCCTGTTTCTGTGATGAAATAACTCACAAAGGCAACTTAAGGAAGAACTTATTTTGGCTTAGTTTGAAGCTGTGGCAATGGGAATATTCCTCACTGTTGTGGCAGGAGTGTTAGGTACCTGATCATGCTGTGTCTGCAGTCAGGATGCAGAGTGATTCAGGCTAGTTCCACAGACCATGAAATGATGAGTTCTGTATTCAGCATAGGCCTTCCCATCTAAGTTTCCCTGGAAAAGACTTCACAGACATGATCAGATGTATCTCTTCTGAGGAAGTTTTAAATCCCATGAAGTAAACAGTCAAGGTTAATTATCACAGGGGAAACAGAAGCCAAAGAATGGAGATGCTTGGTTTGTGCCTGAAATGGTACTTTGAAGAAGTGGGTGGGTAGTACCCTGCTTACCAGGAAATATCTCCTCAACATGTACACAGTTTGTGGACCTGCTTAGTAGCTGACTCCAAGTTTCAAAATTCATGACCTACTTCCAGTTAGTAGGGGCCCTCTTGCTATTTAGAAAAAGTTGGTCTTAGGAAATAGTGTTTTTTTTTAAATTGTTATTCACTGTAAAGCAAATTTATAAGAATTTGGAAAAACTAAATTAGCATTGTAAATTATTATGTAAAATAGTTTGGCTGTCTGGGAATGGAACAGCACACCAACAATCTTAGTACTTGGGAGGCCAGAGCAGGAGGATGATAAATTCAGTGCCAATAGGTCAGCCCCAGCCTCATAGTGAGATCTTGTCCCAAAAAGAAAGAAAATAAAAATTGCCTGTAAAATCCATACTATCCTATCTCAACTTCCAATACTTTTCTGTCTTTATAAGTTGTCCACTTCACTGTCTATTTAACTTAACTACCTTTGATATGAAAAAGTAATCCTGTGGAAGTGATGGTAGGATAGAAATGTAGTCTTTTAGAGTAAAAGGGGGAAGAGTCAGTTCCTAGTGGAGAAGGCACAATTTAATCCAGGGAAGATGTTGGGGTGACACAAAAACTGCTTCATTATTCTACCTGTTGTGTATGCTTTTTTTTCCAGGACTGCTGATAAGCTCAGGCTGTGCATTATATCCTTTAGGATGGAATAGCCCAGAAGTAATGCAAACATGTGGGAATGTCTCCAATCAATTTCAGTTAGGTAAGGTGGTATGTGCAGAATAGCAGTGATGGCTTTTGGGAAAACTGTTTTTAAAAGTATACATCTTGGAGGGCCTTCTGTTGATTAGTAGCACCTGCCTGAAATAGTCATGCTGTTATCTTGTTGAATGTGGTTGGTTTGGCTGGACTTTATCTGGTGTTTTATACTAACAAGGGTTGACTGTAAAATACTAATTTTCTCATTATCTATACATTTTTACACAGGTCCTTTTGACCAGTGTAGGGAAGTTATAGAGGGTTTTAAAGTACTTGGAGCCAGGCAAGGTGGCAAATTTTTGGTATGTGCTACTTTCCTCATCCACTTGAAGATAAATATAAAGGGATGGAGCAGAAAATAAAAGACTTATTCTCCACTTTCATATGTTCTTCTTGTTTTCATTCTTGTGCATGGATTGAAAGAGAATACATTTCATGTTAATGATAACTAAGATGATTTTGAGCATTTACTATACTCCATGATACAACTTTGGATGGCACGAAAGAGGAAAAATTGAAAGAATACCTTCTTGTGAAGGTGGTTACTAACTGGTACGTGGTCATAGGGCTTGTAATTAGTAGAATAAGGATTCAAACCAAGCCCAAGTGCCTCCTAGATGAACTATGAGTCACTGCTTTGATATTATGATCACTATACAATACTAATTCCTATGATTTATTAAGTAACTACATACAGAAATCATGTTTATCACTTTAAATATGTATTTATTGAAGAGTACTTCAAATATTTTGAAACCTATAAAGAATAAACACTACCTACTGTTGATTAAGTAACTAGTTAATTCACCTGGTAGAGTCTCAGAGCTTGAACTTGAAATCCTGCTTAAGAAAAAAAGATTTAAATTCTGAAGAAGAAAATGTGAAACATTTCAAGGTATATATTAAGGCAAGGACTTTCTGAAAAGAGTTACAATATCACAAGAAATAATTCCAGTCCTGATAAATGGGATTTTATGAATTACAGTGCTTCTCCATACAAAGGAAATGATCATGAGAGTTAAAGAGATAGCCTAAAAATGGAAGGAAATCTAGCTAACTCTCCATCAAGCAAAGTTAGTATCTAGAATATGCAAAGAACTCAAAATTAGAAAACAATGAAAAAACTCATCCAATGAATAAATGGGCTAATTAATTGAAAAGACTGTTTTCAAAGGAAGACGTAAAAATGATCAACAAAGAAGAACCTTTATATTCTACTGATATGAAGGTAAACCGATAGACTCATTATAGAAATCAGAATTGTTGTTCCTCAAAACATTGAAAACAGGCCTACTATATGATGTAGCTATTCCATTCCTGAAGGATTCCAAGTCAGTATACCACAGACATACTAGCACATATGTTTATTGCATCACTATTCACAGTAAACAGGAAATAGAACCAGCCTACATGTCCATCAATATATAAACAAAGAAAATAAACTATAAAATGAAGAGGCAGAAAAAAATGGAAAAAAGAAAATATGGCATATGAACACAATGAAATTTTCAGCCATTAGAAAGCAAAACTATGACATTCAAGAAAATGCATTGAATTGGAGATCATTATGTGGAGCAAAGTAATCTAGACTCAGAAAGATATACATGACATGCTTTCTCCCATACACCAAAATTAGATTTAAATATATGGATCCACAAATCTGGGTATGCAGGCTGTAAAATTATGTAGAGGACTTTGAGAGGAAAGGAAAAGCTATAAATAGAGGGAGGAGGAGAATATGATAATGGAATATTTGTAAAATGAAAGCAAAAGGAAGTTGTACTTGGTGGGGAAGAAGAGGCAGAGCAAGATATGGAAGGGGTGGGAGGAAGGCAGTAGATGAAGCTATTAAGCACAAAGTATAATGGTGAATGGTGCATGAAAATGTCACCATAAAACCCATGAATTTACATACTAAATAACAATAAGTAAAATACTTAAGATATAATGGAATGTTTTTGCATATCCTGCCATAATTACATCTCCCCGCCTCTCTATTGGTGGTGACTATTAACTGGAATTTGTAGATCTTAAATGTGTACACACCCAAAATGGTGATCTTGTTAGGAACTTCATATTCACTGTCATATTTTATTCTCCAAACAACTCTATGAGGTTGGTTCTATCTACTAATATTGTTCTGAGAAAAAGAAAAATCCTTCATATGTTTTCACTGAACAAAGAGGTCAGGGTACCAATTGTAATGAAAGATTAACATTTTTTACACTGCTTGGCAAATTTAGCATGTTTTCATACAGAACGATAGAGGAATATCTTATTTAAATTAGGGGAGCTAAGATAAGGGAAGGCCTGGCTAATAACGTGTAATTTTTTCTTTTTTCTTTTTTTTAAATTTATTTTTCTTTTATATTTATGAGTGTTTTACCTGTATGTATGTAGGTGCACCCATGTTGTATAAAGCCCACAGAGGCCAGGAGAGGGTGTTGGATCCCTTGGAACAAGAGCTATGGACAGTTCTTAGCTGCTATTTTGGTACTGGGAACTGAACCCAGGTCCTCTGGAAGAGGACAGCTCCTAAGAGCAGCTCTTAACCACTGAGCCATCTCTCCAGTCCAGAAAGTATGATTTTTTTTTTCCAATGGAGGCAAAGGCACCAGAGATCTGAGTAAAGCAGACTGTTTAAAAATATAGTTGTCCCTTATATGCTTAGGTTAGGATCCAAAGATTTTGCATAATTGGGTTCATCCAACTATGAATAAAAAATATTTGAGAAAAATCGCACTTGTACTGAACATGGATGTTATTTGCTTATTTCTCCCTAAATAATGCAGTGTGCCAACTGTTCATATAGAATTTACGTTGTAATATTTACTTCAGTATAGAAATGATTTTAATACACACAATGAATGTAAAAATTTATATGCAAGTAAAATGTGATTTTTAAACTTTAAACTTTTTTTGTATTTCATACAGAACATCTCAAACAATCTTAGCCATCTTTATGCCCCCATCCCCACCAGCACTCTACCTTAGCCCCCGCCCACTGAAGCCTGTATACTCTGTCATCCCTGTTACAGTCCACTGAGTTGTCAGTGCCCCCAGCTGTTGCCCAGTGCAAGTCCATCTACTCATCCTATCTAGAGTCCCTTGTTTTAAGAGGATCAGTTCTTCTAGCAGCAATCAGTTGCCAACATTCCTTTAGATAAGATTGGGGTCTGCTGTTTGCTATCCCAGTTCTATGCTGCGTTTCTGTCTGCCCGAGTTTGCATGGGATTTATGTATGCTGACACCTATGCCTTAGAAACATATGAGCAGGTTCCCAGGAGTATGTAAAAGTCTGTTTCCATATGGCCATGCACATCTTCCCTGGCTTTTACAATCTTTCCATGCCCTCTTCGGTGATAGTCCCTGCGAATTGGGTGGATGACATTTAATAAAGGGGTCCTGTCCAAGGACAATTATTTATCAGACTCATGATCTCTACACTTTGGCCATTTGTGACCTTTTCTGTTCCTGACACTCTACTGCATGAGGGAGCTTCATTATTGAAACCTGATTCATTAGTGTCCTCTTCTTTGTCCTTGTTCTATGTTCCATGAGCCTTAGGTATAGAGGTTGCATTGCAGATGTGTCCCTTAGGCCTGGACAATTCATAGACAATGTCTGTCTGTGACCAATTCTGGTAGTTGGTATTAGTCTTTGCTACAAAATGAGCTTATTTGATGAGTGGTGACTAGGATATTTGTTTATAAGAATTTGGTGCTAGGATCCGCATATGAGGGAGAACATACATCTTTTCTTTTTCTGAGTCTGTGTTACTTCACTTAGTATAACAGTTTCTAGTTCCATCCATTTCCCTGCAAATTTCATGATTTTGTCTTTCTTTACTGCTGAGTAGAGCTCCATTGTATAAATGGATCATATTTTCATTATCCACTTGTCAGTTGAGGGACACTTAGGTTGTGTCCATCTCTTAGCTATTGTAAAAAGAACAGCCACAAACATGGATGTTCAAGTGTCTCTGCACTAGGATGAGTTCTCTGGGTATATGCCAAGGAGTAGTGTTTTTTCTGGGTCAAATGGTAAGTTCGTTTTTAGTCCTTTAAGGGTTCTCCACACTGCTTTCCATAGGGTTTGAACAAGTTTATAATCCCACAAGCAGTGGATGAGGGTTTCCCTTTCCCCACATCCTCTACAACACTTGGTATCATTTGTTGTCTTGATCTTAGCCAGTCTGACTGGGGTAAGATGAAATCTTAAAGTGGTTTTAATTTGGATTTCATTAATTAAAAATGATGTTAAACACCTTTTAAGATGTTTCTTAGCCATCTTTATTTACCCTTTTGGGAACTCTCTGATCAGATCCTTTTAATTGGGTTATTTGCTTTCTTGATTCTTTGTTTTTTGAGTTCTTTATATATTCTGGATGTTAAACCTCTGTCAGATGTGTGAAGATTTTCTCCCAATCTCTGGGTTTTCTCTTCACTTCCTTGGTTGCCTCTTTGAATGTACAGAAGACTTTTAGTTTAATGAGGTCCCATTTGTTGATTCTTGACCTTGGATTCCTGAGCAATTGATATCCGATTTAGAAAATCCTTTCCTGTACCTATATCTTGTAGGTTATTGCCAATGTTTTCTACTAACAGTTTCCGAGTTTCAGGCTTCACATTGAGGTCTTTGATCCATTTAGAGTTGACTTTTGTGCAAAGAGAAAGATGGGGGTTTAGTTTCATTTTTCTGCAGGTGGAGATCCAATTTTACCAGCACCATTTGTTGAGGATGTTTTCTTTCCTCCAGTGAATGTTCTTGGCCTCTTTGTCAAGTATCGAGGGGCTAAAATTGCATGTAATCATATGTGGGTCTTCAATTTTGTTCCAGTGAACTATGGGTTTATTTTTGTGCCAGTACCATGTTGTTTTTATGACTATAGCTCTATAATATAGTTTAAAGTCTAGTATAGTAATTCCCCCAGCATTGCTCTTAGTGCTCAGGGTTGCTTTGGTTGTCCAAGGTTTTTTGTGCTTCCATATAAATCTTAGGATTTTTTTTCCAATTGTGAGAAGAATGTTGTGGAGATTTTGATTGGCATTGCACTGAATCTGTAAATGGCTTTTGGTAGGATGGTCTTTTTCACAATACTAATTCTTCCAGTCCAAGAGCATGGGAGGACCTTCCATCTTCTGGTGTCTTCCTCAATCTCTTTCTTTAAAGATTTAAAATTTTCATTGTAGAGGTCTTTAATGTCTTTGGTTAGGTTTATTCTGAGATTTTTTTTTTTTGGAGGCTATTGTGAAAGGCAGTGTTTCCATGTAATCTTTCTCTGATTGCTTATTATTGGTATATAGAAAGGCTACTGACTTTTGTAGATTAATTTTGTAACCTGCCACTTTACTGAAAGCATTAATCATTTCTGGGAGTTTTTTGTTGGAATTTTTGGTGTCTCTTTGATATAATATATCATCTGCAAAAAGGGATAATTTGATCTCTTCTTTTCCAGTTATTACTCCTTTAATTTTCTTCTCTTGTCTTATTCTCTTGCAAGAGTTTCAAGCACCATGTTAAAGAGGAGTGGAGATAGTGGACAGCCTGGTATGGTTGCCGATTTTAATGGGAATGCTTCCAGTTTTCTCCATTTAGAATGATGTTGGTTGTGGGTTTGTTGTGTATGGCTTCAATTATATTGAAGTATGTTCCATCAGGTCCAATTTCCTCTAGGACTTTGAAAATAAATGCATGCCAAATTTTGTCACAGGCCTTCTCTGCATCTATTGAGATGACCATGTGGTTCTTGTCTTTGAGTCCATTTACATGATTTATGACGTTTATTGACTTACATATATTGAACCATCCCTGCATCTCTGGGATAAAGCCGACTTGACCATGGTGGATGATCTTTTTGATGTGTGTCTGTATGCAGTTTGCAAGTATCTTGTTGAGAATTTTGCATCTATGTTCATTAAGGATATGGGTCTATAGTATTCTTTTTTTGGTTGTCTCTTTACCTGGTTTTGGTACTAAAGTGATGCTGGCTTCACAGAAGGAATTTGGAAGTACTCCTTCTGATTTTATCTTTTTGAGTAAATTAACTAGTATTGGATATAGAGTTTCTTTAAATGTCTGGTAGGTTTCTACAGTAAATCCATCTGGTCCTGGGCTTTTTTTAGTCAGGTGGTTTTGTATTACTTTTTCAATCTCCTTATATTTTATGGGTCTGTTAAAGCTGTTGATCACTTCTTGGTTCAGTTTTGGTGACTCCTGTGATTTTAGATACCCATCCATTTCTTTTATATATTCAATTTTAGTAGCACATAAGTTTTTAAAGCTATATAATGTTTAAACTTTATAATGTTCTGGATCTTTTTGGTGTCTGTTGTAATGTTTCCACTTTCATCTCTGATTTTGTTGATTTGCATTTGCTCTTTCTCTCTTTTGGTTAACTGGGCTTAGGGTCTGTCTATCTTGTTTAGCTTTTCAAAGATCCAGCTCTTAGATTCATTGATTCTTTGTATTGTTTTCATTGTTTCTATTTCATTAGCTTCTGCTTTGATTTTTGTTATTTTTTCGCTTCTCTGTGTTTCTGTTTCATTTGTTCTTGCCTTTCCAGCTTCTTGAGTTTCAGTGTCGGGTCACTGATTTGGGCTCTTTATAATTTTTTAATGTAGGCACTTAGAGTTATAAATTTCCCTTTTAGGACTACTTTTAAAGTGTCCCAGGGTTGTTTTTTTTTTTT